>NC_134362.1:166855997-167192247 GCF_048569485.1 Anomaloglossus baeobatrachus
TCCAGACCACCATCTGCAACCCAATCTACTTCTCCCCTGGGAGCTCCAACTCCCAGCTTTCCCCAAGCTCCTCACTGCTCGAGGGCTACCACTGCATTTTTTTTCATGCATTTTTCCTTGCAGATTTTAATCAATACAGCAAGGAAAAACACATACCAGCAAAGTCTATGAGAATCCTGACTCACTGTGCACAGGCTCCTACTATTTTCCTTGCAGATTTTATTGCTGAAAAAAGAAGCAGCCTGTCAATTGTTTCTGCATGTTTTTCTTGCGTTTCTATAATCCATCGCAATGCTTTATCACTACAGTGGATTATATCGCATCACTTCGCCTCACAAACCATGCATACAGCATGATCTGTGAGAAGATCTGTAGCTCAGTAACCCGGGGTCATCATGATGATGATCCAGGGTTACCAAGGCAGCAATCGGGTCCCTGTGATTGCATTACAGAAACCTGATTGCCAGGGAGAGGTAAGTGATCTCTTCTCCTTGCCTCCTGAATGCTGCGATTGCATTGATCGCAGCATTCAGGGGGTTAAACTACAAGTAGCGGCGTGGGAAGTGAGAGTTGGGTCCCGACTGTAACATCAGCTGGAGACCCGACGGCGATAGCGGGGCTACAGCACAGGAACCCCCGCGATCACGTAACTAAAAAGAAAGAAGGAGAAAACGCAAGTGAAAACACACGCAAACGCATTAAAAAATGTGCTTTTTCCTGCCAAAAGAAGCTTTTTGTGTGCAGAAAAGAAGCACACAAAAAAGTTACGTGGGCACATAGCCTAAAGGCGGCATCACACGCTATGATATATCGGGCGATATTTCGTCGGGGTCATGGATTCCGTGAAGCACATCCGGCATCATTCGCGATATCATAGCGTGTGGCAGCTACGCGCGGCTGTAAACAAGCAAAAATACTCACCTTATCGTTGCTTGTTGACACGTCGTTCATTTTCATAACGTCGGTCACATTCCTGGATGCAGGTTGTTCGTTGTTCCCGATGCAGCACACATCGGTCCGTGTGACACCCCGGGAGCGACGAACACAGCTTACCTGTTTCCCACCGGCAATGCGGAAGGAAGTGGGCGGGATGTTACGACCCGCTCATCTCCACCCCTTTGCTTCTATTGGGCAGCCGCTGTGTGATGTCGCTGTGACGCCAAACGTCCCTCCCCCTTCAGAAAGAGGATGTTCGCCGCCCACAACGAGGTCGTTCGGGAGGTAAGTACGTGTGACGGGGGTAAACGACTTTGTGCGCCACAAGCAACTAATTCCCTGTGACGCACAAACGATGGGGGCGGGTGCGATCGCTTATGTGATCGCACGATATATCGTCCCGTGTGACGGGGCCTTTAGTAAAACAATGAATGTCTCTGTTTCATGACAGCAGGCAGAAAACCGGTTTCATTATAAAAAAATAAACAAAAAAACAATACACCCACCAAACTGTTTGTATAATCATGTTCATCTCTGAAGAATAATGTCAGACACGTCTTATCTGATGCAATCTCTTGCTCCATAAGTGAAAAATTGCTCTTTGTATACAGATGCAAATGAGGCTTTGTGGGTGTTCTCATGTTATTAAATTGCTTGAGTTAGAATGAAAAGAAGCAAGTTTGCATTAGACTTGCATTTTCCCTGGAGAGATGTGAGCTGCTCTGAGGCAACTTGAGAATACCACTTTAAGTTCTCTGGGCATGTGGAAGCACTTCCCAAGTATCTGCCCTCCTGGCTCTATTCTCTACCTAGTGGGGTTTATCTAGTACCTGGTGAACCCCCAGAAGATGTTACAACACACAAGGGACACAAGGGTCCCTGCTGCTAGGGACAGGGGTGAGGGAGCACCTCCTGAACTCACCTCAAGCTGACTCCTGAGCTCCCTAGCATCCATATACAGGTTCTTTCAACCTGTCGCGAGCCGGAACCTTAGGCCCTCAGCCGGGCCCTCCACTTACCCTGCCTAGTGAGTAGGCCGATGAGTTCAGTAGACTCGCCACTACAATACAGAAATACGAGGGTAGGAATACAAACACGGGAAATAAACATGCAAGGAAAAGACACTCCAGGCGACTTCTGTGCAGCAAACACCACTGCTGCACACAACGCGACAGACTTCTTCCAAAGCAGGATTCTTCCAAAGTGGACCACATAGAAATGAGGATTCAGTTTGTATCACAGGCATCATGTGATCAGATCACATGACTTAAAAAAGTGATCCCAAAGAGCCACACCTGAGATTGACAGCTACAGCCTGCAGCAAGGCAGGAAAGGGCGCTTACCCTTACCGCACCCCCTTCCAGCAGCGAGGCGCTGTGACCTTCTGACAACAGATTCACCCAGGGTCTCCCCCATGCGAGATACACTCATGACACTACCCTACCTCACCTTCCTCTGCTTGACTGATAACTTATTGGTGTGTAGTCAAACTAGTGAGCTGTCAGTCAAGCAGAGCAAGGTGGGGCTAGGCAGAGAAAACAGCAAGTGAGGCATAGGGTTGGGAAGTGCTCCAAGAGCACCTAAACCTTATTTTCATACAAATTAATACTGCAATTTTCTTCAGTTACGGAGCAACCGATTGCATCAGTAAAGGAATGGATGACATTATCTTTCAGAGAGATATATGACCATATAAAGAGTTTGAGTGTACAGGTGGATTGTTTAGATAGATTTCTATTAAGGAGGTTGTCCACTGCTCAGACAACCCCTTCTCAATCACTATGTTTCCCCCCAGTAAAATAATTTCAACTGTACTCGCCTATGCTGTGGACACTGTTCCAGCAGTGTCGGTGTAGCGCCGCTGAAGCCATCAGGGAGCTATAAGGTACTGCATCCCTACCCCCTAGGGTCCCAGAAGACCAGTGCCGGTAATAACCAGAAATTCCAGATAATCCCTGTTTCTTCCCAATTCCCCCATAGACTGGTACCAGGCTAGGGTTGGACCAATGGATGGCCGCCTAAAGGTGGAGCCAATCCAGTCCACTAGATGAGCAGGTGGGAGGGGCAGACAGTGGACAGAAGCAGAGAGTCGGTAGAGAGAGTCACTGAAGGAGGAAGCAAGAGGGAGCACTGACCCAAGTGTGACAGTAACCTGAGGGCCCAGGTGGTTGCTTGCCAGTGGAGTATGGTGGCGTACTCCCGGAACCACGAACCAACGGAGTACAGAATCCTAGGTCAGGCAAACGCTCCAGGCAGACGTGATAAAATCTGCACAGTGAGGGAACCATCAAGGACTTCACTGACCTTGAAGTTTGAGACACAGTAGCAACGGGAGAACCGGGGACCAGGACCAGAATATCCGACCCCACAGAGTTCATGCTACCGTCATACGGACTACCGTTAAGAGACTACCAGAAGGGGACCCCCAGGCGCTCCAAGCCACGGGGACCCACCAACCAAAGACAGGTGCAGGGAAAATGTGACACCCTGACCTTTTCAGGGTGTCACAGGGAACTGCACTCCTTTCCTTATGGTGCAGAACTCACCCTCCATGGTTCTGGGATCCTAACTATTGGTATTGCTTCCATCAGCATTCAAATCCTAGTCACCTCACACCACACCCTGTCAGGCACAGCAGTGGGTGGTCTAGCTGGAATAGGGCCACCCACTTAGGGGTCAGGCAGACTGGTGGGAGGGACTTGGTAAGGAGAGTTGGAGAGTAGCCCTCAGAGAGTGAGGAGCTAGGGGAGTTGTTACTCCCTGGGAGACTTTGGCTAGGTCGCGGACGGTGGTCTGGGACCGGAGGAGTCGGAGACCCGGTCACAGGGTATTGGAGAAAGGTGCCAGACTTAGTTTTGGAGAACGGTCGACACCGGAATATCTAGTAACCGGACTGGTACCGAGTACGGCGGGGTACTGGATGCCAGATCAGGGAGTAGCTTCACATAACTGATAATTAACCTGTGGAGGATAGTCTCTTTATGAACTTTCCCCAAGAGCTCAGAGATTGAAGGCACCAACACACCGAGGGGGATTGGGCTTTCCAACTGATGCGGCCCACTGAAATCCCAAGTGTCAGCCATTGAGAGCACGGCTCCTCTATTTAAGTATAGGGAACAGGACCCCGACAGCTTCAGGCTGAGGGGTCACTCAGAAACGTCTAAACATCAGTGCATGGAGGCAGGTCAGGACCATCAGCAATACCAACGGGAATAGATTCCCGGATGAGCACCCCAGGGAGGCAGCGGCACCCAGAGACTTGTTTTACTCATTTGTCAGAGTCTACTTAGGCTATGTGCACACAGTGCGTTTTTCTCGGCGTTTTTGCGCGTTTTTCGGGTGCGTTTTTGGCCTCAAAACTGCATGACTTTGCTTCCCCAGCAAAGTCTGAGTTTTCATTTTTGCTGTCCCCACACAGCGTTTTTTTTCAGCTGCGTTTTTGTGGTGACCACAAAAGCGCAGCATGTCAATTATTCCCGCGTTTTTCACTGCGCTTTTCATCCATTGAGTGCAATGGGATGTTGAAAGACGCAATGAGAAACGCAAATAGCTGCGTTTTGGTGCGTTTTGGTGCGTTTCTAAGACCAAAAACGCAGCTATAAACGCAGGAGGTGGGTAGTAAAGTGACGTGTACAGGAAGAGGATTCCTTCTGTCAGTAAACACAGAAGCGTGAATCCTCCCGGTACCGTCACCGTCGCGTCCACCTCCCGTCCTGTGCATGTATGCTGCCGTGCGGCGCCATGTCTGGGCGGGAGGTGGAAGCGGCTGAGAAAACAAAAGTTAACAGTAGAAAAAAAAAAAAAGTTATACTCACCTGTCTGCAGACTCCTGGTGCCATGCCCGCTCCCAGATCCTCTCACGGTATCGCCACCCCCGCTCCGGCTGTGTGCAGACGGCCGGGAAACCTCCGATGGATCCTGGCGATGGATCACCTGATGCAGTCACCTGACGCATCAGGTGATCGTAAGTATCGCGGTGACGCGGGCGCCCGGCCGGTATCAGCGGATGCGTCAGGAGACTTCATTCATCCCTGATTACCGGCAGCTGCTGCAGCGATCGGACGGGATCAGACTCCCGCCCCATCGCTCCAGGTGCTGCCGGTAATCAGCACATAAGTATTATTTTTTTTATTTTCTTTTGCACCGATGCATCAGCTGATTGTATAATCGGCTTTTATACAATCAGCTGATGTGTGATGGGATTCAGGAACTTGATCCTGACACATCATCTGATCGCTTTGCCTTCCAGCAAACCGATCAGATGATATTGGATCCGGATTGGACGGCGCGGGACCCTGACCCAGGATTACTGCGGAGGGGGGGTTCTTTATTTCAATAAAGATGGAGTCACTAATTGTGTTGTGTTTTATTTCTAATAAAAATATTTTTCTGTGTGTTGTGTTTTTTTTTTATCTTTACTAGAAATTCATGGTGGCCATGTCTAATATTGGCGTGACACCATGAATTTCGGGCTTAGGGCCAGCTATACAGCTAGCCCTAACCCCATTATTACCCGGCGAGCCATCCGGCATCAGGGCAGCTGGAAGAGTTGGATACAGCGCCAGAAGATGGCGCTTCTATGAAAGCGCCATTTTCTGGGGTGGCTGCGGGACTGCAATTCACAGCGGGGGTGCCCAGAAAGCATGGGCACCCTGCACTGTGGATTCCAATCCCCAGCTGCCTAGTTGTACCCAGCTGGACTCAAAAATTGGGCGAAGCTCACGTCATTTTTTTTTTAAATTATTTCATGAAATTCATGAAATAATTTTAAAAAAAAGGGCTTCCCTATATTTTTGGTTCCCAGCCGGGTACAAATAGGCAGCTGGGGGTTGGGGGCAGCCCGTACCTGCCTGCTGTACCCGGCTAGCATACAAAAATATGGCGAAGCCCACGTCATTTTTTTTGTTTGGGGGGGCAAAGAAATCCTGCATATAGTCCTGGAAGGAGGATGCTGAGCCTTGTAGTTCGACAGCTGCTGTCTGCTCTCCTGCATACACTATTGGATGGAGGATGCTGAGCCTTGTAGTTCTGCAGCTGCTGTCTGCTCTCCTGCATACACTATTGGATGGAGTATGCTGAGCCTTGTAGTTCTGCAGCTGTCTGCTCTTCTGCATACACTAGTGGAGAATGAAGAACACATTGAAGAAGGAAATGACATCAGACCTTTTTTTTTTTGTTCACTGATAAAAAACGCATAAGGACGCAGTGAGCAAAAACGCAGCAAAACGCAGCAAAAAACGCACCAAATCGCGGCAAAACGCGTGCGTTTTTTGCCGCGTTTTTTCGACACAGGTGCATTTTTGTGCGCTTTTAGCGGCCAAAAACGCACAAAAACGCAGCGTCAAAAAAACGCAGTGTGCGCACATAGCCTTAATGGTTGCACCAACATCCACACGGCCTGAGTGAGTACGCTGCTCGCTCCCCCCCCCCCCTTCGTCCTGCCTGCTGCATGGTCTGCACCACGCTTCCCTGTGCCTCCACCATCCAGAGTCCCGGGGCCTTCCCCTACCTGTGGAGGGAATGTCATCTGGCTGCCCCACTCCATCTCCCGCGGGTACTCCCATCGGTAGCGGCGGTACTCCCTTTACCGCGAACCATTGGTGGCATCACGAACACTAATCCCCTGTAAATAGACCCCCCTTTTATTTTCGAGTGGCCGCGAGCCACAGTAACCCCCGGATCCGAGCAGTCTGACTGCTGCAGGGGTGGTACAGATAGAAGCCACCAGGTCACTAAACCAGCACTGGGACTAAGGGGACCTGCGGTTAAGACCAGCCGGCCTTGGGTGACCAGTTTCCAGCTTACTGTGATTAAATGAACCAGTTACACTGCAACCCCCTGTGTGGCCTACTTTCTTTCAACACCCATCTAGATCCCCTATCCTCTGGGGCCTGGCCCTGCTTGCAGAGGGCCTAACATCTAGGCTGCCACTAACACCAGCCCCAGTAGTGAAAACTATGCAGCGGTGGCTCCATCCACATAGCCGCAACACCGCAAGTGGTGTCATCTGATAAACTCTAATTTAATTCCCTTGTAAATATACCCCTTTTTCAAAGAGCTCCCATGGCACGGAACCGGGCAACGGCCACCAAAGTGACATTCCCCAGTTATACACCTCCCAGGACTGAGTACCCCATAACCCTGTGTGACACATTGGCACTGGCTCTCCCAAGGCTCACGTGATATATGACTTCTCAATAATCCCTGTGGCCAATTAGAGGCTGCTTCACTTTCCAATTTTTTTAATGTAATTGTCATCCAGAGAAAGTCAGTGCTGCGGCTGCTCTTTCACCAAATGTCTGAGGGAAGGGAGAGTGAAGCAGCCTCTGACTGACCGTAGGGATGTCATGACATAATAATGTAATCTGAGCCCCGGGAGAGCAAGTGCCAATACCACTGGAATGGCAGACTACCCGGAGGGGAGAATAGCTGCTCTTATTTTACTTGGAAAAACATAGAGATAAAGAAGAGGTTGTCTGAATAGAGAAATACCCCTTTAATTTAAAAAATTGCTAATTTCGAGCTTATATCCTGCCAAAATATTGCTTGCTCAGAAGTTGGAAAGATAGCAAAAACCCCTGGCATCATTTAGAACGTATTCCGCAGCACTTTACAAATTAAGGGGGACATATACAGATATTACAGAGTAAAGGCCCTGTTACACGCAACAATGTATCTAACGATATATCGCCAGGGTCACGGATTCCATGACACACATCCGGTGTCGTTAGTGGCGTTGTTGTGTGTGACACTAACGAGCAAGTGTTAACAATGGAAAATACTCACCAAATCGTCCATCGTTGACACGTTGTTCACTTTAAAAAAATCGTTGATTGTTGAGGATGCAGGTTGTTCGTCGTTCCCGAGGCACACACATCGCTGTGTGTGACACCTCGGGAACGACGAACTACAACTTACCTGCGGCCGCCGGCAATGCGGAAGGAAGGAGGTGGGCATGATGTTACGGCCGCTCATCTCTGGCCCTTCGCTTCTATTGGGTGGCCGCTTAGTGATGCCGCTTAGACACCGCACGAACCGCCCCCTTAGAAAGGAGGCGGTTTGACGGCCACAGCGACGTCGCTAGGCAGGTAAGTACGTTTGACGGCTCCTAACGATATTGTGCGCCACGGGCAGCGATTTGCCCATGACGCACAAACGACGGGGGCGGGTACACTCGCTAGCGATATTGTTAGCGATATCGCTGCGTGTAACACCCCCTTTACACAATTCAACAGATACCAAGAGGCGTGAGGGCACAAGTTTACAATTTATGTCTTTAGACATATATCTTATATCCTGCCAAAATACTGTTTGCTCAGGAGTTGGAAAGAAAACACACCCTATAACATTACATAATCACATTATGCATCTTATTTGGAGCAAGTTTCTTGAAGACCAAATCTCACATTAGGACAAGATAGGTGGATACATAAAGTAAATTTGTTATATTTATTGCTATCATTTGATGTGATTATATCTTATCTCTTTCTTTTTAGGAAAGCTGAGTAATTAATGTAAATATTTGCGGCTCTATTTCCGATCGGGATTTTATTACGTGACAAAACTATCTTTCAAACAAGTTTATCCACCTCTTCTCCGGGAAAGCCTTCTCTCAGTATCCCTCCCATGAAAACCTCTAAGGTACTATACAGAAAGGAAGAATAACATCAATTACTTGATAATGTCTCTACAAGGTACTTGCTGCTTCTTTCTTTCTCTATTCTTCTTGATCGGTAAGAAATTCTACTTAATATTATTTACTAGAACTTATCAACTATTGTTACATAAGTACATTTATATGTCTACAAAATCCCACTAGTTTGTAAACTGTCCACTACTAACCTGACCTAAGGTTTTGATCCAGTAATCAGCCGATAAGAATCCTTCTTCCAAAAAAAATGGTGAGTGGAGTTGATACCAAAGCGTTCTATTGATGTCATCTGACCACATGACCTTCTCCCATGCCTCCTGTGAATCATCCAGATGGTCACTGGCAAACTTAAAAAGGGCCTGGACTTGTGCTTTTATGATCAGGGGGACCTTGCATGTCCTGCAGAATTTTAATCTTAGAGACTGTGGTTCCAGCTCTCTTTAGGTTATTGACCAGGTCCTCCCATGTAGTTCTGAGCTCATACCTGACCTTTCTCAGAATCATCGTTATCCCATGAGGCGAGATCTTGCATGGAGCCGTAGACTGTGTAAGATTGACAGTTATCTTATGTTTCCTTCATTTTCTAATAATTGCACCAACAGTTGTTGCCTTCTCACCAAGCTGCTTGCCTATTGACCTGTAGCCATCTCAAGCTTGTACAGGTTGACAATTTGGTCTCTGGTGTCCTTAGACAGCTCTTTGGTCTTGGCCATGGTAGAGAGGTTGGAGTGCGATTGATTGAGTGTGTGGACAGAAGTCTTTTATACAAGTAACATGTTCAAATAAGTGTAATTAATATAGGTACTGAGCGCAGAGTAGGAGCTTCTTGATGAAAATAAGTCCATGAGAGCCAGAATTTTTGCTGGTTGGTAGGTGACCAAATACTTATTTCATGCAATAAAATGCGAATTAATTATTTAAGTATCATACAATATAATTTTCTGGATTTTTTTTATTCTGTTTGTCACAGTTGAAGTTAACTATGATAAAAATGACAGAGCTCTCCATTCTTTGTAGTTGGGAAAAAATTGCAAAATTGACAGTGTATCAAATACTTATTTTTCCCACTGTATATAAGATTATCTCTGAACAGAAACATTTTTTTGAACACATCCAATTGTATAAATTATTATTATTTTTATTATTATTATTATAATAATACTAATGATAATAATTAAGAAAATAAATGGGTAATAAAACGCGCCTAAGATAAGCGGATAACAAAGTATAATGGCTAAAAAACACCCGATGAATCATGAAAACCGGCAAAAAAAATTGTGTATAGCCAGAGTACGAATACAAGTATATTGAAACAAATAATGACAATATTTAAAAAGATAAATGTAAAAAACAGGGGGATACTAATTGGTGACAAACAGCAGGAGGAAATAGTATAGCATCTGAATAATTATATTTGAGCAATAATCCCAAAAAATGTATAAAGATAAATGAAATATAGGAAAATGACAATAGTATGGTAAATAAATATATAAAGGATTCTGGGAAAATCTTACAATATACAATGCAAGTATGCACAAGAAGAGTTAAGTAGCTGATGATGAGGGTATATACGATTGTATATAAAGTGCTTGCAAAGATCAGGGGAATACTAGAATGACAAATAACACCAGTAAGGATAGAAGTAAGAAATAAATGAAAAAAAGAGTCTAATTTACTCCTATACTTCTCCTTCTGGAAAGGTGCCAGCTCCAAAATGCGTTTTACCGTAAGCCTTCATCAGGGAGTGGTGTTAGATTATATTTGCAATATATATGATATCTTAACACAGAGTACTTGATCTATTTATTTACAATATTATTGCAATTTTCCCATATTTCATATATTTTTATTTTATTTCTCAATTATCATTATTCATATATCAGGACCATGTTACTGCACGTCATTCACAACCTCTTTACCTCTTCTACGCTATCCATCCTGGGCCTTACTGAAACATGGCTGACACCCTCCGACAGTGCCTCATCTGCTGCGCTGTACTATGGCGGCCTTCACTTCACCCACACACCTCACCCTGGCAATAGACAGGGTGGAGGAGTGGGTCTCCTTCTTTCTAACAACTTCAGCTTTAACTAGAGATGAGCGATGTTCGAGGTTCGCCAATTTCATGTTCGAGTGATTTTGGGGGGTGTTCGAGTGGTTCGTCGAACTCAAGCTTTTTGCTAAAAGCTCGACAGTTCGAGTTACGTTCGAGAACGGTTCGAGCACCAAAAACGTGGCTTTTCACAGTAAGTATGTGCGCACGTTGCGTATCTGCATGCGTCCTGCGTCCCCAGCACAATCCCTCTCTCTTTCCTACTCACCGATCACGGGCGCCTCGCTGCACGGTTGTCACAAATCTGCAGCGTCTTTTCCTCTTTTGAAAATGGCTGCCGCTTCATTATTCAATTAGTTATTCCGTGCTTTCCCCACCCACCGGCGCCCATGATTGGTTGCAGTCAGACACATCCCCACGATGAGTGACAGCTGTCTCACTGCAACCAATCACAGCTGCCGGTGGGCGGGTCTATATCGTGCAGTAAAATAAAGAAATAAATAATAATAAAAAAAAAAAATGCGGTTCCCCCATATTTGATACCAGCCAGGATAAAGCCACACAGCTGGAGGCTGGTATTGTCAGGATGGAGAGCACCACGTTATGGGGAGCCACCAGCCTAACAATATCACCCAGCAGCCGGCCCGGAATTGCCGCATTCAGTAGATGCGACAGTCCCGGGACTCTACCCAGCTCATCCCGAATTGCCCTGGTGCGGTGGCAATTGGGGTAATAATGAGTTAATCATGCCAGGCGTCTCCCCGAGACACCTTCCATGATTAAACTGTAAGTGAAAGTAAAGAAACACACACAGCGAAAAATCCTTTATTTGGAATACAAGACAAAAAAATCCTCTTTCCCCATTTTATTAAAATTCCCAAATACCCCTCCAGGTCCGACGTAATCCACATGACACTGTCAGGTCTGCTAGCTCTGCTACATGAAAAAGACAAAGAATGTACATCCACAATGCCCAATAGTGAAAGGTGATATCTTTATTGAAACCAGGGTAGGTGAGGAGCGGCACAATTACAAGTGGGACTGCAGGCAGCAGGTATATCCAGGTTATCAAGGTATAATAACCAAATAACAATCAAAAATGATGATTGACCAAATATACAATGTACATGGACAATATAGCACCCCATTAAATATAATAGATGATGGAGCGCCCCAATTTCATCCACACAGTTACCCGCGTCCGGGTGGACGTGGGTAACTGTGTGTCTCCAGGTCTCTTTCCCTTCCAGGTATGTCAGCACCAGATATATGCTATTAGCCGTAGGCTGGCTTGTGTTTTTATATCTGTTAAAGGGTGCTTTATTGATTTCTCTACTATTTATATACCTAATTCAAGTTACTACACCCCTTTTGGGGTGCTTGATTTATCATTCATTATCCTGGTTGGTGAAATTGTGGCACTCCATCATCTATTATATTTAATGGGGTGCTATATTGTCCATGTACATTGTACATTTGGTCAATCATCATTTTTGATTGTTATTTGGTTATTATACTTTGATAACCTGGATATACCTGCTGCCCGCAGTCCCACTTGTAATTGTGCCGCTCCTCACCTACCCTGGTTTCAATAAAGATATCACCTTTCACTATTGGGCATTGTGGTCGTACATTCTTTGTCTTTTTCATATAATAATTAGCGACTGGCCTGGGTCATACTCTCTAATACCATGAATTCTAATTATATAGCTTCTTACATATCAACTTGATAATCATGGTGAGGCTGTGGTTTTTGTTTAGCTCTGCTACATGAAGATGACGGGGAGCGCTCTGTGTCCTCTCCACGTAGCACCTGAGGTGAACCGCGCTGTAATCTGAGACTTCAGTCTGCAATGCAAATCTGCTTATGTTTATCATTAGAGCAAGTAGCTGAATGGATAGAGCGCTCGCCTAAGAAGCCTTAGTTCACGAGTTCAATAAGTCCCGGCTGTGTCGGTAAAAAATTTGATTTATTTTTAATTTTAAATTAGAATTATTTATTTATAATTCTAATTTAATTTAATTATGCACTGAGGGGAGGAGCCGGACATCAGCTGTGAGCCACACCTCTAAAATCGGAGCAGTTCACGGAATGAGGCTGCATTGCTCTCTCAGTCATTAAGTCAGTCTCAGTCAGTCAGTCAATCAGTCTCAGTCATTCAGTCAGTCTCAGTCAGTCAGTCTCAGTCAGTCAGTCAATCTCAGTTAGGCTAAGTTCACACATCCTGTGTTTTCAATCCGTCAGGTCCGTCAGCAACGGATCAGTCATTTTCAAGATGTCAACTGATGCAACTGATGTGTTTTTCACAGGATTCCTTTCACAGGAATCCTGTGAAAAAACGGATCAGTTGCGTCCGTTACATCCGCTGTGCATCCGTTTTTTGACGGATCAGTCATGATCCGTCTGTGTTTGGGACAGCCCAGTGGGCGTGCCAAGCATGCTGGGCATGCTCAGTAGAGCATGACGGAATCCTGCGCTGGATTCCGTTGTAAGACGGATTACGACGGAATCCAGCACCATAGACATGCATTACAAGCTTGACGGATGGCGACGGATTCCTGCGCGGCGCGTTAATTTTGACGGCCCGAAAAACGTTACATTCTGCGTTGCTCCCCGCTCGGCGGTCAGTCAAAAACGACGGACCGCGACGCAGCGGATGCAACGCAGGGTCATCAGTCGCAATCCGTCACTAATAGAAGTCTATGGGGAAATACAGGATTCCTTCAAAATATTTTGCAGGATTCCGTAATTCCTCAAGGCTACGGATTGTGACTGATGCAAAACACAGGATGTGTGAACTTAGCCTTAGCCTAAGTCAGTCAGTCTCATTCAGTCAGTCTCATTCAGTCAGTCTCAGTCAGTCAGTCAGTCAGTCTCAGTCAGTCAGTCAGTCTCAGTCAGTCAGGCAGTCTCAGTCAGTCAGTCTCAGTCAGTCTCAGTCAGTCTCAGTCAGTCAGTCTCAGTCAGTCAGTCTGAGTCAGTCAGTCTCAGTCAGTCTCAGTCAGTCTCAGTCAGGCAGTCTCAGTCAGTCAGTCTCAGTCAGTCTCAGTCAGTCTCAGTCAGTCAGTCTCAGTCAGTCAGTCTGAGTCAGTCAGTCTCAGTCAGTCAGTCAGTCAGTCTCAGTCAGTCAATCAGTCTCAGTCAGTCAGTCCCACTCAGTCAGTCAGTCTCAGTCTCAGTCACTCTCTCTCTCCTTTCTCTCTCCTCTTCACTCCCCTTTCTCTCTTCTCTCTCTCCTCTCTCCTCTTCTCTCCTCTTCTCTCTATCTCCCTCTCTTCTCTCCTATTCTCTCTCTCTTCTCTTTCTCTCCCTCTTCTCTCTCTCTCCCTCTCTCTTTTCTCTCTTTTCTCTCTCTTTTCTCTCTCTCTTTTCTCTCTTTTTTCTCTCTCTTTTCTCTCTCTTCTCTCTCTCTTCTCACTCTCTTCTTTCTCTCTCTCTTTCAGACCTGGCGATGATCAGCTGATGCGGTCACCTGACGGAATCAGCTGACACTATAAGTCGAGCGGTGAGGCCGGATTTTTACCGCCCGGCCGGATAAACTATTAGCTGATGCTGTCGGACAGGAGTCTGCACAGAAGTGTGTAGTTTGGTTTTTTTGCACTGATTCATCAGCTGATTGTATAAAAGCCATTTATACAATCAGCTGCTGTGTCATGTGATTCAGGCCCTTGAACCTGATACATCATCTGATCGCTTTGCCTTCCAGCAAACCGATCAGATGATATTGGATCCGGATTGGACGGCGCGGGACCCTTGACCCAGGATTACTGCGGAGGGGGATTAATTATTTCAATAAAGATGGAGTCACTAATTGTGTTGTGTTTTATTTCTAAAAAAAAAAAATTTCTGTCTGTTGTGTTTTTTTTTATCTGTACTAGAAATTCATGGTGGCCATGTCTAATATTGGCGTGACACCATGAATTTCGGGCTGAGGGCCAGTTGATAATATACAGCGAGCCACCCGTCACCAGGGAAGCTGGTAGAGTTGGATACAGTGCCAGAAGATGGCGCTTCTATGAAAGCGTCCTTTTCTGGGGTGGCTGCAGACTGCAATTTGCAGCAGGGGTGCCCAGAAAGCTTGGGCACCCTGAGCTGCGGATTCCAATCCCCAGCTGCCTAGTTCTACCTGGCTGGACACAAAAACTGGGCGAAGCCCAAGTCATTTTTTTTTTAATTATTTCATGAAATCATGAAATAATTAAAAAAAAAAAAAAAAAGGGCTTCCCTATATTTTTGGTTCCCAGCCGGGTACAAATAGGCAGCTGGGGGTTGGGGGCAGCCCGTAGCTGCCTGCTGTACCTGGCTAGCATACAAAAACATGGCAAAGAACACGTAATTTTTTGGGGGGCAAAAAACTCCTGCATACAGTTCTGGATGGATTATGCTGAGCCTTGTAGTTCTGCAGCTGCTGTCTGTCTGTATGGAGGAGAGCAGACAGCAGCTGCAGATCTACAAGACTCAGCATACTCCATCCAGGACTGTATGCAGGAGTTTTTTGCCCACCAAAAAAATGTCGTGGGCTTTGCCATATTTTTGAATGCTAGCCAGGTACAACAGGCAGGTACGGCTGCCCCCAGCTGCCTATTTGTACTCGACTGGGAACTAAAAATATAGGGAAGCCCTTTTTTTAATAATTTCATGAAATAATTAAAAAAAAAAAAATCGACATGAGCTTCGACCCATTTTTGTGTCCAGCCAGGTACAACTAGGCAGCTGGGGATTGGAATCTGCAGCACAGGTTTGACCGAGCTTTCTGGGCCCATCTGCTGTGAATTGCACTCCACAGCCGCCCCAGAAAAAGGCACTTTCATAGAAGCGCCATCATCTGGCGCTGTATCCAACTCTTCCAGCTGCCCTGAAGCCGGGTGGCTCGCTGGGCAATAATGAGTTAATACTAGCTTTGTTTTACTAGCTAGTATTAAGCCAGAGATTCTTAATGTCAGGCAAGTTTGACCCGGACATTAAGAATCTCCAATAAAGGGTTAAAAAAAAGACACCACACAGAGAAAAAATGCTTTAATAGAAATAAATACACAGACACACTTAGAGACTTCATGTTTATTACTCCCTGTCAGCCCTCCATGATCCATGGTCTTCTGTCTTCTTTCTCCTTCAACCCATGCAGCTCTGCTACATCAGGCAGCACTGTGTGGGAGGAAGAACGCTGTTGCTCCCGTGCAGTCTATTCACTCAGTGAGTGAGCAGAAGCTGCATGTGACATCACCGCTGACAAGCGGGATACCATAGCAACGGTGCTCTGATCACGTAATTCCCGGTGCCGCTGCGGGCTGTAAGCGGTGACATCACCACGACAGGCGGGTTATCATAGTAACGGTGCTCCGATCACGTGACTCCCGATGCCGCTATTTACCGGCTAACAAATAGGAATAACGTTTGGAACACCATTCTAAGTCCGAACTGGGTGCAAAAACCTAAAAAAACATCACTATGGGGAGATAAGGTATGCACACCAGTGACTATGTAAGGGGAATACATGAAATAGCAGAAACTGCTGTGTGAATACTGACTTGAAAAATCCAATAGCTATATGCAAGAGTGAATATGTGAAAAATGGAATCTGCATTACTGCCATGAACATATGAATCAAGAGAAATTTAGCTACTGAATTGATCAATGCAATAGAGCCCCAACACTACGCCAAAGTATTTCTCTACGTTGGGGTCCCTAGCTTGTGTGTGTCCTCTCATGCAGTTAAAAATCTTACCATGTATGGGAAGCTGAGACCCAGGCTATTTATGCGTATGATATGGATTGGCAATAGGTGTGGTTGGGGAGGGTTCACAAACGAAAAAATACTAACAAATAGGAATAACGTTTGGAACACCATTCTAAGACTTAGAATGGTGTTCCAAACGTTATTCCTATTTGTTAGTATTTTTTCGTTTGTGAACCCTCCCCAACCACACCTATTGCCAATCCATATCATACGCATAAATAGCCTGGGTCTCAGCTTCCCATACACGGTAGGTTTTTTAACTGCATGAGAGGACACACACAAGCTAGGGACCCCAACGTAGAGAAATACTTTGGCGTAGTGTTGGGGCTCTATTGCATTGATCAATTCAGTAGCTAAATTTCTCTTGATTCATATGTTCATGGCAGTAATGCAGATTCCATTTTTCACATATTCACTCTTGCATATAGCTATTGGATTTTTCAAGTCAGTATTCACACAGCAGTTTCTGCTATTTCATGTATTCCCCTTACATAGTCACTGGTGTGTATACCTTATCTCCCCATAGCTATTTACCGGCTGTGATAGCTAGTCCCTGCATGTGGGCTGACTCTGTAAAGAGCGCCCACATACAGGAACGGGGAGTCGACCATGTGTCAGAGCATTTTGCCGGTACACGGACATGCTGGAGCGATCACCGCGTACCGGAGAGATGCACTGACAGGACCTAGCATGATGTCATAGCCATGTGACCAATCTGTAGCCAATGAGATAATAGACACGTGACTGGTCACATGCTATTTTGACGTCACGATAGGTCCTATCATCAGTGCTGGTTACCGGGAGGACGCAGTGATTATCGGAAGGAAAAGCGTCGGGAGACAGAGTGCAGGACGTGTCGCGGGGACCTGTAAGTGTTATGGCAATGTTTATTAACTGTATGTGTACATGTATAATGTGTTTATATATGTTTGTGTTTGCCTCCCATTGTTTTCAATGGGGTTCGACAGGTTAGTCGAACCGAACTCGAACGGAGCCTCCGTTTGACAAACCGAACCGAACTTGAGCCTTCAGAGGCTCGCTCATCTCTAGCTATAACCCAATCCCACCTCTACCCTCCTTTGTCCTGACTTTCTTTTGTTCTCCCCCCAACCTCACGCAGTGCTCTGCCACATGCATGCTCGCAATGCTCTGACACACACATGTGTAGCTCCCCTAAGACTGGTTGCTACAGGGTATGTCATTATATCCTCCCCGGGCAGGTGAAGATGTTAATCTGGTAAGTTCTACACACACCTCACACCACCTTACAGCAGGGAGAAGCAGTCACTAGAAAAGGGTTAACAATGTTTCTACACACACACTTCCTGGCAGACGCCAGGTGGACTCCACTAATTAGAAGAAGAGTGGTTGCTATAACAACTTGCAAAGGTGGTGGAATGGGCAGTTAGGAGTTGAGAACATTTCAGTTTAACTTTTAGCCAGGAGAAACAGCTTGGACACGAGACAGAGCAGATGCACAGTGTGTAGCTCCCTGAAGTGAGGCTGCCAGGCCCTTTGCGGCGGCAGATCAGAGCTGTCTGGATGTAACACCGAACAGACAGCACAACCAAGCCAGTGCCAGTAACATCTAGAGAGACGGGACTCGGCACCTGGAATCGTGGACTAAAAAGGAGCAATCACCAGAGCACGGGACTGAGCACAGGAGAGGTACAGAGCCCTAGATCGGGTGGCCGAGGCACAGCCTGGGAGATGGGTCAGAGGTCCAACCCACGAGAGGCCCAGGCTACCGGCCGTACGGACCAGGACTTGGGTGAGAGTACAGTGTTGTGCATGGAGGAGAAAGGCCACAGATTACCAAACCGGATCCAGCCTCTGACCTTCCCGGGAAGCAACCGGAGTCTCTGACGGCGAGGACCAGCACCCAGGGTGCGATACCACCTGAGCCAGTAAATAATGTGACTGGAACCCGCATCCGGTGACTCTGTGAGTAACTGCCACCGTCCTGCGCTCCGGCGCTCCCATGGCCTGCAGCCCCCGTTCTCACCAACCTCCCGTGGTTCCCCGCTCCACCCGCAGGTAGCGATACCATCCCGGCTGCACCTAACACCTGTCCCAGAGAGAGACTGTGTAGTGGCGGCTAATTCCTGGCCGCATACCGCGGGTGGCGCTGCAAAGCATCCCCACTCCCTATCCAGTACTGCCCCTAGGAGAGGACTAATCACAGGAAGGGTCGGCGGTGAAGGAGGCCGAGACCCCAGTCACGCTGCAACTGCTGACACGCTCCCCAGGGACCCGTCACCTTCCTTCCATCCCCATCCATACTGCACACTTGTTTGTTTGATGTTTTTGTTTGTCATGTAGCCGACGGGGTCACGGAACCGGGTCAAGCCAGTCACAGCTATCCCAAGGAACCATTGGCCCGGTGACAGGTGGCCCTAAGGCCCCGTGGACGCTACACATGCTCGCAATGCTCTGCCGCACGTATGCACGCAATGCTCTGCACGCCCCCCATAATGCTCTGCTGCACGCCCGCCCACAATGTTCTGCCGCATGTATGCACACATGCCCGCAATAATCTGCCGCACGCGTGTTTATAATGTTCTGCTGCACGCCTGCTTGCAATGCTCTGTCGCACGCACGCTTGCAATGCTCTGCCGCACACACACTTGCAATGCTCTGCCGCACGGCCACACGCTCGTAATACTCTGCTGCCCACCCGCTTGCAATGCTCTTCTGGATGAACGCCCACCCACCCGCTTGCAATGCTCTGCCGCACGCAGGCCCCTACTCACCTCATTCCAAGACCTCTGCTACCGGCAGCTATTCCTGTCAACCCACTGTCTTTCCAGGGCGAAAGTGCAGCACACAGCATACACTGTGAGCTCCAAAGAGATGGCGGCGATCTCCTCCCTCTGCTGTGATCTGGACAGCTCAGGGGGCATCTCCAGATCACAGCAGGGAGCTCTCCGTGTTAAGTATATGGGTCGGAGCGGGACTATCAGAGTCAATGGGTGCTGCCATAAATGAGGTAATTGTCGCTACACACAAGTCCAAGATGGCAGCGCCCAGTGGTTCAGTAAAATAGAATTAAATAAAAACTAAAACAATGAATTTAATTTTGTATTAATAATAATGGATTCTATACTCACTATTATTAATACAAAAAAAAACCCGCCACACCTTACCTTTAAGGTGCTAGTTTTGGTTTATTCTTCAAAAATCTGGTGACAGGTTCTGACTCGCCCACCCCAGGGCTATGGGACACCCGGTGCCGGGCCGGACTAGTCCGGTGGTAGTCAGTGGTGGCTGGGCCCGGCTCCGTGGCCCTGGTGGGTGTCAGTTGAATATGTGGCGGATGACTTTAAGTTTGTATTCGTGACGCCACCTGTGGTCTGCGGCTATTAAGCCGCCGCTGCTGTGTGAGGCCACCGGGATGATGTTATAGCAGCAATGGTGGTACTGCTCCCCACAGGTGGAGCAATGCCCGGGGCACAGTTGGTGCTTGTGGAAGTCTATGGTGCTGTGTGACTAACACGGTGCAGGGCCGACAAGCAATGAAAGAAACAGGCACAAACAGTAGTCTCTTTACCTTCTCCTCTTTTACTCGGCAGAAACTTAGTCCAGGGAGACCGTCACAGATGGTAAAGATGATCCGGCCGGCCTGGAAGTGCCTGGGGTGATCTTTGGCCAGTTGAGTATGAGGCCTACTCCTTAATCTTTCTCTGCTGTTTTAGGACACTGCACTTTAGGTTTGCAATTGCCCTCTTGCTGCTGGGACTTGTTTTTCGTCCCCTTTTCTGTGTGGTAGACTGCGCAGGCCCTCTCTGGTGCTTCTCTGCTGGAGCCCACACCAGGCCCTTGGGATGCAGCTGTACCTTCAGATTGCTTCTGGGACAGGGGGCTTGCAGCTCTCCTGCCCTCCGGATTCAGCTACCAGGGATGGATTTTATGCCCTGGCAACTACAGACTCCGATGTCCGAGTCTCTGCTGTGCCTCTCTGCACCTCTTGCTTCACTGGGCCAAGCTATCCAAGCTCTAGGCCCCAGTTTCACAAGGCAGCACTACCCTGCGTCTGCACTCTTTCACTCCTGTCTCCAGACTAACCACTACTTCCTCCCTTCAGCCAGACTTAAGGAATCCTCCCTGAAGTTCCAGGTTCAGAGCTCCCTCTGCTGGCCGGAGGGAGAATTGTGTTGAGTGTTAACTTACTGGCCAATAGATCTACCAATTACCTCCAGGCTCAGCATTAACCCTTTGGGAGGGCAATGCTGTTGTGGCGACCAGGTCCTGGGGCGCCACACTCCCCCTTAGTTAAATTCAGTACTCCCGGACTGTAGAAACAAACATGACATGTTAGAACATTTCATCCCATTATGGGAGGCGCAAATACTTTAACGTTACAAACTTAAACATTACTATAATAGTCCAGTGTGGCTCCCTGCCGGGTGTCCATTACACTGCTCCATGGGGGACCCGCCGCGATCAAACCCCCAACGTAGGCTCTGGGCGTGCGTCAGAGCATTGATGACCCCACTCTATGCACGCCGGACGGGTTTTTCTTCAGGGGTGTCGAGCACACTGGTGCTAACTATGAACAATTTAGGTGTTGGCCACCCATAGTCCAGTGGCCCAATTGTCCATTTTCGCAATCAAAGAAAAGAAAAACATTTTGTACACAACCTTACAGACATTTTGCATAACTATGTACATTCTAATAAATACTCCTTCTTTTTCCCTTATACAGTTGACTCTCTATACCTTGGAGGGGGTTGTCCCCGAGTGCTGCGCTGGGACCTACGTAGCTCTGGTGTTTGCCCCTGACTACGTGGTGCGTCTTCTATCTCAGCACTACAGGTGGGCCTAACCCCAATAGGTAAGCGTGATGGTTGCCTTTGTGGGCTAAGAGTCGCCAAGGGTATGACAGGTTCACCACTGACAGGGGGTTGATCCTCCTGTTCCACTGCTGGCGTGTCATCTCGTGCTGGCGCGGACGGTTCTTTAGGTGGATCCGGAACCTCTTCTGTTTCTGGCTCGACCAACTGCGGAAACGTCAAAACTGGTACCACTATAGCGTTGTTTATTCGGGTCCAAGTTTTGGGGAACTTTCCAAGGATGGTTTGAATCATCTCCCCTTCTTTCTCTTGACTTTGGGGACTTCCTTGTACTCCTTCCATTTCTCTTTGGATTCTGCACCGTTCAGGGCACGCTTTCAGGCGGTCTCGGGAAATTGCTTGATAGGTCTTGCCTTCATCCTTGCTTATGAGGCATACCTTACTATTGTCAAAGTTGGAGGGGATAATGGTGTAGGGCTCGTTTTCCCACTGATCATCCAATTTATGCGTCCTCCGCTTCTTCTTGAGGACTTGTTCTCCAGGTGCTAAGGGAGTTGCTGGGGCTGTTTGATTGTAATGCTGCTCTTGTCTCGTTCTTGCTTGAGACAGGCTCCTCTCTACGCACTCCTGGACCTTACGGTACCGCTGCTGCCGTTCTGTATCCCAATCCTCTATTTCTTGAACCGCCTCAGGCGACACAGTCCCCATCTCAAAGTCTACAGGCAACTTGCCAGGCCTGGCTCGCATCAGGTAAGCGGGGCTGCAGTTGGTCGAATTCACTGGGATATGGTTGTACAGGTCTACCAGATCTGGCAACTTTTCTGGCCATTGGTTCCTTTCCTCCAGCGGTAGGGTCTTCAGCATATCAATAACCACATGGTTCATTTTCTCGCACAGTCCATTGGTTTGGGGGTGGTACGGTGTGGTTCGGATTTTCTTACAACCGTACATGTTACAGAACTCTTGGAACACTTCAGCCTCGAATGCAGGACCCTGATCAGTCAGTACCCTTTCCGGATAGCCGTGAGGTCGACAAAAGGATGCCTGGAACGCTCTAGCTGCTGTCCTGGCTGTCTGGTCCTTCACAGGCACTACTACCAGGAAACGAGAGTAATGGTCCACAATGGTGAGGGCGTACACATAGCCTGACCGGCTTGGTGTTAGCTTCACGTGGTCCAGGGCCACCAACTCCAGGGGCTGCTTCGTGACAATTGGCTGTAGGGGAGACCTTTGGCTGGCATCATCCTTCCGCCTCAGGTTACACGGGCCACAGTCTCGGCCCCACTTCTCGATCATCTTTCTCATGTGCACCCAATAGAACCGATCACGGAGTAGGGCCTCCAACTTCTTCCACCCGAAGTGTCCTGCGTTATCATGATACGCTGCTAGGACCATTGGAGCATCCCTCTGCGGAACCACTATCTGCCAGACAAGTTCATTTGTTCGCCAGTTGACATATCTCTTGCAGAGCTTGCCTTGGTAGGTGAACAGTCGTCCCCTCTCCTTCCACAGCTGCTGGGCTTCCTCTGGAGCGTCTGGGCCAAGATGGGTCTCAGCTTGCGCTAGCTTCTCTTTGACCAATCGCACGGCCGGGTCACCATTCTGTGTTTCTTCCCAATTATGGTGGAGTAATGGGTTGACCGAGACCTCGTGCTGGCTTGAGCGCTTCACTCCCACAGCATGCTCACACTGGGAAACACCTTGGTGATGGAAAGCCGGTAACTCTATCTCTTCGAGTTCATCCAGGTCTTCTCCAGACTCGGGTAAGTGAGGCATTCTGGACAGCGCATCAGCATTGTTATTCTTCTTGCCAGCCCGATACTTGATGGTAAAGTCAAAGTTAGACAGCCGGGCCATCCATCGCTGTTCCATCGCACCTAACTTGGCTGTTGCCAGGTGTGTCAACGGATTGTTGTCCGTGAAGATGGTGAACTTGGCCGATGCCAGATAGTGCTTGAAGCGTTCAGTCACTGCCCAAACAATAGCGAGGAACTCCAGCTTGAAGGAACTGTAGTTTTCTGGATTCCTTTCTGTGGGCCGAAGCTTCCTACTGGCGTACGCTATCACCCTCTCTCTGCCTCCCTGTACCTGGGACAGAACTGCTCCCAGTCCCACGTTGCTGGCGTCTGTATACAGTACAAACGGTTGGCTGTAGTCAGGGTAGGCCAGAATTTCTTCTCCCGTGAGAGCCCCTTTCAGCCGGACAAAGGATGTTTACAGTTGGCTGCTCCATTCAAATGGAGGGCTCTGCTTCTTAGCCTGCTTTGGCTGGCCCACCAGGAGATCTTGAAGGGGCGCTGCTATCTTGGTGAAACCATCAATGAACCTTCGGTAGTAGCCCACCAGTCCAAGGAACTGCCGCACCTCCTTCACTGTGGTGGGTCTTGGCCAGTCCTTGATTACAGTGACTTTCTCCGGATCAGGTGCCACACCTTCTGCGCTGACCACATGACCCAGGTACTGTACCTTTGGCTTCAAGAGGTGACATTTGGACGGCTTGATCTTCAGGCCATATTTCGACAAGGACTCAAACACTTCTGCTAAGTGCTTCAGGTGGTCCTCATAAGTCTTGGAGTAGACTATGACGTCATCCAGGTACAACAGCACGGTTTCAAAGTTGTGGTGGCCCAAGCAGCACTCCATCAACCTTTGGAATGTCCCTGGGGCGTTGCAGAGCCCGAATGGCATACAATTGAACTCACAGAGGCCCATTGGTGTCGTGAATGCAGTCTTCTCCTTGTCCGCCTCTGCCACGGGAACCTGCCAATACCCACTGGTGAGATCCAAGGTGGAGAAATAGTTAGCTGACTTTAAGGCTGTTAGTGACTCCTCTATTCTGGGCAGTGGATAAGCATCTTTATGTGTAATGCGGTTAATTTGCCTGTAATCTACACACATTCTCATCGTACCATCTTTTTTCTTTACGAGCACTAGTGGAGCTGCCCAGGGGCTACAACTATCTCTGATAACCCCAGCCTCCTTCATTTCCCGTAACATTTCCTTGGCACACTGATACTGTGCGGGGGGTACAGGGCGGTATCTCTCTTTAATGGGATGATGATCACCCGTGGGGATTTGATGTTTAACCCCTTTCACCTGCCCAAAATCTAGGGGGTGTTTGCTGAAGACCCGCTCGTACTCCTGTACCACCCGGTAAACCCCATGCTTTTGGTGCGAGGGGGTGGAGTCGGTGCCTACATGTAATTTTTGGCACCAGTCTTCCGGCTGCCCCTTGGAGCCATTGTCTTCCGCCTGGTCGGACGGGATCAAGGGTTCCACTGCTTTAATGGTATTGTTGCTGACAGTGTACAGTTTTGCTACAGTGGCGTACCGGGGCAATTTGGCCTCCTCCTCCCCACAATTCAAGACACGGACGGGCACTCTCCCCTTGCAGACGTCCGCTACCCCTCTGGCTATCAGGACTCCAGGCCTACTGTCTGAATACACCGGTTCTACCAAGGCATGGTAATCCTGACCCTTGAGGCCTATTGCTGCCCGACACCATATCAACATTTCACTTCTTGGGGGTATTACAATGGGGAGGGGGTCACTTACCCTCACACTGCCAATTTCTCCTCCGGCCAGCTCTACCTGCTGCCTCCTCATCAGGGCTCTGATCTCCCTCTGTAGGACACGCTGCTGCCCGGAGCTGGCAGTTTCAGACGCCTGTTGCAACAAAATTATCACTTCGGCAATACAATTTTCTATCACATTTGTACCAATGGTTAGCAGTGGGTCAGATTCTTTGCGATCAATATCTACAATTATCATCCCCTGACATGGCAATTCCACCCGCCCCACTTTAATGGTTACTTCTTTGTACCCAATTTGAGGTAAGGGCTGACCATTACTGGCCACAATTGTTAAATCATCATCTGGGCCATGGTCAATGTCTGAATCAGCCCAATATCTTTTGTACAGTTTGTGGGGGATGGTTGTTACCTGGGACCCCGTATCCAGGAGGGCATTCAAAGGGATCCCATCCAGCACAATGGGAAGGACCGGTCGTCCTCCCACATACTTGCTGCGGCTGGGGTTTGAGCCGGGCTTCCTTACACCTGGGGGTTGGCTCCTGGCCCCAGGCTCAGCCCATTTAAAGGACAGCGTCGTGCAATGTGGCCCGCCTGGTTGCAGTGGCGGCAGATCGGTTGTCCTGTTGAATCATACCGGTCTGTGTCTCTGCCTCGGGTCGGCGGAATCCTCCTCTGTCGCATCCATGGGACGTCCTCTGGGCTGGAGGCCAACTCGATTTTTGCAGGCGAGGGGGTCATTTGTAGAGACTGCACGGTCTTGGCAAGGGCAGCCACAGTCTTGGTCAGCTCCTGGAACTGCTGTCTGAGCTCTGCAGTGGGATCCTTATCCAGGGACTGCGCCTCAGCCCCTGCAGTGGCTCGGGTTGCAGGCACCACCCCGGGGTACGTGATAGCAAGAGGCCGGAGGGGTACTGGGTCATTCGGTGTAGATTCTCTCAGTACCCTGATGGCCTGGTCCTTAAACTTGGCAAAGTCCAGAGCAGGGTTCTGCAGGACCAGGATACGCAGCTGGGTCCTGTGGGCATCTGACAGGAGCCCCTCTATGAACTGCTCAGTTAGGAGTTTGTGTTCTTCACGCACACTCTCTGGGTCCACCTGTTTAACTGCTTTCAGGGCCTCCTGCAAGTTTAAGGCATAGTCCCTTATGCTGTCTGTGGCCCGCTGCTTGCACCCAAAGAATCTCATCTTTATCTCTGCTGCGGTGCGGGTGTCAAACGTACTCTTTAGCTTGGCCAGTATCTGGGCTGCTGTCCCTTTATCTGTATCAGGCCAGGACTTCGCTTCACGCTGGGCTGCGCCGGCTAGCTGTCCCATTACTATGCCCACCTTCTGGCTCTCAGTCAGCGGATACACCCGGAATAAGCTGTGCAGGCTTTCTCTGAAGTCACTCAAGGTATGGGACTCCCCGGAGTACTGCGGCAGCCATTCTGCTCCCGGTATGTACGGCATGGTGATCGGCATTACCGGCGCTACAGTGGGGGCCGGGGCGACGGCGACTGGGACTGCTTCGGCCGGTGCTGCGGCGCCTTGGGCGATGGCAGCCACCTGCTCTCCCTCTGAGTCGGACATCTTCCTCCCCCTTAGTGAACCTTACCAGGCTCCGTTCACTTTTCAAATTTCCTTCTGGGTCGCGCGGGGTTAACAGCGCTCTGCTCTGATGGCGCGCTCCCTTCGCGCTCTTTTTCAGGCACGCCCCCCTTCTTCCTGCGCTCGGCGAGGCTAATGGCGGCGGCGGTTTACAGACAGTACACAGTCTTTTAAGCACAATTCCTGCAGGCGCACAGTACCCGGTGTGACCGGGCACGAAATCCTGTTCGTGACGCCAAAAGTTGACTCGCCCACCCCAGGGCTATGGGACACCCGGTGCCGGGCCGGACTAGTCCGGTGGTAGTCAGTGGTGGCTGGGCCCGGCTCCGTGGCCCTGGTGGGTGTCAGTTGAATATGTGGCGGATGACTTTAAGTTTGTATTCGTGACGCCACCTGTGGTCTGCGGCTATTAAGCCGCCGCTGCTGTGTGAGGCCACCGGGATGATGTTATAGCAGCAATGGTGGTACTGCTCCCCACAGGTGGAGCAATGCCCGGGGCACAGTTGGTGCTTGTGGAAGTCTATGGTGCTGTGTGACTAACACGGTGCAGGGCCGACAAGCAATGAAAGAAACAGGCACAAACAGTAGTCTCTTTACCTTCTCCTCTTTTACTCGGCAGAAACTTAGTCCAGGGAGACCGTCACAGATGGTAAAGATGATCCGGCCGGCCTGGAAGTGCCTGGGGTGATCTTTGGCCAGTTGAGTATGAGGCCTACTCCTTAATCTTTCTCTGCTGTTTTAGGACACTGCACTTTAGGTTTGCAATTGCCCTCTTGCTGCTGGGACTTGTTGTTCGTCCCCTTTTCTGTGTGGTAGACTGCGCAGGCCCTCTCTGGTGCTTCTCTGCTGGAGCCCACACCAGGCCCTTGGGATGCAGCTGTACCTTCAGATTGCTTCTGGGACAGGGGGCTTGCAGCTCTCCTGCCCTCCGGATTCAGCTACCAGGGATGGATTTTATGCCCTGGCAACTACAGACTCCGATGTCCGAGTCTCTGCTGTGCCTCTCTGCACCTCTTGCTTCACTGGGCCAAGCTATCCAAGCTCTAGGCCCCAGTTTCACAAGGCAGCACTACCCTGCGTCTGCACTCTTTCACTCCTGTCTCCAGACTAACCACTACTTCCTCCCTTCAGCCAGACTTAAGGAATCCTCCCTGAAGTTCCAGGTTCAGAGCTCCCTCTGCTGGCCGGAGGGAGAATTGTGTTGAGTGTTAACTTACTGGCCAATAGATCTACCAATTACCTCCAGGCTCAGCATTAACCCTTTGGGAGGGCAATGCTGTTGTGGCGACCAGGTCCTGGGGCGCCACAGTTCCCTTTAAGGCCGGAGTCACACTTGCAAGAGACTCACATGAGTCTCGCATCGCATCACCCGGCACGACCTGCCGCACTCTGGACAGGGGCATCTCAGCTGCATAGAAATACATGCAGCTGACCCGCTCCTGTCAGGAGAGAGTGCGGCCATACCGGGTGATGCAATGCGAGACTCATGCGAGTCTCTCGCAAGTGTAACTCCAGCTTAATGGTGTAACTCTATAACTATGGGTAAGGCAGTTTATTGGATAATCTGTTTAATTCTACTTTTCCTATTTCTTAGGTTCATCTTCATGTCAAAACTGCAGTTATAAAAATGTCATAGAAAACATAAAGTTTCCAAATCCCTCTGTCCGCCCAGTGTTGAACTGGACAGATCCCACTCATGTTGGGGTTCATATGTTTATTTTCAATATAATCAACGTGGTAAGCATCACATCATTTATTGTGTCAGTTTCATTTGTCATTTTTTTCTTTTTTGTCTTATGGCATTTGTTCTTTTTTTTGCACCAATTTCTTCACTGTGGAGCACTTGGTCCATGACTTTTAAGCACAGTAAAAATTATCTTAATTTTACCTTTAACCATTGTTGCATCTTTTTAGAGCAAAAGTCACAAACTCAGCAAAATTTGTGCAAAAGATTCTGGGTAACAAAAATACCTCCAAGTGGAAAATGCGGTTTGTACAAATGATTTTCGACTTTTTAAAAAGACACATTTGATGACTCAATCTTAAATAGTAATGGGCGATCCCGAACTGTAAAGTTCAGGGATTGTACCTATCACATAGTGATCGTGTGCATGATCCCGATCACGAGCTTTCCTGGGAAGCTCGTGTTACAGATCGAGACCAGATCAGGTCCAGGGGCTGTAAAAAAAAAAGCACATTATTAAAAAACATTATGATCATACTTACAGGTCCCACAACATGTCCTGCAGACTGTCTCTCGGCCGCTTCTGCTTCCGTGTCCGATAGTTGCTGTGCAGCCCGGTAACCAGCACTGACTTACAGGACCTTCAATGATGTCATAAACATTATTCTTACAGGTCCCGCGACGCATCCTGTAGACTGTCTCCTGACTGCTTCTGCTTCCGATCATTGGTGTGCCCCTGGGTTACAGGACCTTATGTGACATCATAGCCATGTGACCAGTCTGGTGTGAATGTTGTACAGACATTGGCTTACAGACTGGTCACATGACTATGACGTCATCAAAGGTCCTGTTAACTGAATTTGACTGTCACTGTTCAAGTGTCGCATCGCATCACGGCGTACAATCTCCTAACAGGAGCGGGTCAGCTGCATATATTTCCATGCAGCTGAGACGCTCCTGTCCTGATATCAGTCCGTGTGGGGTGATGCAATAAGAGACCCATGTGCAATCATACCTTCACTGTCAGCCTGCTTCTCGCTCTATACAGAGCGATGTAGCAGAGCTGACATGGCTCTCCCTGCTTCTCTCCCTGTAGAGCCGCTTGTCTTTACAAAGTGATGAAGCAGAGTTGACATGGCTCTCCCTGTGGACCACATCGGACTAAGGAGTTTTCTATAATAAAGATGGAGTCTCTAAATGTTTTTTTTGTTATATATCTAATAAAAAAAAATTCTCTGTGTTGTGTTTTTTTTTACTGTTTACTAGAAATTCATGGTGGCCATGTCTAATTTGGCGTGACACAATGAATTTCGGGCATAGTACCATCTGAGAATACAAAGCTGGTATTAACCCCTTTATTACCCAGCAAGCCACCGCCACCGGGGCCAATGGACGAGCCGGGTAAAGCACTTGTAAATGGCGCAAAGAAATTATGCGCCATTTCCAGGGGCGGCTGCAGGCTGCCGAGAATCCCAGCCCCAGATGCCTGGCTTTACCTGACTGGCGATCAAAATAAGGCGGGAGCCCACACTTTTTTTTTTAAATTTTTTTTTTAAACCCGTAGCCATCCGCTTTATCTGCGCTGAGAGTCAAAAATACCGCGGAGCGCTACGTCATTTTTTATTTATTCATTTTTATTCAAGTACTAGCTGTAGTACTCGAGCATTGCCTGTGATAGTAACTGTCTCTCTGTCTCTCTCCCAGTCTCTGTCTGTCTGTCTCTATGTCTGTCTCTTTCCCTGTCTGTCTCTGTGTGTCTGTCTGTGTCTATCTCCCTGTCTGTCTCTGTATCAGTCTCTCTGTCTCTATCTCTGTGTCTGTCTCTATCTCTGTCTGTCTCTCTCTCTCTCTCTATCTCTGTGTATCACACGAGACGATCTATCGTGCGATCGCACAAGCGATCGTACCCGCCCCCGTCGTTTGTGCGTCACGGGCAATTAGTTGCCCGTGGCGCACAAAGTCGTTAACCCCCCGTCACACGTACTTACCTCCCGGACGACGTCGCTGTGGGCGGCGAACATCCTCTTCCTGAAGGGGGAGGGACGTTCGGCGTCACAGCGACGTCACACAACAGCCGGCCAATAGAAGTGGAGGGGCGGAGATGAGCGAGACGTAACATCCCGCCCACCTCCTTCCTTCTGCATTGCCGGCGGGATGCAGGTAAGCTGCAGTTCGTTGTTCCCGGGGTGTCACACGGAGTGACGTGTGCTGCCTCGGGAACGATGAACAAGCGGCGCGCAGAAGGAGGAATGAGTTTTTGAAAATGAGCTGTCACACGCTACGATATATCAGACCATGCCGGATGTGCGTCGGGGTCACGTCGCTAGTGACGCATATCCGGCATCGTCTGATATATTGTAGCATGTGACAGCTATGAGCGACTGTTAACGAGCAAAAATACCTTATCGTTGCTCGTTGACACGTCGCTCATTTTCAAAAACTCGTTCCTCCTTCTGTGTGCTGGTTGTTCATCGTTCCCGAGGCAGCACACGTCACTCCGTGTGACACCCCGGGAACGACGAACTGCAGCTTACCTGCGTCCCGCAGGCAATGTGGAAGGAAGGAGGTGGGCGGGATTTTATGTCCCGCTCATCTCCGCCCCTTCCACTTCTATTGGCCGGCCGCTGTGTGACATAGCTGTGATGCCGAATGTCCCTCCCCCTTCAGGAAGAGGATGTTCCCACAGCGACGTCGTCCGGGAGGTAAGTACGTATGACGGGGGACGCGTGACGCACAAACGACGGGAGCGGGTACGATCGCTCGTGCGATCGCACGATAGATCGTCTCGTGTGAAGCCCGCATTACAGTGTTCACCCATATTTTTCAAGACATTTTACAATTCCTCTAGCAGCTAGATATCACCATCTAGGCTAAATCCTGATTGAGCACAACCCATTTGTGTCTAATATCAGAGCTTGGAGTTCATTAAAACTTCTGTGTTTGTTCGCCTTTACACTTTTTTGATAATTAACCACAGGTTCTCAATGACGTTGTGATCTGGGGAGTTTCCTGGCCAGGGACCCAAAAATGTAAATGTTTTGTTCACCTAGTCACTTACAGTTGAAACCAGAAGTTTCCATCCACTATCTAAAAAGACACATCTGCAGGTTTTTCCTCACTATCTGACATGAAATCAGAAAAAAACCTTTCCCTTTTAGATCAATTAGGATTAACAAAATTATTTATATTTACCAAATGCCAGAATAATGGCAGGGAAAGCGGTTTTAAGGCATTTTTATTACTTTCTGCAAAGTCAGAAGTTTACTTATGTACCGCCCCGGGCTCGGCTGCAGCTGAGCCGCTCGAATCTGGGCTCGTCGGTGGGTGGCTCGAGCGACTCCGGACCCGGGGTCACTTCACTCTGAAAGGGGACTGGCGCTTTGGAGGGGACGTACAGTCAGGGCCAGAAATATTTGGACAGTGACACAAGTTTTGTTATTTTAGCTGTTTACAAAAACATGCTCAGAAATACAATTATATATATAATATGGGCTGAAAGTGCACACTCCCAGCTGCAATATGAGAGTTTTCACATCCAAATCGGAGAAAGGGTTTAGGAATCATAGCTCTGTAATGCATAGCCTCCTCTTTTTTAAGGGACCAAAAGTAATTGGACAAGGGACTCTAAGGGCTGCAATTAACTCTGAAGGCGTCTCCCTCGTTAACCTGTAATCAATGAAATAGTTAAAAGGTCTGGGGTGGATTACAGGTGTGTGGTTTTGCATTTGGAAGCTATTGCTGTGACCAGACAACATGCGGTCTAAGGAACTCTCAATTGAGGTGAAGCAGAACATCCTGAGGCTGAAAAAAAAGAAAAAATCCATCAGAGAGATAGCAGACATGCTTGGAGTAGCAAAATCAACAGTCGGGTACATTCTGAGAAAAAAGGAATTGACTGGTGAGCTTGGGAACTCAAAAAGGTCTGGGCGTCCACGGATGACAACAGTGGTGGATGATCGCCGCATACTTTCTTTGGTGAAGAAGAACCCGTTCACAACATCAACTGAAGTCCAGAACACTCTCAGTGAAGTAGGTGTATCTGTCTCTAAGTCAACAGTAAAGAGAAGACTCCATGAAAGTAAATACAAAGGGTTCACATCTAGATGCAAACCATTCATCAATTCCAAAAATAGACAGGCCAGAGTTAAATTTGCTGAAAAACACCTCATGAAGCCAGCTCAGTTCTGGAAAAGTATTCTATGGACAGATGAGACAAAGATCAACCTGTACCAGAATGATGGGAAGAAAAAAGTTTGGAGAAGAAAGGGAACGGCACATGATCCAAGGCACACCACATCCTCTGTAAAACATGGTGGAGGCAACGTGATGGCATGGGCATGCATGGCTTTCAATGGCACTGGGTCACTTGTGTTTATTGATGACATAACAGCAGACAAGAGTAGCCGGATGAATTCTGAAGTGTACCGGGATATACTTTCAGCCCAGATTCAGCCAAATGCCGCAAAGTTGATCGGACGGCGCTTCATAGTACAGATGGACAATGACCCCAAGCATACAGCCAAAGCTACCCAGGAGTTAATTAGTGCAAAAAAGTGGAACATTCTGCAATGGCCAAGTCAATCACCAGATCCTAACCCAATTGAGCATGCATTTCACTTTCTCAAATCCAGACTTAAGACGGAAAGACCCACAAACAAGCAAGACCTGAAGGCTGCGGCTGTAAAGGCTCGGCAAAGCATTCAGAAGGAGGAAACCCAGCGTTTGGTGATGTCCATGGGTTCCAGACTTAAGGCAGTGATTGCCTCCAAAGGATTCGCAACAAAATATTGAAAATAAAAATATTTTGTTTGGGTTTGGTTTATTTGTCCAATTACTTTTGACCTCCTAAAATGTGGAGTGTTTGTAAAGAAATGTGTACAATTCCTACAATTTCTATCAGATATTTTTGTTCAAACCTTCAAATTAAACGTTACAATCTCCACTTGAATTCTGTTGTAGAGGTTTCATTTCAAATCCAATGTGGTGGCATGCGGAGCCCAACTCGCGAAAATTGTGTCACTGTCCAAATATTTCTGGACCTAACTGTAGGTTTACGGCCAGGGCCGTGGTTTTGGTTAAGTTCGTGACGCCACCCACGGGTTGTGGTGAATGTGGACACCACCGCTGCTGTTTACTAGGCACCCGGGAATGATACTGTGCAGCGAGGTGTTAACCCCTCCGTGGGTAGGGGTGATGGCCCCGGGACCCGATTGGGAAGGACGTGCTGGTGTGGTGCAGGGCGGTGCGCAGCTCGAGGGCACAGTTGTACTCACGATGATTGACACACACGAGTCTCTGGTAAACCAAGATGATGGTGGTCGGTGCCCGCAGCCGGCTGCGTCTGGTCCCCCACCCGGTTTGGTGGTCTCCGCCTTTTTCCTGTACCTTGTTGTGTAGCTGTAGACTGCCCGCGCTTCAGCGACGGGAGTCCGCTCCCCGGCTTTGTGGATGTCGGGAGAGCCCGTTGCCCGCAGACGCTGGCCCGTGGGATCTCTATGCCTGAGCGGTGGCTTTTTATCCCCCTCGGTGGGCTGTTGTCTTCAGTTGGGTCTTGGGTGGGAAAGGACCTAAAGTCCAGACCTCAATCAGTTAATTAACTCAGTCCAGTAGTTTCTGGACCTCATTTCAGGGTCTGAGTACCTCCCTTTGTGCTCCGGTTTCCATTCGGTTCCTTGGTTCATTACCGGTGGGCTACTACCCTGTCCCGGTCCCTTACGGTTCCACCGAGCCATCTTCCCGGTTCCTGCAGGCTGAGGCCACCGTCTGCCTCCTAGCCAGAGGTGGCTGGGCTCCGACCCAGACACCTGTTGTTAGACTCCGGCAGACCTGGGCACAGGTCTGCCTCTGCACTTGAACTTCACTACACTCCACTACAAGACTATCTAACTTGTTTTTCCTGCCTCAGGGCCTATGAACTCCTCGGTGGGCGTGTCCAACCACCTGGGCACGCCCCCTGGTGTGTCCATCAAACCCGGAGGGAGGTGACTAGAGTTTTAAGGTTGGCTGATGACACCTTTTTAGGGGACAGGTGTTGTGCAAGGGCCTACCTGTGACTACCTGGCTAGTCCAGGGCGTCACATTCCCCCTTGGTTTACAGACCGTCCGCGGGCTGTCCGACCACCACCGTTTATTTTTGCAACTGTAAAGAGATAAAAGAGAAACATGTACAAATATAATAACTTTTTACATTTCAGGTAGATTCAGAAATCATCTCTTACGGGACGCATTTTGCTTTAATGTTGCATAACATTTTATTTAACCGGGAACGGGACCAGGTCCTTTCATTTTCCCACCCAACCAAACCTAGCCTTGATGCTGCCTCTAAGAAACAGGTCAGCAGCACCCCTTTTCCCCAGTCCAGGAATCGGGTTCAGGTCCGGATGTTGCCCATAACGGGCCGGGTAAAAAGTTCCTTACCCAGCAGTCTCTCAGAGGCACCACATCCAGGGGTCCCTTGGACCGGAGGGTAGTCACCGGTTTCCATCGTGACGGGACCCCGGCCTACTCTGCCGCAGGCCCTTCCTCCAACCAGCCTCTCTGGAGACTGTAGAACTTAAAGGGAGGTCCAAGGGCTATTTACAAAACCCAATAGTTTTTGGGTCGCCTGCTAGTTTTCGGCCTTGTCTATGGTATAAAACAGGGATCAACCAAAGTCCCAACGGGGACAAAACTGCATGGTAGCCGGGAACCGCTACCTTTGAACTCTCTTCTACTTTTACTGCATGGGGTCGGGCCGCTCCCGCTGCTGCGGGTAACCGGGCACACCAAACCAGGGGCGGAACATCTGGGGATTCATGGCCTCCATGATGTACTGGAGCAGCTCGGCAGGCACCGCCGTTCCCTCCTGGGATTAAGCCGCCTGGGGTTCACCGCCCCCATCCTGAGGGGATTCGGTCTCCGCGCCGACTGATGGGGCAGAGGGGGTCTGCGTGGCCTTATCTTCCCGCGAAGCAGGCTTCTCATGTGCCCACACCACAGCAACGATTTTCTGCATCTCCCCCCTCCAGCCCAGGGCCTGTTGCATCGATTCAACCCGTATCTGGAGGCAAAACCGTGCCATACTCCGTTCGAACCACGCGGCGGTCCCCAGTGGCAGCCCGTACCCCTCCGCCTCGGCTTCGGCATCCATAGCGGGGGCCGCGGCCTCTTCGCCCTCGGGTGCTGCCATGCGGGGACTCACCACCGCAGCCTCGGGGCCCGCCGCTCCTGCGACCGGAGCGGGTGCTGCAGCCTCCTCTTCCTCGCCGGCAGTTCCCCCCGTGGGCGCCGCCGCTCCAGCGGTCGGCGCGGGGCCGGCATCAGGCTTGGGAGCAGACATCCTCCATCTGCTCCCCCTTGGTCTTTTCGCGGCACTCCCTTCTCGGGCCGGTCAGTTTCGTTTTTCGACCGCATGCTTTTCTGCACGGCTGTGTTCCCAGGGCTTCAACTCTCGCGCTCTTTTCGCGGGGAAGAAGGCTTTGGCGGGAATCTTCACGTCAGATGATGGCGGCAAGATGGCGGATTCGAAAATTTTTGAACGGGTCACCGCTGACTTTAACTTCAAGGCGCACTTCACCAGGTAGGTGAATAGGTAAGTATCCTGTTCGTGACGCCAGAAGAGTCGATGTGTACCGCTCCGCGCTCGGCTGCAGCCGAACCGCTCAGATCCGGGCTCGTCGGTGGGTGGCTCGAGCGCCTCCGGACCCGGGGTCACTTCGCTCTGAAAGGGGACTGGCGCTTTGGAGGGGACGTAGGTTGATGGCCGGGGACGTGGTTTTGGTTAAGTTCGTGACGCCACCCACGGGTTGTGGTGAATGTGGACACCACCGCTGCTGTTTACTAGGCACCCGGGGACGATACTGCGCAGCGAGGTGTTAACCTTTCCGTGGGTAGGGGTGATGGCCCCGGGACCCGATTGGGAAGGACGTGCTGGTGTGGTGCAGGGCGGTGCGTGGCCCGTGGGCACAGTTGTACTCACGATGATTGACACACACGAGTCTCTGGTAAACCAAGATGATGGTAGTCGGTGCCCGCAGCCGGCTGCGTCTGGTCCCCCACCCGGTTTGGTGGTCTGTTAAATAACCGGTTTAAGGCGACAACTGCAAAGCCAGTATATAATGATTGGAGCGAGAATTGGTGCAAAAACATATTATAGATTTATTCAGATTAAGAGTTTGAGGTTACAGTCATTAGAGAAAAATAACTGTCTTGGCTTGAGTTAATAGATGGATAGACAGGTAAGCAGAGAGAAAAAATAACAGTTCATTTATCTTACATCGCTGTAGTGTGTGTAAGCCGTCTCTCTGTCTGTAGATGGTCTGGTCGGGTTGGTGAGTCCGTCTTTCTCCTGTCACCTTCTGCCTCTCCCTCCTTCTTCTTCCTTTGAAGTCTAGTCTGCTTTTATAACCCAAACCCCTCCTCCTGATTGTCCTTATCTCTTTACATGGTATTACAAAAAGTAACTATCCTTATTTTAGTTCAGCATTATGTCATGTCACGTGGTACGTTTTACCCGCGAAATAAGTGTACTTGCGCAGTAGAGACTTGTAACAAAACCTACTTCAACTTATTTATAATTCCTTTGAGGCTCGCTGAACTTTGACCTTAGAGTAACAGAAAGAAGTTTCTCATAGCTATTTCAGTTCTTAGCCCAACATTCCAAACAGAATATAGCTCTTCTTTGACAACTTTGACGAACAACTAGCAGATGACTTTGGTTCTACCATTTCAAACTCTTGGTCAGTATTTCCAGCTCACAAACTCACTCTTAAAGGGGATGGCGAAATACACATATTTTATGAATACATGTATATTCAAGTTTATGAATCAAATCTCCATAAACTCACTATTTTACAGTCCCCCCTTTTATGGCGATTTGATGAACCCCGGGAAACCCTAACTCAATCGTGTCATCATTCGTATCACATACATTCTTGTTGAAAATTCTAGACCAATATTTGACTTGATAAACCAATCTGCAACTTTCTGTCAAAAAGTCATCTTGCGATTTAACATTCCTCTAAGAATGTTATCTTCCTTTTTCATTTCTATTTTTATATTCTTATATATCTTCTGAATTCTACACATCACAAAAACTTGATATATAATACACATCAAAACTAATAAAAATATGATTATGATGGGATTAAATAAAACATTACCAACCGCTGACTGAAAAGATGACTGAGACCAGGAATGTACAGATTTGCTAAAACTCTTCCACCAAGTTCTACCTGACATTCCATTCCATTCGTGTTCAATATCACTTAATTCACCTTGTTCATGCCTGAATATAATTTCTGCTTCCTTTAACTGTTTCGTTAATAAATCTAACAAACCCTTATCTTTCTTTATTTCACTTGTCCACATATCCCAAGGAAAATCATTTATCTGCGATAAATTGAATTGTATGGGAAATGCCGTTAAGTTTCTCCTTCCTATAGAAGTGATATTAAAACTTCCTTCCTTCTTTGAAAGAGATCTCACATTTCCTTCTATACAATACAAACCCATAGGTAGGTTTTCCTTATGTACACAAGCAGAATAGAAAACAGAAACCTTCTCTGTCTCAGACATGACCTGAAAACAAATCTTATTTGGACTTACTGGAGTCACCAGATCATGTAGTGTCTGTACAGTCTCTATTCTCGCATGACAAGAAGAATGATTATGAAAACATGAATGATAAATCACCTTATCCTGTCCAGGTAAACACATCACCTTAGAAACAAAATGTAAACATGAAGAAATGTCTACTTGTTCAGTGTTCACTCCATCAAATGCAAAATATGTGTACTGCAGTTGATAGAACACTTGTTGTGTGTTACTCACAGGTATACCCAAAACTGTAACGGGAACAATAGTTCCCTCTCTTCCGATCACTGGGACTAGCGATGTGCCAACACAAATGTTTCGTTCACATCCTAACCACTTATTTACCCACAAATCCGTATGATTCAATGCAAAATCATACTCTACAGGTAAATTTCGCAGTATTCCCAGTGGAGTAATTCCACTCTGTGAAGCTTGTGCAATCAACTTCAGATTAGAAGAATACTCTATCTGTATCTCCAGGCACGCTTTAGCCACTTGTGTTTCGTGTGTGCTTTCCACGAGAGCTAATGTAGCATCCTGTAGATGTGACACGGAAGAGCCTAGTACAGCAGCTGTATTCATTACCATCTTTTCAAGAAGTTGATTCAGACTCTTCTGAACCTTTACACCTTTTCCTCCAATAAAACCAATATTATCCAAATCTGACTTAAGTGTCTGTATATTCATGGCATTAGTCAGACTTCCCACTGTCCCAATTCCTCCCAGAATTCCTTCTAACACTCCTCTCTTACTCCTAGTCTGAGCTGTTCTTTTCCCAAACCATTGTTCTATCCCCATCTCCATGTTTATGAGATGTGATTGACACTGAGGAAACCTGGTAGAGATCTTCCAATGAGACATATTGAAAGTCCACACCATTGTCATAAATTCTCCATCCCTTAATAAGGACTTGGACTGAAATTGATTAATTTGGAAAGGAGTAGACGGCATGAACCTCGTGTTTGTGCATGCACTATCCGCTGCTGACCAAATATTCACACTAACGTCTTTACAATGTCTGTAATGTGTCTTTGTTTCAACGCAACACTGGTAAATTCCAGAGTCCCTGGAAGATGGATTCTCTATGGAAAAAATGAAATTATCATCCATCCATCTGATATTACCAATCTGACCTCTGTGAATGACATTAGTTGGACTGTTTAAAAAACTTCCCAAAAATGATGAATTTTTGGTCCATGTCAACAAAGACTCAGAAGGCAATTTCAACCTTGTGTTACATTTTAACATTATGGGTAATGTATTTACTTTGTTATGTACTGTCTGTGGTGAAACCCTTATTTCCGGAACTATAGTGTTAGTAACGGTAAACACTACAGATACCTGAACTTGCACAGGTTCCCGTGTTATCTGGAAATTCCATGTTTTGACCCAATCTTTATCTCCTTCTGTAATGGAGAGTAAAGAAGGATCCAGAATTTTCCCAAAAACCTGAGTTTTTAACAAAATTTCTGTTTTGGATCTTCCAAACTTTCCCCTTGCAATCATGTCATTTGTAATATCACCGGACCATACAGCAGGTTCATCACCTCTGATCTCTATGTTCCAGTATAGTACATCTGTAGGAGAACATTCCCATGTACCCGTTTTATTATTGTGTACATATTCTCCTTGTAATTGTGTGAATCTAGTTTTAGGTCCTGCAATCGCATGTAATATTATGTCTGTGTCGTGTATGAAATGTAATTCAATGCAACATTTTGTTCCATATCCCATGCAGATATTTCCTGTTATCTCCACAGAATCATCCGTGATGTTCTCTGTCAGTAAGTTCCGTGTATCTGATCCTCTTGGTCTTCGAGAATGTTGAATCTCTCTAGTCCGTTCATTCACATCATTGACGATTGTTCCTTGATGTAACATGTAAACAATGACGAAAATAAAGCAAAGCAGCAGGAACGTAGATCCCATCACGTAGAAGCTTGTCTTGAGCTTGGGAAGATGTTCTTTCTCCAGGAGGCTTGATGTCATCTTTCCTTCAAAGTCTTTAGGTTCCTTATTCCAGTTCTTATCGGAATCCATTTCTTCCTGGAAAGAAATGCAGTATCATTATTTTGTCACAAATATTTTGCACTGGTCAATGTGAACCCACACTTTTTGTGTTTTCCGGGTCTTTTTTACCACATTTGACACTCGGTGCACAAGAATCATGACTTGTCCCATAGTCTCAAGGACTTCAAAAGGACCTTCCCAATTACACTCCCATGGACCACTCTTGCGAAAGGTTTTGATCATCACTAGAGCACCTTTCTTGAATTTGGACTCATAGGGTGGCTCCATTTTCTGCATTCTCGATGCCGCATATGGCAGAATCGCTTTCAGGTTCTCCTGTAGCGATCTCAACCATTGGGACCTTGAGATAGCATCTTTTTGTGGTGTGGATAAAAATGGCTCATGTGGAAACCACAATGGCATTTTTCTTCCCGTCATCAACTCAAACGGAGTGAATTGAGTTATAGAAGAGATTGAACCTCTTATACTCATGAGTATGAAAGGTACCTTGTCAACCCAAGTGTTACCTTTGTCCAAAAGCATCTTTGCAATTCTGGACTTGATTGTCCTATTCATTCTTTCCACAATTCCCGCAGATTGTGGATGATAGGGGACATGAAATTGTTGTCGCGCCCCTAGAATAGCACAAGCAGTTTGCATGATTTTACCTGTGAAGTGGCTACCTCGATCGGAGGTAATCATCCTTGGGATCCCCCAAGTACAAAAGACATGTTGTACCAATTCCCTTGCTGTGGGCAAAGCATCATCTTTCCTAACAGGTAATATTTCTACCCATTTTGAGAACACATCTACCACAATCAATGCATACCTGAGACCATGTTTACCTGAGGGTAAAGGACCAATATAGTCTATCTGCAGTGTAGACCATGGACCATCTGCAGGTGCGATTCGTAGAAGTGGTGGCTTCTGTCCTTTAGGTCTTGGATTTATTTGGGCACAAATGAGACATGCTAGTACAACACTTTGAACTGTTTCGTCCATTTTTTCCCAATAAAATTTCTCCTTAAGAATGACTAACAATTTCTGTTGTCCCAAGTGACCTAAACTCTCATGGTTGTATCGAGTGAATTCTACCTGTAGATGTTTTGGTACAACTGGACGCAATTCTCCATTTGAACTGTGACACAAAACCCCATTTTCACAGATGAAAGGAGGCTTTGGATCATCCAGAGAAGTAACAAGAGAAGGATCTTTTCTCTGTTCTTCTGCAAATGAAGGTATGTACGTGTCTGCTCTTTGAACCGCTGACATCTCAGAAGGTTCAGAGTCAAACACTTCCTCTCCTGTCAGGGCAGCTTCTTTGGCTAGAGCATCTGCGGTTGCATTTCCTACAGATAACTCATCATCAGATCTTTGATGTGCAGCGACTTTCACTATAGCAAATCTATTTGGGGCCCTAGATGCCATCTCAAAAATTGATTCTAGCGTTTCGCGGTGCAGCAAGGCTTTGTTGGATGAGTCCACATAGCCTCTCCTTTCCCAAACAGGCAGGTAATCGGTTAGGGATCTGACAACATAGGAGCTATCACTGTAGATTACCATTGGAGTTTGATCATCAGCTTCATTCAGCTGTAGGACCATTCTTACCGCTTCTATCTCTGCCCTTTGAGCTGAGAAATGACTCGGTAACTTGTGTTTTACCACTTGTCCTCGCTTGGAATAGAAAATTCCATATCCTGTGTGATAGTGTCCTTCCAGAAAAAATCTAGAACCGTCTACAAACACAGGTTCATCTGCATCTTCCGACTGTCGTCTGAAGAGAGATGGACTTGGTTCATGGAACGTTTCTATGCAATCATGGGTTTGTCCTTCATACTGCATCAATTGAGGAAGAACATACTTGGCCTTATAATCTACCTCAATTTGATTTGGAGACAATGAGAGCAACCAATGGGCAAATCTCTGATTTGACACACCTGGGATGTTTTTCTCAAAGAGAAGTTTCAGTGTGGAATGTGGCGTTTGGAGAATAACCTTTTGGAACCCGATGATGTGTTGAGTGATTTTTATCGTAAAATACACTCCCACCAGGTGTCTTGCGCACACCTCAAACCCCCTCTCAACAGGTGAGAGAAGCTTAGAGAAGTACCCCAAGATTCTCCATTCCCCCCCTTGCAGCTGCAGCAAAACCACAGAGATGCTTGTCTCTGAAGTGTGTGCTTGTAGCGCAAAAGGTGCGTTCTTTTCCACCATACTTAACGCAGGTGCGTGTTGTAGATCATGTTTCAATTGTGTGAAGGCTTTTTCCTGTTCGACACACCAGGGACCAAAATAATCATCATTGTCACCTTTTAAAAGATCATACAAAGGTCTGGCTTTGTCAGCAAAATTTTCAATGAAATCCCTTGAGTAATTTACAAGTCCTAAAAAATGTCTTAGTGCCTTGTGTGATGTTGGAATTGGAAGAGATGCAATTGCCTCTATTCTGTCCTGTAGGGGTCGCCGTGTACCTGGACTTAGCAGAACTCCTAAAAACCTGACCTCAGTCTGCATCAGCTTGACCTTTTTGGTATTCAGTTTTAAACCTGCATCATGCAGCAGCTCAAACAATTCTGCCAGTAGAGAAATATGCAAATTCTCATCCTCCGTACTCAACAAGATATCGTCCACATATTGCAATAAACATTCCGGACGAGAAAATTTCGACAAAACGTTCGCTAGCGCCTGATGAAAAATGCTTGGCGACATACTTGCCCCCTGAGGAAGACGACAGCATACAAATTGCTGATCGAGGTGGTTGAATGCAAATCTATATTGGCAACTTTGCTCAATCGGTATACTGAAAAAACCATTACTGATATCCAATACTGAGAAGTACCTTGCCTTAGCATCCAATCTTGACATCATGTCATGTGTATCAGCTACAATCGGTGCAACATTGGGAGTATACTTATTGAACATCCTCAAGTCCAACAACATCCGATAGCTACCATCGCTTTTCAGAACACACCACAATGGATTGTTACAGACAGAATTTGCCTTACGTATCACACCTTGAGCCAACAATTCCTGTATAATCTTAGACATCGGAGCAACTGACTCCGGAGGCAACTTATACTGACGCTGTGGAGGTGGGTCTCGGCCTTCAATTTTGACAACAACATCCTTCATTGTTCCAACCTCATTCCTGTACTGAGCCCATAAAGAAGGAAACCGCCGTACTAACTCAGTCAATACTTCATCATCACCAGTTTCAGGCCACAAATGATCTGCTGACACTACATCGGTCAAACAAATGGTCCCGACATGACTATACTCATTTGGATCAATAACTACCGCCTTACAACCGTTAGAGTCTTTCCAAACTGTTTTGTTACCCAAATCAATAATCCAGCCATGCTTTTCCATAAAATCAGTGCCAATTATATTCTCAGTATCCTGACAACACCAAATATCCATTTTCGTTTTCAAAAAACCAGGTATTTCCAAAGAAACATCCTGCGCTAATGTCACCTTTGTTCCATTTTTACCACTGAAACCAACAATTGTACATACAGGGGAATCTGGCTTTAAATGTAAATCAACATTTGTGACACTCAATTGCGCACCTGTATCAAGGAGAAATGTTACTTCCTGACCTTCAAGATTTACCTTTAAAAATGGTCGACCACAGCTATCCATTGAAACTCGAGTAACAAATTCCAGTGGATGTAGCCTGGGGACCGGCTTTGCTAGTCAGGAGGATGGAGAAGGGAGAAGAGCAGCAGGTGTCTTACCTCTTCCATCCAATCCCTGTATGGTCATTTCCCTTATCTGTCTGGTCAGAGGTGCATATGGTGATTGGTTATTTCTGTTGTCAGTATGAGTGGGCGTATATGGTGATTGGTTATTTCTGTTGTCAGTATGAGTGGGTGCATATGAAGGTGGAGGTGCTGAAGATGGGGGAGGTGCACTGGATGTGTTTGGCATCAGTCCATTTTCCTTACCCAGCCTTTCCTCAACTCCCGCCCTCAGGAATTTCTTGCATTCCCACTTCAGGTGTCCGGGTAGGCCGCAGAAAAAGCAGTGAATTGTGCTCTTTCTGTTACCCCCCCCTGAATTCTTGTTTTTAGAATTCAACACCGGTCTTTTGTTGTTTTTGATCTGTTTTTCCTGGGATACTAATGTGTCAGTGGTCCCTTCTATCATGGCTATTTTTGATTTTACCTGATTTTGCTTCATTCGTCTACGTATTCTATCAATAAATGACGTGGCCTCTTGTAGACTTTCCAATCTAGAAGCTATTTCGAATGAAGCAGGGTCCAAATATTTAAACTTTTTAACAAAGGCCTTGATCATGGAAGGCGGTTCTTGATCAGATCCGATTTCCAGTATCAAACGATATCCTTGTTCGAATTTGACTAAGAAGACAAATGGATCCTCCTGTATGTGTGTCTTAAGGTTTTCTAACAATTCGACTGTTGGGGTAGACTCTCCTGTGGTAAAGAGAATTAACTGTCTCAGCCTATCTTCCTTTGTGTCATGGATCAGGTCATTGTGTTCGTCAGTCCTAGGTGTTGCTTGTAACCTTTTTGCCATGTGGGAGGGAAGCCATACCCTGAAAATCTTGTTTCTCTGTTCATTTGTTAGATTATATTTATCGGAATGTGACTCAAAAATGTCCGCATTATGGAAGGCGTCCATTTTATCATCATATTTGGGTATGTCTTTAATGATTTTCATTAATTGGTCATGGATTTTAATGTTAAGACGGGCGGCCTTATCATGTAACTTCTTTTTCCGAAGTTCCTCCTCATTCAGAGTCTCGTCCCCGGCCGTATTCAGCCCGTCCGGTACGTCTGAACCTGAACCTGATGCAGGTGACTGGGAAGCATCTGTCTTGTTCTGTCTCGTATTAACAGATACATATTTAATATCTTTCCGTAGTTTTGATATTAAATCTGCTCTTGTTTCCAACTGATCCTCCAGATGTTCGATATGTTCTGCTAATATCGAACAATTTGGACAATCTGTTGTTTCTGCATCTGTGACGTGTGTGTCTGTTGTATTGGGCGTGTCTGTTGTAATGGGTGTGTCAGTCACCATGCAGATAGTGTGTGCATATGGCTGTGCCCCACCCACCATGGAGTTGTAAGTGTATACCATACCCAATACATTCTGTATCTTTTTCTGTAATCGATTCACAGTAAAAAACTTCTTATCTAACTTAGTATTCTCAAGTTCACATTGCCGGTACAGATTTGACCATAACTGTGCGTCACTATGTGTATGGTCAAAAGAATACTCTACATGACAGTTATTAGAATAACCATGAATAAAATCCATGTCTCACCAATATGTGATGCTTGTCCTCGAATGGCTCCAACCGTCTTTGGATGGATGGTCCTCGAATGGCTCCAACCGTCTTATGGATGGATGGTCCTGGAATGGCTTTGACACATACGACCTCCGTGCAGCTTTGTCACGTTAAACCTCTCTTAGGTTCTGATGTGGACACAGTGTATCGTCTTTGCCTGCAGCACTTGGACAGAAAGTTTTACTGCACTGACCCCCCCTTCTCGGACAAAGGGCAGGGAATGACGTGAGAAAAAAAAAAAAAAGAGTCCTAATCGCTGTGAATAGGCAGCGTGAAAAAAATCACCTCGCACAGAAAACAGCTGTGCCTATCAATCATTCAGGCTGATGCTCGCCAATGTTAAATAACCGGTTTAAGGCGACAACTGCAAAGCCAGTATATAATGATTGGAGCGAGAATTGGTGCAAAAACATATTATAGATTTATTCAGATTAAGAGTTTGAGGTTACAGTCATTAGAGAAAAATAACTGTCTTGGCTTGAGTTAATAGATGGATAGACAGGTAAGCAGAGAGAAAAAATAACAGTTCATTTATCTTACATCGCTGTAGTGTGTGTAAGCCGTCTCTCTGTCTGTAGATGGTCTGGTCGGGTTGGTGAGTCCGTCTTTCTCCTGTCACCTTCTGCCTCTCCCTCCTTCTTCTTCCTTTGAAGTCTAGTCTGCTTTTATAACCCAAACCCCTCCTCCTGATTGTCCTTATCTCTTTACATGGTATTACAAAAAGTAACTATCCTTATTTTAGTTCAGCATTATGTCATGTCACGTGGTACGTTTTACCCGCGAAATAAGTGTACTTGCGCAGTAGAGACTTGTAACAAAACCTACTTCAACTTATTTATAATTCCTTTGAGGCTCGCTGAACTTTGACCTTAGAGTAACAGAAAGAAGTTTCTCATAGCTATTTCAGTTCTTAGCCCAACATTCCAAACAGAATATAGCTCTTCTTTGACAACTTTGACGAACAACTAGCAGATGACTTTGGTTCTACCATTTCAAACTCTTGGTCAGTATTTCCAGCTCACAAACTCACTCTTAAAGGGGATGGCGAAATACACATATTTTATGAATACATGTATATTCAAGTTTATGAATCAAATCTCCATAAACTCACTATTTTACATGGTCTCCGCCTTTTTCCTGCACCTTGTTGTGTAGCTGTAGACTTCCCGCGCTTCAGCGACGGGAGTCCACTCCCCGGCTTTGTGGATGTCGTGAGAGCCCGTTGCTCGCAGACGCTGGCCCGTGGGATCTCTATGCCTGAGCGGTGGCTTTTTATCCCCCTCGGTGGACTGTTGTCTTCAATCGGGACTTGGGTGGGAAAGGACCTAAAGTCCAGACCTCAATCAGTTAATTAACTCAGTCCAGTAGTTTCTGGACCTTGTTTCAGGGTCTGAGTACCTCCCTTTGTGCTCCGGTTTCCAGTCGGTTCACCGGTTCGGTACCGGCGGGCCACTACCCTGTCCCGGTCCCTTACAGTTCCACTGAGCCGTCTTCCCGGCTCCTGCAGGCTGAGGCCACCGTCTGCCTCCTAGCCAGAGATGGCTGGGCTCCGACCCAGACACCTGTTGTTAAACTCCGGCAGACCTGGGCACAGGTCTGCCTCTGCACTTGAACTTCACTCCACTCCACTACAAGACTATCTAACTTGTTTTTCCTGCCTCAGGGCCTGTGAACTCCTCGGTGGGCATGTCCAACCGCCTGGGCACGCCCCCTGGTGTGTCCATCAAACCCGGAGGGAGGTGACTAGAGTTTTAAGGTTGGCTGATGACACCTTTTTAGGGGACAGGTGTTGTGCAAGGGCCTACCTGTGACTACCTGGCTAGTCCAGGGCGTCACACATACATTAAGAGTACTATGCCTTTAAACAATATGGGACTGCCCATATGATGATGTCATGTCTTGAGAAGCTTCTGATAGGTTTATAATGCACACCTGAAACACACTTCTTCTTTGTGTTGCATCACGGGAAAGTAAAAAACAAAATCAGCCAACATCTCAGGAGAGAATTGTGGACTTGCACAAGTCTGGTTCATCATTGAGTGCAATTTCCAGATAACTGAAGGTGCCTCATTCATCTGTACAAAAACTATATGCAAGTAGAAACAAGATTGGAATGTCCAGCCATTATACTGCTCAGGAAGGAGACAGATTCTGTGTACAGGAGATGAACTTGCTTTGGGCAGACATGTGCAAATCAACAAAAAACAAAAGCAAAAAGACCTTGTGAAGATGCTGCCAGAAGCTGGTAAGATTGTGTAAGATCCACAGTGAAACAAGCACTGAATCAACATGGGCTGAAAAGCCACTCTGCCTGGAAGAAGCCATTACTCAAAAGGAAACATAAAAAAGCCAAATTAACCCCTTCACGACCTAGGATGTAATGGTATGTCCTAAATCATGAAGGGGTGATTACAGCCGGCTGCTGTGGTTAGCTGGTAGTGATCTCCGCACATGTCTGCTGATTTGAACAGCAGACGTGTGCTTTGCAGGCGCAGGTGGATCCGTGATCCACCCGTGCCTGTGAACCCCTGAAATCGTGCTGTCAAAATATGCAGCATACTGCGAGTTTCATCTCATGTTAGGATATAATCACATAGGACTATGTGACGCCCTGCCCTATCAGGTCATCACAAGAGTGCTGTGCAACCTGCCCTTCTGCATGGTACCTGCTCCTCCTTGGTTACAAGTCCTGTCCCTTTGGTGTTGCTAAGAACAGGTATACACAAATCCTGAGGAACACTCTGCACCACACCTACCAGACACCCATTGGGCGGCCTGAGGGGAATAGGGCCACTCAGATGAGGGGATGGAAGAAGGAGGGCCAGAAGTGTCAGTAGTAGTAGGAAGTGTCAGTAAGCTGTGACAGGAAAAGGTAACGCTGCGGAGCTGGGCTCCTGTACCCGTCCCAGGTGCCAGACGTTAGCCTGGCCTGGAAGGAGCTGGAACCCCGGTCGCAGGGGGTAGTGACAGGAGACACGGTACTGCCATGGAGGACAGACCGGCTGCCTTGTGCTACAACCGGGCAGGGGCCAGGGCACGACGGGGTACGCGGACCCTAGGCTGGGAAGGAGCTTTATGCAGCCCAGTAATTCACCCGACGAGGACGGAATCTTTATGAACCGTTCTCCACCCACACCATAATCGGGGTACTAGCACAACAAGGGGGATAGGACTTCCCAAATCCGTCCAGAAAATACCAAGCGGGAACCCTGAGAGCAAGCTCACCCTGCTAGCCATTCAAGTGAGTGGGACCCGAGTAGTTTCAGGCAAAAGGGATCCACACAGAGTAAACACAGTGCCAAGGGACAAAGCTTCAGACCAACCAGCAATGCCAAAAGGGCACGGACCCAGCGTGCTCGCCCAAAGGTCACAAGGCATTCAGGATTTTGGTTTACTCGGTGTCTGTGTCAGCATCTCTTGACTGTGTGAGTACGTTGTGCCCCTCTACTCCCGACGGGTCCCCAGCCAACCATCACCGAGCCGTGGGACACCATCCCCCTTCCCACGGAGGGGTTAACATCACAAGCTGCCATCCCATCGCTCCCAGGCACTCCCTCTCAAACTCAGAGGTGGTATCCCACTTTACCACGACCCGTGGGTGGCGTCACGAACACTATCCAATTCTTTCACCCCCTTTGGTAAATATTTTTTCCCCTTTTTCATTTCGAGCGGCCGCCCGACCCCGCCTCGGGTACGGAGACCCCTCGAGCCACTGCGGATCCGAGCAGCCCGTCGGCTGTCGTGGGGCGGCACACCTCGAAAATCTTGGTGTCATGAACAGGATGCGAGCCGGACCCACTAACCTGGGTAACATACGCCTTGAAAAGTGAAGTCTGGGAGTCCAAATCCTTTTTCCCGCAACGTCCGCCATTTTTCCGTTGTTTTTCGCTCCAAAAACGCCATCTTCCTCAGAAAGCGCGCAAAGCCAAAACCAGGCCCTTTGTCCTCAACCTGAAACAGGAACCGGAAGTTCCCAGAGGGACACAGCGCGCAAAAGAGTGCTGGGAGAAAAAGGAGGGGGCGTGCCTGAATGTAGCGAAAGCGGAAGAGAAGCAAGGACGCCAGGACTCTGCCATACTGTTCCTGGACAACGCAGAGGCAAGATGGTGGAGCGGAGCTGGTCACCGGAACGTGCTGTTCCCGGGACCACGACTTGGATTGAAGAAGAGACCGAGCAGCTGTGCTTGAGATCTAGTTTTGTGTGTTTGTTTTGGACGATTTCCTGGGTTTGGAAACTTGTGCATATCATCTGGTATTTTTGGACCCTAGCCCCGCTGTCCGCTATATGTCAAAAGAGCAGATGACCAAAAAATGTCCGTTTAAATGGATTTAGCGCATGCGCGAATAGTGCGCTGTCCATATGCGGCGAAGGGGCGGGCCAGATGGGCGCGTCTACGTCCCACTCATACTTCCTACCTTGAAGGTGTCATGGGTGCGCCGGGCGGTTATGACGCGACTTCCTGTGGGACTTGCGTTCCACCGCTGCGTTCCATTGTATGGAGCGGAAGCGGTGGACGCATCAACGGAAGTGACGTCAGACGCCGGCGGGTAAGCGGCGACCATTTAAACCGGGTGGTTATTGACAGAGGTGTACAGCGGAGAGGATTCTAGCTGTTACCATCTGGTAAGTCGCTTGCCTTTCTTTGTTTTCTCTAAAGATTGGATGCATATAGGGGTTTTATAATTATGACTCCCACTCATTATCCCGTTTTTCTCTTTTATAGTGAACCCATTTGAGGTTTTTTCATTAAAACCTGCATCTCATTATATAGACTCCCCTGAAGAATAGCATATAGGAAACGCGTCGGGAGAAGGAGGATTGGGGATAAGGACAGTTCTTGTTACTTTGGAAGGGATCCCGGATCCAAAGTGGAAGGGTCCGTGGATACGCCGTTGATGGTGGCAAACTGTCTGTATGGAAATAAGATACACCAACACGGGTGAGATCGTTCCATTTTTTACTAATCAGACAAAGATACAGTGGGGATTTGAGTATACTATTAACCCTGAAGCTTTGTCGATTTGATTTGAACCATTGGGCATTAATTGATTGTTCCAACACCTTTACAGGTGGTGGTATACCTTTCCCCTTTTACCAGGTATATGAGGATGTGGTTTGGTACAATATTGTAGGCAGGCAGCACCAGGGTGAGACGACCCTGAGGTCTGGAGTTTTGCTTATACCAATTCAATCATTTTGCTCCTGTTTCGGCTGTCATATTTAACCAGCCTTTGTGTTTGTTTGTTTATGCTATATGATAAGGTGTATGGGCCCTCCTGCAGTTTATAAGGGCTACACAGTACTTCACGTGGCATCATTTTATTAAAGGCAAGGTTCTCCTTTCCTTTTTTTAGAGAAACTATTATTAAAAGTTAAATTTTAGATTCTGCTGTTTTTGATATTTGATTAATTTCACCAGTGGCTGTATTATATCCCAGGACCACGACTTGGATTGAAGAAGAGACCGAGCAGCTGTGCAGGAGAATGCGGATGCAGTTCCTGTTCATACTGAATCACTGGAGGGAAGAGATGAGGAGCCTGGCGGTGGCGCTGTGAGCCCGTGAGATTGAAATCCCACGTGAAGAAAGGGTAAGCGGTTACCCAGTCCCTGTTGATTACCTTAATTCGGCCATGGCGGCTGAGGGATCCGGTCCGCCCCTGTTTGCGGCAACCACTCCACCGCCTTCTACCCTTTCCTCGGCAGACGCCGAGCTGCCATCATCCATCCCGGTAGCAGAACCTGCAGTATTCTTATATGGAGCTCCAGCAGCAGCCCCAATGTCTACCATCAGCCCAGTCACGTCAGAGGTCACCCGGACCCCGGCCAGACGAGACCCGGCCGCATCACCGGGCATGTCCTCAGAGGCGGAGCAACTGGACCCTGCAACCCCGGCTGCGTAGCAGTCGGTCTTTCTACATACGGTGGCAGGAGTGGGACCTTCAAGCTATGGTTCCACTACCGCGCGGCATCCCGATGGCTGTTGGGGCTGCACGAGTCCAGTTCAAGCCAGTTAGGGAGCTGAGGCCGGACGCCGACGCCCCCTACTGGGAGCGACACAGCCAAGAATTACAGCAGTAGATCGTCACCAGAGAGCAGCATTGACGGGAGCTTGCTGCCCGCAACAGGGCAGAGAAGGAGCAGGTGAGGAGCACTGCTTCACGAGTTAAAGGCCCACGGTGTCGTGGTCTTGTGGGTCGTTTTGACCCCAAGCAGGGATGGGGTTTTATCTGTGAAGCAGGCCTCACAGCAGGGGTGTTTGCATCATGGCGGAACGTGTCCCCGCACTTTCCTTGGAAGCACCCTGCACGTAATCTGGAACCTGAAGAAATGGTCACTTATACTCGACACTGAGGGGAATGGGGCTGGTATGCCCTGGAGGTGACCAAGCATGTGATGTATGAGGAAGGGTATGTAGCACGCAGCCGCAAAGAGGCGTGGCTGCGAGACCCGACCATCTATTATTAAAGAAAAAAAAAATACTAACACTGCAAAAAGGTTAACGATGCCATAGAACTGTTAGGTATTGGTGTTTTCGTTTGTTATTTTTCAGTTTGTTGTTTTCCATATAGACACTGCTAGAAAATGAGTACTTTAATGAAAAGGTTTTAATTAAACAGGAAAGTAACCTGATTTTCTTCTAGATTTGCTACAAGTGTACGACCGGTACATGGACTTTGTTGACTTTTTCAGGGACTTCATAATAATTAAGTAAAAATGGACCACGGTCACAGGACTGGCGTGACCAACACAAACTTGTGTCTTGTACATAATTGCACCTCCTATGCCCACAAGAGTCGTCTGACACATCCCGGGACCTTAACCCGGCCAAGGACCCATTTAGGTTTCCAGGGGAAACAGGTTGTTTGGGTGGGGGATCGCGGATGAACTACGTTTAACCAAGGGGGAATGTGATGCCCTGGCGTATCAGGTCATCACAAGGGTGCCGTGCAACCTGCCCTTCTGCATGGTACCCGCTCCTCCTTGGTTACGGGTCCTGTCCCTTTGGTGTTGCTAAGAACAGGTATACACAAATCCTGAGGAACACTCTGCACCACACCCACCAGACACCCATTGGGTGGCCTGAGGGGAATAGAGCCACCCAGATGTGGGGATGGAAGAAGGATGGCCAGAAGTGTCAGTAGTAGTAGGAAGTGTCAGTGAGCCGTGACAGGAAAATGTAACGCTGCGGACCTGTACCCATCCCAGGTGCCAGACGTTAGCCTGGCCTGGAAGGAGCTGGAACCCCGGTCGCAGGGGGTAGTGACAGGAGACACGGTACTGCCATGGAGGACAGACCAGCTGCCTTGTGCTACAACCAAGCAGGGGCCAGGGCATGACGGGGGACGCGGACCCTAGCCTGGGAAGGAGCTTTATGCAGCCCAGTAATTCACCCGACGAGGACGGAATCTTCACGAACCGTTCTCCACCCGCTCCAAAATCGGGGTAGTAGTGCAACGAGGGGGATAGGACTTCCCAAATCTGTCCAGAAAATCCCAAGCGGGAACCCTGAGAGCAAGCTCACCCTGCTAGCCACGCAGGTGAGTGGGACCCAAGTAGTTTCAGGCAAAAGGGATCCACACAGAGTAAACACAGTGCCAAGGGACAAGGTTTCAGACCAACCAGCAACGCCAAAAGGGCACGGACCCAGCATGCTCGCCCAAAGGCCGCAAGGCATTCAGGACTTTGGTTTACCCGATGTCTGTGTCAGCATCTCTGGACTGTGTGAGTATGTTGTGCCCCTCTACTCCCGACGGGTCCCCAGCCAACCATCCCCCTGCCCACAGAGGGGTTAACATCACAAGCTGCCATCCCATAGCTCCCGGGCGCTCCCTCTCAAACTCAGCAGTGGTGGTGGTATCCCGCTTTACCACGACCCGTGGGTGGCGTCATGAACACTATCCAATCCTTTCACCCCCTTTGGTAAATATCTTTTCCCCTTTTTTCATTTCGAGCAGCCGCGCGACCCCGCCTTGGGTCCAGAGACCCCTCGAGCCACTGCGGATCCGGATCCGAGCAGCCCGTAGGCTGTTGCGTCGCACAACTACACAACGACCACAACATTTAGGAAATTGTGTGTTGTTCTCTAATTTTGATCTCCAGTGTATATGGGGTTCGGCGTCCATGCTCATAAATCAGGTTCAAATCCGGTGCCAAACCAGACATTTTTTTAAAAGGGAATCTGTCACCAGGTTTTTAATACCTAATCTGAGAGCACCATAACGTAGGGGCAGAGATCCTGATTTCAAGCGATGTCACTTACTTAGCTGCTTAAATAAGCAGTAGATTATCATTACAGGACTACTTGGCGTGCTGCAGGAAGTTCGGCATATTCATGAGCTCTGTATAACTGCTAGATCTGCAGTAGAGAAAACATTGATTTTATAAAAATGACAGCAAACAGCTCAGTAAGTGACACATTGCTGAAATCAGGGTCACTGTCTCTACATTATGCTGCTCTCAGATTAGGTGGCAAAAACTTTGTGACAGATTCCCTTTAAGTCCCTTTAAGTCCCTTTAATTCCCTTTAAGTCTGCTGGTTTGCCCATCTCTTGACACAAGTCATTAAATCAGTGTAAACAGAGCTGAGCTTTGCTAAATAAACTAATAACATCTTTTCTTTTTTAGGATACAAGAGAAAAGACTCTAACTACAATTGTTGAGTTAATGATGGTAAGAGCCATTTGTACAATATTCACTCTTTTATTGTACCATTTGACTGTGAATTTCAAAGTTATAACATTTGAAGAAAAGTACAAAATAAGTAGGAGTGTAAAAGCACAAAGCACAAATTCATTCCTAAATTTAGATATCCCCAGTATTTGTATGATGATCCTGCACTGATGTTAATAGCGAGATGCGTCTGGTGGCAGCATTTTTGTTGGGAACATTGAAGCCCAACATACCCAATCCTTCAATCTTACAAGGATCTTCCAATGCTCTAAAGGTGATCAGAAATAAAGTTGATGTGGAAATGTTACTGCGCTGCTGAAGATATGACATAAATCCAAGCAAACTGAATTAAGGTGGTTTTATTCAACGCGTTTCGAAGTGTCTCCCCACTTCTTCATCATGAAATCCACCAATATAACCTCTTATATTGCCATGTAGGTTAACAGTGTCCACCAGATATTACTATACATGTATCCCTTTAAGGTGATTAAATGGCAGAAGCTGGTCACAACAGGCACTCCAACCAGATCAAGCTAAAAACCAAGTATCCTATAAAGATACCCACTAATAATTTAATAGAATGTCTAGTGTATAACTAAGATGTAATGCTAGTGCAGAAAGCGCTCAGTCATTGAGCACAGTGTCACTCACCCATTTTGTCCTGCTTAGGGGAGAGAGAGGATGACGACCATGGGCCCCGACGTGCATTTCGCATAGGGCTTCCTTGGGTGGCAATGTGAGATTGTGTGTCCTACAATCCTATATACCATACTGGCAGGTGTAGGAATAGGCACGCTAATTCGCACGTGCACGTTAACCGGCCGTGATTCCATACTATCTACTTCCGGCAATCACAATGACGTGGTAAGAGGAAATCCTCAGTGATGTCATTTTACCCGCCCACGTGTCCGACGGGAGATTTTATGTTCTTAACTTTTCAGTGCCAGTGTTTAGATGCCTTCAGAAGCATAGAGGATCGTCGGCGTGAGCGCGCATGCGCAGTGCATGATCACCGTTTTGTTTAAGACCAATATGCCCAGGATCATACAAAACAAGAAATGTTCTAAAGGGGTCTCTCGACCTTCACTTGGTGGCAGATTTTGAGGAGCAGTCAGTTGAGTCCACTGGAACATAGCATTTTTGGTCAATCTTTGCTGAATTGTGTAGGTGTTTTTCTAGTGTCCAATTAATTATGATAAGTAGTGGTTTTGCTGCAGATATATCTGACCCCAGAGTAGTGGGATCAGATGATGACCCCTGTTGCTGTCATGACTTACATCCTGTGAGAACCAGCAGAGCGCCGACACTCACAGGGGAGCAGCATTTCTGCTGTACAGAGCGGTGCTGAAGCATAACTCTGATTAGCAGAAGTGATCAGACAGGGGACTATTAAATTCAATAAAAAATGTAAAAAAAAGTTTTAAAAATCATGACAATAAAACTCCTAAAAAGTTCAAATCACCCCTCTTTTGCCCCGTTGAAAATAAAACAATAAAAAATACACATATTTGGTATTGCCGCGTTCAGAAATGCCTGTTCTATCAAAATATCAAATCATTTAATCTGATTGCTAAATACCAAGAAAAAAAATGAAAACGCCAGAATTACATTTTTTGTTTGGCGCAACATTGCATTAAAATGTAATAACAGGCGATAAAAACATCGCACCCTCCCAAGAATGCCATAATTAAAAATATCAGCTCAAGACTCAAAATATAAACTCACAGATCTCGAAAAATGAATGGTTCTCGGAAAACGGCGACAAAAGCGTAATTCTTTTTTTTTTTTTACAAACTTCAGATTTTTTTTCACCACTTCGATAAAAGTAAAACTATACATCTTTGGTATAGTGAATATAGACATATATAGTGAACCTGGTAAATAAAGAAAACCCAAGACAATCATGGAATTTCACTTTTTTTGCAATTTCACTTGAAATTTTATTCCCGTTTTCCAGTACAATATGAGACAGAATGAATGCACATTCAAAAGTACAATTCATCTCGCAAAATCAAGCCCTTGTATGGCTATATTGATGGAAAAATAAAAAAGTTATGGCTCTTGGAAGAAGGGGAGAAAAAAACGAAAAAAAACCCCAAAACAACGGAAAATTGTCAATGGTGAAGGGGTTAATGTACTATATTAACATTGATTTTTATTGTATTGTAGGGTTGGAAAAATCAGTTTATAAATTGGCAGCCACATGACTATTGTGGTATTTCTTATCTTTACTTGGCAAAAGAAAGATTTTGGAGGCCAGACCTGTACATATACGAGATGTAAGTTTTTATGATTACTTTAATGCAATATTTATAATATGTTGGATAGAAAAGATAACACATTTACTGGGACATAAATCTTTTGTTTTCTCGGGTGACAAAATTTAGTGACAAAAAGTTTGCAAAACTGTGCCTCTGGAAGACATAAGAATGTCAGGAGCTATTCAATTAAAGCAAATCTGTCACCTGGTTTTTGATCTCAGAAATGTTGGCGCCTACTGAAAAGTCTGTACAGCAAATGCCTCAATACTTGGTCAGGGCTCCTTTTGCATGAATTACTGCATCAATGCAACATGGCATGGAGGCGATCAGCCTGTAGCACTGCTGAGGTGTTATGGAAGCCCAGGTTGCTTTGATAGCCGCCTTCAGCTCGCCTGTATTGTTGGCTCTGGTGTCTCTCATAGATTCTCTATGGGGTTTAGGTCAGGCGAGTTTGCTGACCAATCAAGCACAGTGACACTGTGGTTAGTAAACCAGGTATGGGTACTTGTGGCAGTGTGAACAGGTGCCAAGTCCTGCTGGAAGATGAAATTTCCATCTACAAAAAGCTTGTTGACAGAGGGAAGCATGAAGTGCTCTAAAATTTCCTGGTAGACGGCTGCGCTGACTTTGGTCTTGATAAAACACAGTGGAGCTACACCAGCAGATGACATGGCTCCCCAAACCATCACTGATTGTGGAGACTTCACCCTAGATCTCCAGCAGCTTGGGTTGTGGCCTCTCCACTCTTCCTCCAGACTCTAGCACCTTGATTTCCAAATGAAATGCAAAATTTGCTTTCATCTGAAAACATAACCTTGGACCACTTAGAGCAGTCAGGCTCTTTTTCTTCTTGGCCCAGACGCTTCTGGCATTGTCTATTGGTCATGAGTGGCTTGACACATGGAATTTGACACTTGTAGCCCATGTCCTTGATATATCTGTGTGTGGTGGCTTTTGAAGCACTAACTAGAGCATCAGTCAACTCCTTGGTGAATTTCACCCAAATTTTTGAATGGCCTTTTCTTAACAATCCTTTCAAGGCTGCAGTTATCCCGGTTGCTTGTGCACCTTTTTCTACTACACTTTTTCCTTCTATTAACCCCTTCACGACCGGCCGATTTTTCGCTTTCCATTTTTTTTTTGCCATTCTTTTTCTGAGAGACGTAACTTTTTTATTTTTCAGTCAATATGGTCATGTGAGGGCTCATTTTTTTGAGTAACGAGCTGTACTTTTAAATGAAATGATCAGTTTTACCATATAGTGTACTGGAAAACGGCAAAAAAATTCCAAATGCAGAAAAATTGCAAAAAAAGTGTGATAGCACTATGGTTTTTGAGATATTTTATTCACTGTGTTTGCTATATGGTAAAACTGATGTGTGGGTGTGATGCCTCAGGTCAGTGCGAGTTTGTAGACACCAAACATGTATAGGTTTACTTTTATATAAAAGGTTAAAAAAAAATCGGAAGTTTGTCCGAAAAAAGTGGCGCACGTTTTACGCCTTATTCCGTGACCCGTAGCGTTCTCATTTTTCGGGATCTATGGCTCAGTGACGGCTTATTTTTTGCGTCTCGAGCTGACGTCTTTAACGGTACCATTTTCGCGCAGATGCTACGTTTTGATCGCCTCTTATTGCATTTTGCGCAAAAGTTGTGGCGACAAAAAAAGTCGTTTTGGCGTTTGGAATTTTTTACCGCTACGCCGTATACTGACCAGATTAATTGATTTTACATTTTGATAGTACGGGCGTTTCTGAACGCGGCGATACGAAAAGTGTGTATATTTTTTAATTTTTTTAACCCTTTAATTTTCAATGGGGCGAATGGGGGGTGATTTGAACTTTTAGGTTTTTTTGTTTTTTTTAAATTTTTTAAAACTTTTTTTTTCATTTACTAGTCCCCCTAGGGGGCTATTGGGATCAGCATTCCGATCGCTCTGCACTATCTGCCGATCACAGCTACACAGCTGTAAACAGCAGATGACTTGCTTTCACTTTCGCTGTGCCAGCGGCACAGCGAAAGTGAAAGCAAGTCATATGTAGTACAGGAGCCATCACATGACCCTGTGCTACCATGACAACTATCGAAAGTCATGTGATCGCATCACGTGACTTCCGGTATCGGGCGGTAAGTAAAAGTTTATCGTGACCGCGCTTATAATGGCGCTGTCACGTATTGACAGCGCCATTTAAGGGGTTAATCGGCACGAGCAGATAACGATTCTGCTCGTGCCTAGCAGGCACACATCTCAGCTGTGAAAATCAGCTGAGATGTGCGCTGATCGCAGCATGATGCTGCCGGCAGACCGCGGGCAGTAACATTATGACATTTAGGACGTAATTTTACTGCCCGCGGTCGTTAAGGGGTTAATATGCTTGGATACAGCACTCTGTGAACAGCCAGCTTCTTTAGCAATGACTTTTTGTGGCTTACCCTCGTTGTGGAGTGTATCAATGACTGCCTTTTGGACATCTGTCAAGTCAGCAGTCTTCCTCATGATTGTGTAGCCTACTGAATCAGACTAAGGGGCCACTTAGGAAGCTTTTGCAAGTGTTTTCTGCTAATTATTCTAATTTTCTGAGATACTGATGTTTGGGTTTTCATTGGCTGTAAGTCATAATCATCAATATTAACAGAAATAAACACTTAAAATAGATCACTCTGTGTGTAATGACTCTATAATATATGCATTTCACTTTTTGTATTGAATAACTGAAATAAATTAACTTTTTGATGATATTCTAATTTATTGATAAGCAGTTGTAGATCCCATGAGACAACAGTGTGGTGCTGCAACTAAAAAAAGTCAACAAAATTCTGGGATGTATCAAGACAAGTATTGAATTTAGATCAAGAGAGGTAATTATTCCCCTATACTCTGCCCTGGTAAGACCACTCCTGGAATACTGTGTACAGCTCTGGGTGCCCCAATTCAAGAAAGACATCGATATATTGGAGCAAGTCTAGAGAAGAGCAACCAAGATGGTACGAGGTCTGAAAACCATGTCATATAAAGAACAGCTAAAAAAAACTAGGAATGTTTAGTTTGCAAAAGAGAAGGGTGAGAGGAAACTTAACAGTGGTCTACAAAAGGGGGTTAGACCCGATGGCCCTTGAGGTTCCTTCCAACTCTACCATTTTATGATTCTATGAAGGCTCTCAAGAATCACATAAGTCTACAGCAGATAATTGGGTTAAATGAATCACAAGGTTTTCCACAATGAACACATTGTCTGTCAGTATCAGTATGACCATCAATGCTGATTTATCCTAGCTTAACATAATGTATGGACATGAAATATCCATTTTATGTTTACACTACACTGGGTCAACCCCTTGTGTGAGACGGGAAACCCTGTTTCCTTGAACATCTAAATCTTCTTGGAAGATTTCCACAAGGTCTTTGATGAGCCGAGTTGTATTACTTTTGAACCACCCTCCCTCATGCGGTAGTGTCAAGTTAATCAGACTGTGGGTCAGAATGCAGTTAATTTCCGCACCCTTTCCTCTAAACTTGGATGGAATGATGATGCTCTGGTAGCTGCCTTTTGAGAAGGTCTGCCGGGAGGATAAAAGGATGAACAGGTGGATCATGATATTCCTGTTACGCTGGATGATCTAATTTCCTTGGGTAGCCGAGTTGATCTCTGGTTCCAAGATCGGTCCAGTGAGATGGCATGCAAAAAGAAACTAATGTGCCTGGCTGCATCCCTCCACAGGCTGCTGGTTTCCCAATCTCCAGGTCTTGCAACTGCTACTGAACTGATGCAGGTCAAGATGACTGAGCAACAATAAGAACATTGTCAAGCTTTTTCTACGAAAGTGCAGAAAGAACACTTCATCTATTCATGTCCCATGAGGTTGGGACTTTCTAGCCTAAGGTCTGTAGAAGAGGCTACCCTGGGCCAATTCCTTTTCCCACTGACTTTCTTTGTATTGTATGGAGTTACCCGGTTCATTGAGATGGCCTATCCTAGATTCCGGATCGTCTGGAAACTTCATGCAAAAGGCTGTGGTGCACTGGTACTAGATTTCCATCCAACACCTCAAAAACCAGTGACAGTGTTGTCTGTCTATGTAAAACTCTTGTCTGAACCATATTCTTTGTTTCTGAGCAAGTGAACCTATGAGTAGGAACTTTACATTCGGAGAAGATCTTCCGGATGCTTCCCAACCTGTGTTGCCCACTCCTCCTGGGTCTACCTTAGTCCGTACTCAGGAACTCATTCTTGACTGGAAATCCGGGAAGGTACTTCGGTGTGGTCACTATTGCCATAAGGGGTGTCTGGTCAGTTCTCACCCATCCCGGTCTTCTAGAGCAACATTTGCCTTCCAGTCCTGCTCCCTGTCTGTTGCTCTGATGTGGAGGTCTTCGACAAGAGGAAGAAAGAACTCCAACATGTTCTTGAGCCCACCAAAATGATTACTCTGGAATCCACTTCCATCTGCCATTCATGTGCTTGGAACAAGTCACTCAAGCAATGGCCGTCTGGTCTACTCCTTCCACCATCCGATCCTACACCTATCAATTCTGAGGATGTCTTGGAACCAAAGAAATCTCCTTCACGTCTGGTGAAAAGGGGTCGTAAGCAGGGGGTCGTGTAATACCAGCATTCCTCCACTGTCCTGCCTTTTCCCTTCGGCAGGTACGCCAACGCACTCACCGCCGCAGCTTTTCTGCTCCACAAATGAACACCCACATGTTCCTCCTGCTGCTGCTATCATCTTCCTGCTTATGCTCCGCTCCTAGCTCTGTCTGTTTCCGAGGACTTGTGCACGCTATGCAGGCCTCCAAGAATGGCTCATAGGGCACGCGCACACTCCCTGTTTCTTAAAGGGGCAGCATGTGCACTCCAAAAGTCTTCCCTGGCTTATTGCTGGGAACCTCAAGATATTTAAAGGCACATTCCCCACCAGGGAGGTGCCTGAGCAAGGTATGTTTTCTTTCTATTTGCAAGTTGTCAGGTTCCCGTTATCCTTAGCTTGTCTTGTGTATCTGAATCTGTGTTCCAGTAACCAGTTCTTGCCCAGTATTTTCTAAAACCTGTCTGGAGTACCTGCCACCTACTCTGTTCCAGCCGTCCTGCCAGTACCTGCCAACCAGCCTGTACCAGCCACCCTGCCAGTACTTGTGGTCCAGGATGTACCAGCTGGTCACTCTGTACCAGTCTGTACCAGCTTGCCCACCTGTACCAGTTCAGTCTGGGTTCCTGTACCCATCCTGCCAATGTTCTGGTACACTTCTGAAAGTTTTTGCCTTCATCCGTTTTGTGACTCTGTCTACACCAAAACCGGTACCTGTCCTGTCTGTGTCAGCGGTCCTATCTGCACTTGTACCTGAACCTGTCCAGCCTATGATTTCTACTTTGTCTCGCTGTCTGCTAATCCAGACTACAGTCTGCGGCCCCGACGCTATTTGGGTCAGTTACTGTGGACCCTGAGACTGCCTTGGAGTGTTACCATGTCTCTACTGGCAGCCAAGTCGAACCTCACCATCAGAAGCTCTTGTGAATAAATGGTAGACACTTAGTTACACCCTTCAAGGGTAATCCTGAGCTTCCATGGTCCAGTGGGTCCTGGCTGTTACATGCTGTGCCACTCCGGCTGTAATACTTTCCCAGTTTGTGAGTGAAAATGTTTTTAAAATTGTACCAGAATTGAATCACAGTCCACCTTCTACGTCTCTTCCAGGGTCTATTGCAATGTTACCTTGCCATTTTAGCTATGCCTCTGTAACAGGTGTGTCACGAGTGACAGACAGTCATGTGGTGTCCAGCAATAGAAGGTCACAGTGTTTGACTGCACAAACTGCTTCCTTACCTTTTACAAGTCCTGATTGATGTATTTGATATCCAATGTATCTCCTCTTCTTTGTTTTCATTCCTTTCACTTTAGGATCCTGCAGAGTTTTTCACCCTTTCAGCTGCTATTCATCAGCACTTCCTTGGCGTCTATATATACTCTCATTTTCCCATACTCCGTGCTGGCATCAAGTCCTCAACCCTTAACAAGTCTTCAATGCAAGCAGTTGGTTCACATTCTTCTGGTGTAACCTGGCTGTTGTTTATAGTTCCTCTTTCTGAGGCATCTGGAGATAAGTTGCTGTTTCTTTCCTTTGCTTGTTATTCATGTGTCTTCTTTAGAGCTTAGTGGGGTTGACTAAATGCTCATTCCATCTGCTCCCTACTGTTACGTCACCCCCGGAGTCCGCTCCATTGACTTTTGCTCCGATCGCCAGGCGACGCCGTGTTCCTGCCGTGGATGGTGCTGGTGATGGGAGAGGAGTCGATGCCGGCGGCGCCGGTGGGCGCAGGCTCCGGTCATCCACTGGTCTGGGTTTCCTGGGAATCTGCAGTGCCACTGGCTGACTGTAGGTGGCGGGTGTCTCCCAGTTGAGGTACCATCATTCAGCTACAGCCAATGGGAAGACACCACACCCTTTTTAATTCCCCTCCTGTCTGCTGACCTGCCAGAGATAGTTCTGATAATTCTGGCTCCTGTTTCATCCTGTGATTTTTTGTGCTGATTACCGCTTGTTTCCTGACTACCCTCCAGCCTGCTGTTTTTGTACCTCGCTGCCTGATCCGGTTTTGACCTCTGCTTGTTTCTGATTACGTCTTTGCCTGCCGATTCTGTCCCTGTTCCGCAATTCCTGGTTTGACTCTGCCTGACGACTACTCTCTCAGACTGCAGTCTTCCACAGGTAGTGATCTCCAGGGCCCTGTGTAATTCCAAATCCCTTAATACGGGTTAAAGGGTTTCAGGGTTCTGGGGGTCCTGCTTGGCGAGAGGCTTCCCTCTAGCCTGTCCATTACAGCCCGTCTGAGTCTGTGGATCTAGGCAGGAGTTATACCTACCTAGATCAGGGTCAGCCTAGGTCCAGGTATCCAGATCAGCGCATAGGTGCGGAACGTATCTAGGGTGGTGAGGGAACCCAGGGTCTAGTGGTAGGCTTGGTCAGGGGTCACCATCTCCCCCTTACCTAGATAGAGGGTCTCCCTTCCCTTTTGCCATATGCTAGGTATTTCCCTGTGCCTAGCATAACAGCCTCTCTCTGAGGGCACTTTCTTCATTTGGGAGTTAGAATGTTTTTTAAATTGTACCAGAAATGAATCACAGTCCCTCCTCTACGTCTCTTCCATGGTGTACTGCAGAGCCTCCTTATAATTTTAGCTAGGCCTCACACCGAGTGCATATGCTTTCCCAATCTTGGAGTCAGAATGTTTTTAAAATTGTACCAGAATTGAATCCCAGTCCACTCTATGTGTATCTTCTATGGTGTACTGCAATGTGTCCTTGTAATTACAGCTAGGCCTCACACTGAGTGCATAGGCTTTCCCAGCAGATAGATAGGCATAATCTTTCCCCAGCAGATCTGTATTATTTTTCCTGAGCACCTTACGGTGAGCCAGACCTTCTCTTGGACCTGATTTTGAGATCTATCTGCTGATCTTGGATAATGCCTAACGGGAATTTGTTTCCCGGGCACGTTGCAGCATTTGGATAATTTGCATGGGGTGGCAAAACAGTTTATCGGGACGTACTTCCATCCTTTTTAGCCACTCTCAAAATTCCCCTGATAAACCCCAATAAAAAGTGGGGGGAAACACGTTGGGATCAAAATTTTGGGAATCAGTGTTAGTACCAGGAATCAAGCAAATGGTGCTCTTATGTGGGAAGGTACTGTGATATATGGAGTCTCCCTGTAGCCCAGGAGGACTACCATCTAAACGTGAAGTACCCCAGTATGATGTATAGCCTACTATTCTGCAGATTATTAATGGTATATATGGTTACCTTGCGTGACCGGGTTACTATCAGGGAGGGTGACATATTGTATATCTGATAATTCCCTATCCTGGTGTGTATGTACCCATTATGATTTAATACTATTGCACCTTGCACTTTGTTGGAGGCTGGTGGACGGTTATTAAATTAGGTGGACAGGGAAAGAAGGGACAGCCATCGTGGAATGGGGGCACCATACATCTAGGGTGCTTAAAGCCCCATTGCCAGGCAGAGTATAGTGGAGGGACAGGTTCCCCCCTTTTTCTCCTGATTGAGGAGTTTTGCATTACCAATATACCACTGCACATTTTTGCAAGAAGAAACGTGTTCCAGCTCACCACTCTGGTGTGTAAGTCTGAGGAGTAGACCAGCTGATCCTGCACGGAAATCCCAGGCACAAGGGGATAATAGCAGATACAAAGTAACGAAAATCCAGCAGATCACAGGCAGATGAATTAAAAACTTTCCTTTATTTTCATCGCTTTAAAAATGGATAGACAGCATCCACAAGGCACAGTTCTTCCAACGCGTTTCGACATAACGCAGTGTCGTAAGTTCTTATTCATGGATATGAATCCATGAATAAGAACTTACGACACTGCGTTATGTGTAACTGCACATTTTTGTCCCATATATTAGTCCCCAGACACCTTGTTTTACCCAGTGTGCACTGATCACACAAAGCACGTTGGTTGTGTGTTTTTGTCTGTCCTATTGTGGTTTTATCAATTGACAAATCAAGTATCTATTTTTGGGTGGATAATTTGATAATTTGGCAAACTTTTGTCTAATGTGTTTCCCAGCCTTAATGGGATCCTGTCAACTTGGAAAATGTTAAAGGGGTAGTCCAACACCTAAAAAGTATTTTCTAACTATCTATCCTCACCCTCCCTAACCACTTTTGGAATTTTCTTTATTATACAATTCCTTATACGATCCCTATATATCTAATTCCTAAAAGTGTTTTTGTTACTGTACTTTCTTTGATGTTTTTTTTGAGAAGAGCCTTAAGCCTGCTTTACACGTTGCAATTTCGCATACGATTTCGTATGCGATTTGCAACGCCCCCATTGTATGTGTGGCACGTTCAATTTGTTGAACGTGCCGCACATACGAGTAACCCCCGTCACACGTACTTACCCGTTCATACGACCTCGATGTGGGCGGTGAATGTCCACTTCCTGGAGTGGGAGGGACGTTCGGCGTCACAGCGACGTCACACGGCAGCCGGCCAATAGAAGCGGAGGGGTGGAGCTAAGCGGGACGTAAACATCCCGCCCACCTCCTTCCTTCCGCATTGTGGGCCGGGAGCCGCAGGACGTAGGTAAGATCTGTTCATCGTTCCCGGGGTGTCACACACTGCGATGTGTGCTACCCCGGGTACGATGAACAATCTAACGTGCAATTCTAGAGACAGGTACGATGTAAATGCGATGAACGTTTTAACGTTCAATCGCAATCGCACGTACCTGTCACACATTGCAATGTACTTACAATGCCGAATGTGCGTCACTTACGACGTGACCCCGCCGACACATTGTAAGATACATTGCAGCGTGTAAAGCGGGCTTTAAATGGGATGTCACAAGAGGCTGGAGCAGCCCCTAGTGTACCGCTGCGCGCTCGTCTGCAGCCGAGCCGCTCGGATCCAGGCTCGTCGGTGGGTGGCTTGAGCACCTCCGGACCCGGGGTCACTTCGCTCTGAAAGGGACTGGTGCTTTGAAGGGGTTAGGTTTACGGCCGAAACCGTGGTTTTTAGTTAAGTTCGTGATGCCACCCATGGGTTGTGGTGAATGTGGACACTACCACTGCTGTTTACTAGGCACCCGGGGGAGATGTTGAACAGCAAAGGTGTTAACCCCTCCATGGGTAGGGGTGATGGCCCCGGGACCCAATTGGGCTGGTATGTCAGTGCTTGGCGGAGCGCAGCCAGAGGGCGCAGTTGTACTCACTATGATTGATGCACAAGAGTCTCTGGTAAACCAAGATGATGATGGTCGGTTCCCGCAGCCGGCTGCATCTGGTCCCCCACTCGGGTTGGTGGTCTCCGCCTTTCTCCTGCACCTTGTACTGTAGCTCTGGGCTGCCTGTGCTTCAGCAACGAGAGCCCGCTCCCCCGGCGTTGTGTATGTCGGGAGAGCCCGTTTTCCCGCATACGCTGGTCCGTGGGATCTCTCTGCCTATGCGATGGCTTTCTATCCCCCTCGGTTGGCTGTTGCCTTCAGTCGGGACTTGGGTGGGAAAGTTCCTAAAGTCCAGACCTCAATCAGTTAATTAACGTGGTCCACTGGTTTATGGACCTCGTTTCAGGGTCTGAGTACCCCCCTTTGTGCTCCGGTTTACAGTCGGTTCCCCGGTTCGGTACTGGTGGGCACTATCCTGTCCCGGTCTCTTACGGTTCCACCGAGCCGTCTTCCCGGCTCCTGCAGGCTGAGGCCACCATATGCCTCCTAGCCAGAGGTGACTGGGCTCCGACCCAGACACCTGTTGTTAGACTGCGGCAGACCTGGGCACAGGTCTGCCTCTGCACTTGAACCTCACTCCTTGAACTCCACAACTTAACTCCTTCTTTTTCCTGCCTCAGGACTTGTGAACTCCTCGGTGGGCGTGTCCAACCGCCTGGGCACGCCCCCTGGTGTGACCATCAAACCCTGAGGGAGGTGACTAGGGTTTTAAGGTTGGCTGATGACACCTTTTTAGGGGACAGGCGTGCAAGGGCCTACCTGTGACTACCTGGCTAGTCCAGGGTGTCACACTAGCACCGCCTTTGAATGAAGCATCATCAGGGGATGGTGCTGGTATCACTCACTACTTCTTGCACCACCCTCAAATAAATCATCATAAGGGGGCAGTGATGACACCAGTACTGCCCCCTGATGACGCTTCCTTTGTGCACAATGCTAGAGGCTGTGGGGCGGCGCAGATATCACTCACTACATCTAGCACCACTCTGAACCAGTGTCTTTCACACACGCAACTAAAATGTCTGCAGAGATATGAGTAGTAGAGATGAGCGAACCGGTCGCGGTTTGGCTCGAGCTCGAGTCGCCGAACCGAGGTCTGGTTCGCGTTCGGTTCAGCGAACCAGTTCGGCGAACCTCTCGAACCCATAGGAAACAATGTGAGGCAATCACAAACACATAAAAACACCTAGAGAACACCCTCAAAGGTGTCCAAAAGGTGACAAACAACTCACAACACAACACAAACACATGGGAAAGTGACAAGGACATATACTCATGCGAAAACAAAAGATCTGGACAAGGAAAAAGAGGAGGAGACACAGATATAGGCATGGCATGCCCTTCTAAAATGATGTAAAACACCGCAAGGTGACTCAAAGCGGAGTCTCCCTTTTTTCCAAAAATTGGGCTACACAGACACCCACCCCTTCAGTTGCAGCACTTGTGCCCCAGTCGTACACTTCACAGTTAGATTTGCATCAAGCACATTCAAAAATACGCCATCCTTAACCGTCCCCAGGATGACACCGGGGTAGGTAGCAAAGTCTTTGCTGAACTATGACTTGTTCATCTTGGCTCCTTTTTAAAAATACAGCAAGGGTTACTCCAAGCAGAGTCTCCCTTTTTTCCAAAAATTGGGCCACACAGACCCCTTCAGTGGCAGCACTTGTGCCCCAATCGTACACTTCACAGCTAGATTTGCATCAAGCACATTCAAATATGCCATCCTTAACCGTCCCCAGGATGACACCGGGGTAGGTAGCAAAGTCTTTCCTGATCCCAGCTCTGTTCATCTTGGCTCCTTTTTAAAAACACTGTAAGCAAGGTTTACTCCAAGCGGAGTCTCCCTTTTTTCCAAAAATTGGGCCACACAGACACCCCATCAGTGGCAGCACTTGTGCCCTAGTTGCAAACAGGATGTTTTGATTTGCATCAAGCACATTCCAAATCCACAAGCATTTACTCTCCCCAGGATGACACCGGGGTAGTAAATTCCTTGTGGATCCATGACTTGTTCATTTTGATGAACGTTAGTCTGTCCACATTGTCACTGGACAGACGCGTGCGCTTATCTGTCAGCACACACCCAGCAGCACTGAAGACACGTTCAGAGACAACGCTAGCAGCTGGACACGACAAAATCTCCAAAGCGTAAGTGGAGAGCTCAGGCCATTTTTCAAGATTTGAAGCCCAAAATGAGCAAGGCTCCATTTGCAAAGTAATGGCATCGATGTTCATTTGCAGATACTCCTGTATCATCCTCTCCAGCCGTTGACTATGTGTCAGACTTCTTGTCTCTGGTGGCCTTGCAAAGGATGGTCTAAAAAAAGTATGAAAAGTTTCAATAAAATTGCTGTTACCAGCACCAGATACGGTGCTGCTGGTACGGGTAGACTGTTGAAGATGACGAGACCGTCCCATGTTTCTCAAGTTACAACTGGGAGATTCACTCCGTGCACCATGGTTGTTTGGTGGAAAAGCCAAGTTAAGATCGAGTAACAGCTTCTGCTGATACTCCTGCATACGTGCGTCCCTTTCTATGGCTGGAATTGTCACAAAATTTGGACTTGTACCGGGGATCTAATAGTGTGGCAATCCAGTAGTCATCATCACTTCTAATTTTGACAATATGAGGGTCATGTTGGAGGTAGTGCAGCAAGAAGGCGCTCATGTGTCTTGCGCAGCCATGCGGACCAAGTCCACGCTGTGTTTGTGGCATAGAGGTGCTAACCGTTCTTTCTTCCTCCGACATCACCCCCCAGCCTCTTTCAACTGAAATTTGACCAAGGTCTCCCTCATCCGCTGACTCTTCCATGTCCATGGACAGTTCGTCCTCCATTTCTTCATGTTCTCCTGCATCTTCCACAACATTTCGCTTGCTACCATGCGCCCTTGTTGATCCCTATCCCCCAAGCCTGCCACCTTGGTGATGATGAACGTCTGGACCTTGGTGATGTTATTGTCCCTTGCGCATATGAATCCTCCTGTAGTTCCTCCCCTTCCTGTTGTCCCACCCCCTGACTCCGAATAGTGTTTAGCGTGTGCTCCAGTATGTAAATGACTGGAATTGTCATGCTGATAATGGCATTGTCAGCGCTAAACATATTCGTCGCCATGTCGAAACTGTGCAGAAGGGTGCATAGGTCCTTGATCTGAGACCACTCCATCAGGGTAATCTGCCCCACCTCTGCATCTCTTTGGCCCAGGCTATACGTCATGACGTATTGCACCAGGGCTCGGCGGTGCTGCCACAGTCGCTGTAACATGTGGAGAGTCGAATTCCAGCGTGTCGGCACATCGCATTTCAGGCGATGAACCGGCAGGCCGAAAGACTTCTGGAGCAATGCAAGTCGCTCAGTTGCGGCGGTTGAACGGCGGAAGTGAGCAGACAGTTTTCGTGCCCTGTTCAGAAGGCCATCTAGGCCGGGATAGTGTGCTGGACAACAAGGTTCAACACGTGAGCCATACAGGGCACTTGTGTCACCTTGCCCAGGCGAAGGGCCGCACCCAGGTTTGCAGCACTGTCGCACACGGCCTTACCAGGCTGCAGGTTGAGTGGAGACAACCATTTACCAAACTCAGTCTCCAGAGCTGCCCACAACTCAGCCGCTATGTGACTCTTATTTCCAAGACATTTCAAGACAAAGACCGCCTGATGCCGTTGCGCTCTGCTGCCAGCATAGTAATGAGGGGTGCGTGATTCCTTCTGCGCAGTTACAACGCTGATGGCCTGACCAGGCAGGCTTGGGGCGGAGGTGGAGGACCCAGACGAGGTTGAGGAGGCAGAAGCAATGGAGGAACTTGGACAGACAGAGGATTGACGCCCAATTTGTGGGGACAGCAAGACTTGTGCAGCAGACCCTTCACCATCTATCACCATAGTTACCCAGTGCCCAGTCAGCGACATGTAACGTCCCTGTCCATGCTTACTGGTCCAAGTATCGGTGGTGAAATGCACCCGTTCACACACAGAGTTTCTCAAGGAAGCGGTGATGTTGAGTACGACATGCTGGTGTAGCGCAGGCACACCTTTCTTAGAGAAGTAGTGGCGACTGGGCATCTGGTACTGGGGAACAGCGACAGACATAAGGTCTCTAAAATCTTGTGTGTCCACCAGGCGGAAAGACAGCATTTCGGTAGCCAAGAGCTTACAGAGGGATAAAGTCAACCTCTTAGCTTTGTCATGGGTCGCAGGAAATGGCCTTTAATTTGTCCACATCTGAGGGACAGAGATCTGGCTGCTGTGTGTAGACGGTGGTGAGTAGGGTGTCCCTGAAAAAATGCAGGTTTGTGAGGAAAGTTCAGGCGTAGACATGATGTTGCCTTCATCCAATGTTGATGCTATCGATGTCTGAGAGAGCTGTACACACGCACTTGTTTCCCCTTCCAAACCAACTGATGACCTACCAAGCAAACTGCCTGTTGTGGTTACAGTGGTGGAAGTTGTGCGTGGAAAACCAGGTGTGACAGCTGTCCCCACAGTCCTAGAAGATGAAGAGCGCACGGATGCACTGAAAGGGGCAGGCGGTGGATGGTCCACTCCGCTAGGCCGCAATGCAGCACGGTGAGCTTCCCACTGGGACATATGATATTTATTCATGTGACGATTCATGGAAGAAGTTGTCAAACTGCTGAGGTTTTTGCCTCTACTAACAGATTCCCGACAAATTTTACAGATCACATGATTTGGGCGATCCTTTGCAAGGTGAAAAAAGGACCATGCTAGGCAAGGCTTAGAGGACATGCGACCTGCTGAGCCACCCCGAATAGTGCTCAGAGGCAGTTGAGGATGCAGTTGTAGACGTGCTACCAGTACTCCTCCTCTGTCCAGCAAAGCGCAAGGTAACTTCATCGTCAGTAGCATCCTCCTCCACTGCCTCTGTTGACCTCCTTGAGTGCCTAACTGTGGGTTTTCAGTAGGTGGGATCTAGAACTTCCTCATCAAGCATTGTGTTTGCACTCCCCTCACCCTCAGACCGAGCCTCTTCCTGCCCTGAATGAATATTTAAGTTGTCATCCCAATCTGGTATCTGCGTCTCATCATCTTCAGTATGTTCCTCATTGTCTATTACAACAGGTATTACAGTTTGTGAATAAGGGTCAACATTATGCTCAGAAACGTGGTCATCACAGCCTGAATCTGAGTCACAAAGGTTCTGGGCATCACTGCAGACCATTTCCTGGTCTGTACTCACTGTAGCTTGGGAGCACATCTCTGATTCCCAGGCTATAGTGTGACTGAACAGCTCTGCAGACTAAGCCATCTCTGTTCCACCATACTGTGCAGGGCGAATGGAGACTTGAGAGCTGGGAGAAAGCAAGTGTGATTGGGATGACAACTCAGAGGACTGGTGTTTTTTGGATGCGGTAGTTGAGGTGGCGGAGAGGGCACTTGTTGGACCACTTGAGATCCATTCAAGCATTTTCTTTTTTTGGCCATCATCTACCTTTGTTCCAGTTGTTCGTGTCTGTAAAAAAGGGAGCACATCTGATTGTCCACGGAAAGTAGTAGACATCTTACTTTTGCTGGAAGATGGCCTATCTTCAGCAGATGTTAATGGAGCTTTGCCACCTTCCCCACGGACAAATCCTTTTTTTCCTTTTCCAAGACGCCTGTTCCCCTTTCCACCAGCATCTGTCATTTTGCCACTCATTTTGATTGCGACAAGATTGTGCACTTAAAATGTGTTAGTAAAAATTGAGAGGTGGTGTAGATTGCAGCGGTGGTCTACCTTAATTGACAGCAGAATAAACAACAATAACTATCCGGACAATGCAACTATGGCCCTTAAACTGGCAGCACAGTTTGCTATTCTAATAGCTTAGTAACAATGAGTTTGACTGTGCAATGCAGAGGTGCTGCAAATAGCTTTGCCCCAGTGGAACACTAATGAAGTCCAACAGCCACTTTTAGGATGCCACTAAGTTTCCTCAGTGTTTGCTATTATAATGGCTTAGTAACAATGAGTTTGAGTGTGCAATGCAGAGGTGCTGCAAATAGCTTTGCACCAGTGGGACACTAATGAAGTCCAACAGCCACTTTTAGGATACCACTAAGTTTCCTCAGTGTTTGCTATTATAATGGCTTAGTAACAATGAGCTTGAGTGTGCAATGCAGAGGTGCTGCAAATATCTTTGCACCAGTGGGACACTAATGAAGTCCAACAGCCACTTTTAGGATGCCACTAAGTTTCCTCAGTGTTTGCTATTATAATGGCTTAGTAACAATGAGATTGAGTGTGCAATGCAGAGGTGCTGCAAATAGCTTTGCACCAGTGGGACACTAAGTCCAACAGCCACTTTTAGGATGCCACTAAGTTTCCTCAGTGTTTGCTATTATGATGGCTTAGTAACAATGAGCTTGAGTGTGCAATGTGGAGGTACTACAAATATATTTGCACCAGTGGGACACTAATGAAATCCAACAGCCACTTTTAGGATGCCACTAACTGGCAGCACTCTGCAATTAAAATGGCTTTGCTAAAAAGGGCAGGAGGGTACAGTGGCCGGGTTGTGGGTCAGTGTAGAGGAAAGGAAGCCTCACTTTCTATCCCTCCTAATGGTGAAATGCAGCGAGGAAGTCCCTGAGCTTAGCTACACAGACGCTGTTATCTGTAGCTGTTAAAAACTGTTTCCACCCACCTGACTGTCACCTATGGCTCTGAGCCTGCTGTAATTAGCCCTTACAAGGGCTGAAAGAAACTTCTATCCCTATTCTGTATAGCGCTCTGTCTAGAGTGGCCACAACAGGATCGGCGACAGGAGCTGCGCCAGCGGTGACTGACACCCAGACGCAGAAGGAAGATAATGGCATCCAGACGGGCAGATCCCCGTTATTATAATGCTGGGACATGTGACATGGACAGCCTATGACACATGCCCTTGCTTGTCTGGCAAAAAGTCCACTTAGCTGTGTGTGTGTCTGGGATTGGCTGACATGCTGGCCCGCCCCACTACATGCGCGCTTAGGGAAGGAAGACAAGAAAAAAAAAAAAAAATGGCGATCACCATTATAGAAACAGCAGTGATCTGAATGCGCTGTTCCCGCACACTATACGCTGAAATTTCATAACAGTGTGAGTCACAGAGTGACTTACACTATTACAGCGAAAAGCCAGCTAGTAATTAGCTTGGCTTTTTGCTGCTAGAACCGTTCTCGAACGTAACTCGAGCTATTGAGCTTTTAGCAAAAAGCTCGAGTTCTAGTTCAATCTAGAACACTCCCAAAATCACTCGAACCGCGAACTGGAGAACCACGAACCACGCTCAACTCTAATGAGTAGCATGAAGGTGCTCCACTAACGTCGGCAACAATGTCCATCACACATCATCCAGGATCAAAGACATCTTTAGGGGCGTCGATGGAAGAAACTAGTAAGTATTTGCAGTGCTGCCCCCTGGTGACGTCCTTTTGGACACTATGAGGAGTGACTGCAGCTCCAGCCTCCTGTGACATCACGGTGGAGACTCCTCTCAAACAAAACGTCACAGGAAGTGCAGTTAAAAAAACATCTTTAGGAATTAGATACATAGGGGGGAAGTGTAGGGACACAGCACCCGGTCATGGTACTTTGGTTGACAACCAGCTCTGCACAGATGCATGAATGTGGGTTATATTGGGATATTAGAACATTACAATAACCATACATTTTCTTTTTTATTTCTTTAGGACTGAAACCGAGGATAAATCTCAACCCGCTGTCTTTAGTATACTTTATTACAATGGAGTGGTGCTTGATTTTACAATGATGAGATTAGTCACGTCTTGTGATCTAAACGTTTACAAATTTCCCTTTGATAAACAGAACTGCAATATATCTCTTGGTTCCTACATTTTCCAAGGTTTGTGACATTAACTAAAATGATGATAGACATGATTTGTATGGCAGAGGCTCACATAGATCCTTCTTTAGCAAGAAATGGTTGGAAAATAGTAGGTTTGAGAGTCACATACAACCCCAATTCCAAAAACAAGAAAAGAGAGCCAACTGGGGTGCAATTATACCCCAAATCAAGTAATAAGTCAATAATAAACACTATTTTATAGAAAATGAATTCTATTAAACACCTATCTTTATATAAACAGTAAAAACCTTTGCATACATTATTAGTCAAAAGCTAGTAAAGACCAAAGTACACTTGTACAGTAAGTAGAGATGAGCGAACCTCTCAAGGTTCGGTTCGGCAAGCCCAACTGAACAAGTGGTACGTTTGTCGAACCTTTCTCGAACCGAACTTCGAACCTTTATCAAACCTCTCCGAATCCCATTAAATTCAATGGAAGGCCAAACTCAAGACCGAGGAAACAGCTGTGAGGGGGTCGAAAAGCTTCCAAAACAGCAAAAATACATTTTACAGTGCAGCACCACTGTTTTGGCATAGGCATTAGCTTCCTAGACTATTAACATAAAAAATATAGAGGTGGGTGAGAGACAGGTGTAGAGCTGGTGCTCCCATACCCCTGCCAGTACAATCAAGAGACAACTTTGAGACCTATCTTGTAGTCTCGACATTCAAAATCTTTCCAGGCAGACAGCAGTATAGTAGCTGTGGCACCCCTGACCTGGTCAGGCACCACTAAGTACTGCACCCATGCTGGGGCAGTGCTATCGGGTAGTTCTAAAGGCCGGAAAGAGGTGTGTACGCACAGACACATAGTCACCAGGTCTCCCACACCATTAGATGGGACCCTTGGGCAGTCTCTAAAGGAGGCTGGCCTTCAATTCTTATCAAGGAGTGTAGTGGAGGGGCTAGAGGCTAATGTGCAGAGGCTGTCAGGAAAGGAAAGTAGGAGAGCCAGTCTGGTAGTGTAGCGTCGTGGTTGCTAGGAGACGGAGACGCGCACTCACACTAGTCAGACCCTGTGCGCGTGGAGTAGCCGTTAGCGGGGGAGAACGGTTAACAGTTAGTCAGTCAGAAAGTCGATGAGGAGAGAGTCAGTTGAGTACGGGGACTGTCGGTGACTAGGCGCGTACGGGGAACTGTTCCATAGAGTAGACGTCCATTTATTGATTTGCTAAACCTTCCAGTGAGGGGAACTACAAGTCCCTCACCAACCATCTAGAGTCCGAGCCTCAGCAGCAACGAAGGGGCCCATAAGGGGATCAAGCCTGGAGCCATCTCACTTGGTCCACTCTGCCGGTAAACAGGCCAAAAAGGGAGAAAAGGCAGTAGCGACTCCCTGGATGAACCCCACGGTACTTCAAGTCAGGGATTATCCGAATAAAGAAGTGCTAGGAAGGCGAGTTAACGGGTACCTTTAGACCGGCCTGAAGGACAACTGGTTTCCACCTGGTTTATTGAAGTGTGGCGCCCCTGACCTGGTCAGGCACCACTGAGTACTGCACCCATGCTGGGGACAGTACAATACAGGTAATCCAGAAGGCTGACAGGGGTGTGGTACACAGGCGCATAGTAATCAGCTCTCACACATGTACCCATGAGAGGACCCCTGGGGATCCCAGGAGGGGGAAAAGCCTTGACCTTCACTGGAATAGTGGAGGGGGCCAAAAGCCTCCATCTCCTCTCAAGGGGTGTGGTAAGAGAGTCTGGTTGCTAGGTGGTGTAGGCAAGAACAGGAGAGGAGGGGCAGTGAGTCAGTTAGAGCAGAACTCCATAGGGCTCAGTGAGGAGCAGACCTGTGGGGCTGTTGCTGTCTAACAGCGCCCGCGCAGTGGCTACTGACGGGGGAGAACGGTCAACTAGGAGGGCTACCCGAAATCCATCTTCAGCTAGAGAGAGAGCAACGGAGTGGGAAGTAAGGAGACTGCTAGAGAGAACCAGGCCCAAACGGGCGGCAGATCCCGAAGCGGAGATAGATCCAGCTTTCTTTTGCTAAACCTGCCGGTGTGGGGCTCTCAAAGCCCACGCCACAACACCACAAAAGCCGCAGCCACGTAGCCACAGTTAGGGCCCATAGCTCACAGGAGGCAAGAAGCTGGAGTGATCTGGCCCAGGCGACAAGCACACGGCGAACGAAGGGGAGAGAGGCTGCAGCATCTTCCCTGGGTGACCCCCATAGGGACTCAAAGTCGGGGTCACCCCAAACCACCAAGGGATAAGGAAGGCGAGTTGGTAGTCACCCTCATAAAGTCAGCCTGAAGGATACCTGGTTCCCACCTGGTTCATCTCAGCTACGCCCGGGCTACTCACCCTGCCATCAAATGTGAGTAAAGCCCTTGAAAGACAGTTCTGCTTGTGTGAGTCATTCTGCGACTTGTAGTACTACGCACCTACACCGGGCCCTGGGGCTTGCCTCACTCTCAGGAGGCTATTACAACTAACTGCACACACCATCAGCCCCAGGCGTCCCTCAACCTGCAGTGGCGGTCCCTACTGGCCGCAATACTGAGAGTGGCGTCACGACAATAGAAGATTCCCTACCTGTGACGAGATCCAGCCGAGTGGAGTCCCTGAAGGTAATGCACCGACACAACACCTGTGGGGCTTCACAGAAGCATCGCCCGGGCACCTCACAATAACAGCAGAAGTGAGTAAAGATCAATTGAAAGACATTTTGGACTCTGACTGGATTATTCCTGGACCCACTACCCTACACACCTGAGCCCCTGGGGCCTGCCTCACTCACGGGAGGCCACACCATCTGACTGCACACTCCATCGGCCCCAGATGCTCCTAAAATCTGCAGTGGCGGTCACCCATATCCCTGACCGCAAGCCGTGAGTGGCGTCACGTTAAATAATTAAAAACTGACATACCTGTTGCCATATACTAAAGAAGACCCTGTGGCATCCCTGAAGGTGGATCGATGTCCCTGGGACGACCGGGCTTCACATAGCATCAATTGCCCTCCTCCCCATAGGGCCTTAAAAGAGCAGGGAGGTACAGTCCATGCAACACACAGGCTGTGGCCGGACATTTCAATTTTCAAAAAAAAGCACACAGCAATCGTGTCTTCTGCAGCAGCACATGCAGGACATAATAGTGCCCTAGACATTTCTGTACAACAAGGTTGATCCATGCAGTGCATACAGTGGGGAAAATAAGAATTTGATACACTGCCGATTTTACAAGTCTTCCCACCTACAAAGAATTAAAAGGTCTATCATTTTTATCGTAGGTACACTTCAACTGTGACAGAATAAAAAAAAAATACAGAAAATCACATTGTATGATTTTTAAATAGTGAATTTCCATTTCATTGCATGAAATAAGTATTTGATACAATAGTAAAATAACGTAATTTTTGGTGCAGAAACCTTTGTTTGCAATTACAGAAAGTCAGACGCTTCCTGTAGTTCATGACTAAGTTTGCACACACTGCAGCAGGGTTTTTGGCGACTCCTCCATACAGATCTTTTCCATATCTTTCAGGTTTCAGAGCTGTCCGTGGGCAAAATTGAGGTTTAGGTGCCTCCAAATATTTTCTATTGAGTTCAGGTCTGGAGACTGGCTACGTCACTCCAGGACCTTGAAATACTTGTTACAGAGCCACACCTTAGTTGCCTTGGCTGTGTGTTTTGGTTCAATATTTCGGGTCATTGTCATCCTGAAAGACCTCAAACACAACACATTTTCAATGCTCTTACTGAGCGAATGAGGTTGTTGAACAAAATCTCTCAATACATGACCCCATCCATCCTCTCTTCAATATGACATAGCCTTCCTGTTCCCTTTGCAGAAAAGCACCCCCAAAGTATTATGTAGTCATCCTTCTTCTTCCTCTGAACACGGCGAATGGAGTTGACAGCAAAAAGTTCTATTTTGGTCTCATCTGATCACATAACCTTCTCCCTTGCCTCCTCTGGATCATAAAGATGGTCATTGGTGAACTTCAAACATACCTAGACATGTGCTGGTGTTAGCAGGGGGACGTTCCTTCCACAAAGTGGCCTTTAGAGGGTTTTACATAAAAGGTTTGTTTGTAATTTTAACCCACCTAGTCTTCCTGCTTCCTAGCGCTCCTACTGTGTTTTTCCAAAAATAAGACACTGTCTTATATTTTTTTTGCCCCCCAAAAAAGCACTAGGGCTTATTTTTGGAGGAGGTCTTATTCTTGGAGAAACATGGTTGGGGGTAAGTTTACCCCCCAAAAAAGCAGACCCCCCACTTCCCAGGAGACTCATACTCACCAGACCAGGACGTCTCCGTGGTTCCCAGGTCCTCCTGTGATCTCCGGTCGGTGCTGCACGCCGTACTCCCCTGCTGCTAGCTGACATACTGACACACACAGCAGATCACAGGCACACACAGCAGATCACACACAGCAGATCACTCACACACACACACTCACACACACACAGCAGATCGCAGATATACACAGCAGATCACACACACAGCAGATCGCAGATATACACAGCAGATCACACACACAGCAGATCGCAGATATACACAGCAGATCACACACACAGCAGATCGCAGATATACACAGCAGATCACGCACAGCAGATCACAGGCACACACAGCCATCACAGATACACACATCCGATCGCAGGCACACACAGCCGATCACAGATACACACATCTGATCACAGACATACACAGACGATCACAGATACACACATCTGATCACAGGCATACACAGCCGATCACAGATGCACACAGCAGATCACACACACAGCAGATCACACACACACACAGCAGATCACACACACACACACAGCAGATCACACACACACACACACACATCACATCACATCACATCCAGCACTTACGGCAGCAGGGAATGAAGCAAGTCACGTGTCCGGCCGCAGCTCCTGTTTGTCGTGCTGCACTGCCTCTCAGGATTCTCCCGGCGAGAAGAGATCGGTGTCGCTGGATGAGGTGAGTGTGTATGCGATCCGATGTGTGTGCGATCCAATGCTTCTGTGTGTGTGATTTGATGTTTACGTGTGATCCGATGTTTGTGTGTGTGTGTGTGTGATTTGATGTTTGTGTGTGCGATCTGATTATGTGTGCGATCTGACTGTGTGTGCGATCCGATGTTTGTGTGTGAGATCTGGTGTGTGTGTGAGATCTGGTGTGTGTGTGTGTGTGTGTGTGAGAGAGCTGCTGTGTGCGGGTGTGTGATCACTGCAGGTCCTGCCGCTCAGTGTCGGGTGAGTGTAATTGCTGGGTGCCGCTGTGTATAATGAAGTGTCCTGCAGTATCTGTAACTTTTTAGCTGCACAGACACTTCATTATTGATCCGCGACTAGGGCTTATTTTCGGGGGAGGGCTTATATTTAAGCCTTTCTCCGAAAATGCTGAAAATCCCTGCTAGGGCTTATTTTTGGGGGAGGTCTTATTTTTGGAAAAACACGGTATCTGACCGCCACCCTGCTATCTTCATTTTCACCCTAGTTTGGCAGCATTGCTGCCCTTGCATACCCATATAAATGAAGCCTCCATTTGGAAAGGCCACAGCTCAGCGATCAAGAGGTGATGAGCACATGCAGACATTTCTGCAAATATGATGAAGAAAAGGACCTCTCACAAGAAACATCAAAGCAAACTGGGACAAAGTAAACAATTTCTCAACCAAGAAGAAATATTATAGGTTGCAGGATGCAACATTGTTGGACAGAGGGCAGTGGTCGAATAGCACAATGGAAAGGAACTGTTTTGGATCAAGTACCAGTCAACCCTTCTCTTTATCTTATGAAATATGATGGATTTGATTGTCTGTATGGATTTAAGCTTCACAAAGATGAAAGGGTGTCTGCTCTCAAAGTTCTACCAGTTGCATCATCCCGAATCATCCTGAATCAGCGATGCTCATTTAGCAGGGGGGTGGCACCGGGAACACCTGCAGGGAACACCTCCATGAAGACAACCTGCCTTTTTGTGGCACTTCACGGTTGTCATAGAAAGAAAGGGTATCTTCTTTTTCATGTAGACTGTAACAACATCATCAGACTTGGAGTGACTCATTTTCACCCTAGTTTGGCAGCATTGTTGCCCTTGCATACACATATGAATGAAGACTCCATTTGGGAATTGCCAACATAACCTCCTTGGCTTCCTCCTCCTCCTTATCTGCTGAGCTACACAGCTGCATGCCTCTGGGTTCACACCAAGTGGGATCTACAACTTCATCATCAGGCTCTATGTTGTCCCACACCTCCTCTTCCTGACCTGACATCTAAGGTATCTGAGTCTCATCATCATCACCTCCACCCCCAGGGGTTAATGTCAGTTGACAAGGGTCGGGATCCTGCTGGAACCCTAATTCATCTGGGCCAGGATCCAACTCACAAAAATTTTGGGCATTGGTGCAGATGTTTTCTTCCTCTTCAGTCTGGGAATCTTTTGGAGTGGACTTATGATGCCCATGGGATAGAATGTGTGAACAGCTCTTGAGACTTCAGTCAGTTTGCCACTTGGCGATTTGTTATGTGTGTGCAAACAAGTGTAATTGGGGTGGCATCTCTAAGGAATGAACTCTAGGTGATGTTGAAGTGCAGGAAGAGACGGAGAGGCCACTTGATGCAGCACTTGCCATCCACTCCAGCACCTGCTGTTTGTCAGGCTCATTTCAAAGTTGAAGTGATGTGTGGCTGCCAAAGAAATATAGTGTAGTAGGCTGTCCAGTAACTGAAGTTGTTCTCATTTCTCTTGGGATAGGATGAGGCAGCTTTTGCTCACAAGACCTTCGACCAACAGAACTTCCCACACGTACACCTCCAACATTCCTCCTATGTACTCTTCCCCTTTCAAACAGATGTTTTGCAAACCTACGCTCACACCTGTCAGACACAAAATATAAATTACTTTTTTTTGCCTGAGTTGCCATTATTGTGAAGGCACTAAAATGTACCACTATCTACAAATGCATTTCACTGTATAATTTGGAGCCGACACGGAAAAGTGCCAAAAAGACCTATTTAGCTTGTTCAATAGCAAATTTTCAGCAGGCATTAATAAAAATACCTATAAATGTCTATCACTGCTGAATTTTTAGCAGGCAATTAAAATTGCCAAGAACAACTTTTTAGCTAGTTGCCTAGAAAATTTACAGCAGGCCAGGCACGGTTAACTAGCAATACCTATAAATGTGTTTGCGTAATTTTGAGCAGGCAATTAAAATTAGCAAGATTCACTTAATGCATACTTCCCTAGCAACCTTTTCGGCCATGCACTCCTAACTAGCAATACCTATAAATGTTTTCGTGTAAATTTTAGCAGGCAATAAAAATTGTCAAGAACCATTTTTTATATACTTCCCTAGCACTTAATTTAGGCCACGCACGGCAAACAAGCAATACCTATAAATGTGCTTGCGTAATTTTGAGCAGGTAATTAAAATTGGCAAGAACCACTTTTTCCACACTTCATTAGCAGCATTTTAAGCCAGGCTCTGCAAACTAGCAATACCTATAAATGTGTTTGCATACTTGTGAGTAGATAGGGTTAGAACAACCAACATGCACGGGATAGGAGCCCGTGCCATAATATGTACATGGAAATAGCCATATACAGATATAAATATAAATAAAGAAGAAAACTGTACACACGGCTTAGAAGATTTATATAAATTTATTCAATTCAAAGCTTACAAAGGTAAAAAAGATTAAAAACAGGATTTGAAATGAGAGAGCCAGCAGGTGGCGTACTCACACCACAACTCAGTAATCAGGTCTGTAAAGGCTAAATTGGCTATACCAAAGCACCGTACTAAAGTGCCTACCAGACAATGCCCATGTAATAAATTGTAAATGGCTGCCAAAAGGCATGCAAATGGTCATACAGAGCAAAGTCAAGAGGCAAAGCAGCAGGTGCCTATAACGAAGTTGAAAGACAAAATCAACATAGCATAAATCAAGGAGTCATATACCTGAGTTGTGGGGTGAGAATGCAAGAGAACCCGACCTAGGTTTCGATCTTAATGCCTTCTTCCGGGGGTGGCCTCATGTTCAAAAAGAGCGCCCTTTTATATCAGAATACACCAATAAGGGAACGGAAAAGATAGACCAATCAACTCAGCCTTTACTTTAGTCGGTATAGCAAATAACAATCCCATCACCTGATTGGTCTCCAGAGAGGCGTGACTGTTCAACAGAGGTGTGTATACAAAGTGACGTATAGTGTAACTATAGTAACTGTCAAACAAATACTGCTTAACCCCGAACTGCAAAAACATAGGCAGAAGGGGGAGAGTGACATAGGTAACAGCCAATCGGAGATACCAATCACATAGTAGGTTGCCATAAGCATAAGTACACAGGAGGGATGTCACAAGTAAGCAGCCAATGGCAAACATAACAAAGGCCGACATGATTGGTCCTCCAAACCGCTCACCGCCGGTGCATTCAGGAAGATGTGTGCACTGCGGTGGCGCCGCTTTGGTCATCGCCCGGAGTGTGGGAGAAACAACCGCAGCGTCTCATATAGTAGTGGTAAAATAGCAAAGGATCCGGCACAGCAACAGTGCAATTTGCCAAACAGCGTCCCGTAGCCGAGCGGCGCATGCGCGGATGTCCCGAGAGTCGGCACACCACGAGCGCGTTCAACCGTCGCCATAGAGACAGCCACTCCCCAAGCACGGGAAGTGGGCGTCACAAGGGCGAAGGCAAATGTGACGCGCCCAAGGTGAGGCCGAGCCACGCAGACAGGCGCGCAGGCGCACAGGCAAGCGGGAGACTGTTAGGAAAAATCAGGAGGACCAGCAAAATAATGAAATACTACAGACGATATCATATACATATACAATGCAGGCACCTGAACCGATGCAATAGATAAATAACCACATGAATAAAATAACATCCTGTACATAATACATATGTTATGCACGTCCAGGTCCGCAGTAAACATTAATGTATAATTCAAGATGACATCTTATGGGCATAGGTATTCCTATATAGTCCGTCATAGATTCGGTGTTGTAAAGGATGGATCCAATTCAGAGATTAAAGCCACCACAGAAGGGAATATACAAGTAAATACAAAAGGAGCGCATACTGAAAAATAAAGAACAAAAAATACAATTAAGAACAAATTTAAAAAAAAGGGCCAATATAGCAGTGAGCAGAACATTGGACTGAGAATATAGAGTCAGCAGTAGATGTATAGCGAGAGATCACAGAAATGGAGCAAAGCTCATACATTCATTTAAACCAAAAGGCTGGAGGGTTTTGAGAGTCCAAATCCATTTGGTTTCTTGTTGTGCAAGTAGACGGCTTACATTCCCCCCCCGAATGTTCATTACTACTTGGTCAATCCCACGTACCTTCAAAAGATGAGGATTACATTGATGAAGCAATTTAAATTGTTTCGGTAAGGTCTTCAAACCTTCATTGTATTCCTCATCTTTTGCAGCCAAGATGTCACGTACATGTTCTCTGACACGAACCTTAAGGGCCCGTGTCGTAAGACCAACATAGATACGGGGGCAGGGGCAAGTTGCATAATAGACCACTGCTTTGGATAAGCAGTTAATCCTTTTCTTAATTGCAAATGCCTTGCCGTCTGAAGAGAAAAAATCGCTGGCAACCTCAATATTTGGGCACGCAACACATGACCCACATGGTGAGCAGCCACTCGAACTGTTTCGCAAACCAAGGGAGGGGAAGGGGGCAGCAGGTTTGTCACGTTTATCGTAGTGACTCATAGTCAATAGGTCTTTAAAATTTCTTGCACGTCTAGCTACAACTGATGGTTTCTGTGGAAGATACTGGCACAAAACAGGGTCAATGGTCAAAATGGACCAATATTTTGACAAGACCTCCATCATCCTGCCCCAGTGTGAGTGGTATTGAGTGATCAGTCTTACCGTATTGTCAGACGTTTGTGTCTTCCCTCCAAAAAGGAGGTCTACTCGTGAGGCTTTTTTTGCCCTATTATAGGCTTTCTTAATAGAGCGATTGCTATAGCCCCTATCCTGGAATCTTTTTTTCAATTCTAGAGCCCTCAAATCAAACTCTGACTCCGATGAGCATATACGACGGATACGCAAAAACTGTCCGACTGGAATACCATGCACACTGTGGGCAAGGTGAGCAGATGTCGCATGGAGAACCGAATTAACCGAGGTGGATTTTCGGTACAGGTCTGTCTGTAGAAACCCGTTCTCATCACGTGTGACCAATACATCGAGGAATTCGAGGGACTTTCCATGGAACTTATACGTAAGATGTAAATTAATCTGGTTATCATTCAAGCCCTGCAAAAATAAATGTAAATCCGCGGGGTTCCCCTGCCAGATAAAGAAAATATCGTCGATGTACCGCGTCCAAAAAGGGACGCGGTCCATCGACGGCACTGAATCTGACAGGAGAAGGTCCCCTTCCCACAGCCCCAGGAACAAATTTGCATAAGAGGGCGCAAATGCCGCCCCCATTGCTGTCCCCTGGAGCTGTAGGTACAGGGACCCCCCAAAAAAGAAAAAATTGTGAGTCAGGGCGAATTCCAGAAGGTCCATGACAAAGTCCCTCTCTCTCCCAGACATATTGGACATAGACAGAAAATATGAGACCGCCCGTAGTCCGTCGCGATGTCGAATGCTAGTATATAGCAATTCGACATCGCAAGAGACCAACAGGCAGTCACTATCGACGTGCAAGGAATCGACTTTCTGCAAAAAACTACTGGTGTCCCTTAGGTAGGACGGTAGGGTTTCTACCAGAGGTTTAAGCAGAGAGTCGATATAGATACATACCCACTCCAAAAAGTTACCCACCCCAGACACTATCGGTCTGCCCGGAGGCGTAATGCTGTTTTTGTGCACCTTGGGCAATAGGTATAGTGTCGGTACCGTCGGTTCCTGAACCAAAAGGGAATCAAATAAAGTTTTCTCAATAATTCCATTATCATTATTGAGAAAACTTTATTTGATTCCCTTTTGGTTCAGGAACCGACGGTACCGACACTATACCTATTGCCCAAGGTGCACAAAAACAGCATTGGGGAGTGTCTGTCTCTATGGCGACGGTTGAACGTGCTCGTGGTGTGCCGACTCTCGGGACATCCGCGCATGCGCTGCTCGGCTACGGGACGCTGTTTGGCAAATTGCACTGTTGCTGTGCCGGATCCTTTGCTATTTTACCACTACTATATGAGACGCTGCGGTTGTTTCTCCCACACTCCGGGCGATGACCAAAGCGGCGCCACCGCAGTGCACACATCTTCCTGAATGCACCGGCGGTGAGCGGTTTGGAGGACCAATCATGTCGGCCTTTGTTATGTTTGCCATTGGCTGCTTACTTGTGACATCCCTCCTGTGTACTTATGCTTATGGCAACCTACTATGTGATTGGTATCTCCGATTGGCTGTTACCTATGTCACTCTCCCCCTTCTGCCTATGTTTTTGCAGTTCGGGGTTAAGCAGTATTTGTTTGACAGTTACTATAGTTACACTTTACGTCACTTTGTATACACACCTCTGTTGAACAGTCACGCCTCTCTGGAGACCAATCAGGTGATGGGATTGTTATTTGCTATACCGACTAAAGTAAAGGCTGAGTTGATTGGTCTATCTTTTCCATTCCCTTATTGGTGTATTCTGAAATAAAAGGGTGCTCTTTTTGAACATGAGGCCACCCCCGGAAGAAGGCATTAAGATCGAAACCTAGGTCGGGTTCTCTTGCATTCTCACCCCACAACTCAGGTATATGACTCCTTGATTTATGCTATGTTGATTTTGTCTTTCAACTTCGTTATAGGCACCTGCTGCTTTGCCTCTTGACTTTGCTCTGTATGACCATTTGCATGCCTTTTGGCAGCCATTTACAATTTATTACATGGGCATTGTCTGGTAGGCACTTTAGTACGGTGCTTTGGTATAGCCAATTTAGCCTTTACAGACCTGATTACTGAGTTGTGGTGTGAGTACGCCACCTGCTGGCTCTCTCATTTCAAATCCTGTTTTTAATCTTTTTTACCTTTGTAAGCTTTGAATTGAATAAATTTATATAAATCTTCTAAGCCGTGTGTACAGTTTTCTTCTTTATTTATACTTGTGAGTAGGCAGTATGAGATAGCAATACTTATTTACATGCTTTATTGGCAACTCTTTAGCAGGCACTACAAGTACCAATGAAAAAAATATTATTCAGCTCACCCGTATATGTATCCGCTCAGTTCAGGTGGGATGCAGGATGTCCACCGGACAGGCAGGTCCGTAGAGGCAATAGCAAGGAGACAGGATGGGACTCAGCACCAATTCCAGGATAGCAAAAATATAAATCCAACGAAAAATATATAAAAATGTAGAAACTTTATTCAATGATTAAAAATCCAAGAAAAACATCACCGGTTCCATGAAAAAATCATGGCTTGACGCGTTTCGGACACTTGAAATATAGATAAGTCCTTAATCATAAGCATCCTGGAATTGGTGCTGAGTCCCATCCTGTCTCCTTACTACAAGTACCAATGCCTATTTCTATCTGGAAATGTGCCACTTTCCCTATACTGCATGTCCCTATTCTAAACTATCGCTCTCCTATCTATCTCAACTACCTAGTGTTAAACTAATTGTCTAGCAGCCCCTGCAGCAGCACCACCAGCAGCACCTTCCCTAATGTTTGACATTCACAAAATGGTGTGACTCAACATGTTCGCAATTTATATGCACACAGACATGTGACTTAGGCAGCCAATCACAGAAGTCCTTCTGTCTGAACCTTGTGGATGTTTGCTGAGCCATGGTTGGCTGCAGCAACATCCACAAATAAAGTTAAGGAAAAAAAAATGGCACCACACGCCAAAAGGGTTCTCCCGGTCCACAGTGCCTGCCTCCTCCACTGATTTTACACATCCGACATCAGACAGCACCACAATCCTATACAACAGCTCAAAATACGAGGGCAGAAAACGAACAAAAATGAACATTACCAACTTTTGGGGAAAGTGATCGGAGTTAAAGAGCTCGAACGAACATGCTAAAGCTCGTACCAAATTTGAAATTGGCGAATCGTTTCTGAACAGGTTCGCTCAGCTCTACTTGTAAGTATAGGTAGGAAAGAGTAGCCCAGTATAGACATCTAGAAAGACAAACAGGGTAACTATCATAAAGGGGGTTAACTTTGAGATGATCGCCACTATAACATAAATTATAAATTTTCTGCACCAAAAACACATCTTGTGGCAGAAAAATGCACCAAAAACCATGCATTTTTTGGGGAATTTTTGTGCCATGCATTTTTTTTGAGAAATCAATTCCTAGAAGGTCTAAAATAAGGCAGGAAAAAATGCACCAACAATTGACATGCTGCAGATTTTTTTCTGCACCAAAAATTGCAAGGAAAAAAGCAACATGCACATCAGAATCCTGATTGACTGCAGATTTCGGCCAAAACCTGCACCAAAAATGCATCAAAAATTGCACTGTGAGCACAAGGCCTTTTACAATAATTTAGGATAAACATTTTGCTGGTTAAGCGTGCTGTGCACCACATATCGGCAAGTCGCCTGAATTGCGTTTTTGCATCGGTGTGTACGCTGGTTTAGTGTGTTGTGCATCACATATAGGTAGGTTGCATGAATTTTGCGTATTCTTTTCTTTTACGGCTTATGCAGTCTGTGTGCAATTAACAGAATCTTGTGTGTTCATTTATACTCTGCTTTACTTTTATCTGTTGTTGTCCGTCTTGCTCTCTGGGCTCTTGGCAGCTACATTCCATATATAGCATGGTAGACCCCGGTTTGCGCTTAGGATTGCTATAAGCTGTCAACCCCTTTACAATACCCTAGTGTGATTTAGCGGAATAATATCCAAGTGGATAGGAAATGCACCAAAATGGGACATAAAGTTAGGACAACATCTCCACAAATGGTTACTTACCCATGGTGATGGTGTCTTAAATATATCAACACTCTCCAACACGCGTTTCGCAATGGCTTCCTCAGTGGGCTGAGGGGATGTGTGGTTCGATGCATGTTTAAATACAACCAGCAATTAATTGGCCCCATGCAGATGTATTTTGTCGATCCCTCTTACCTTCAATTCCTCAGGGTTACAGTTTCACTTGAAATTTCGCAGGTTGACTTAAGGGACTATAAATCATCAACAATATTGTGTGTCATCTATCTGCGTTCTTCTTTGTGTCGTGGTATATTGATATTTTGATTCTTATTCATATATACTGCATAGATTATTTCTGGTTATTTCTATTTAAACAGACAACACCTTGAAAAGATCTCTATACTCAAACACCCCTTGCGTACAAGCTAGCTATCTTTTTAATAGCATTCGTGGAAAATGTCATCTGGATTAATGTATATGATGCCCACATCTTTGCCCTCAGTTATCATGGCCCCCACATGCGCTGTGGGACTCCTGAACACATCCGCCACAGAGGGCTTCCATACGCAGGTACATGGGTTCTACATGGCGTCAAAGGAAGTGTTTTCCTGACCCGCGCCTCTTTCGGGGACGCTTGATGAAGAGGACTTCTGACCAGAGCACCACCCCCCATGTGGCCAATTAAGTGGCATCCCTAATTCCTGGCTGTATTTAAACATGTATCACGCCCCACATCCCAATTATTTACTTGTGCTATTGATATAAGTGCACATGATCATCTAAGTCACGCATGAGCGTTGTTCTAGAAGTTTGCAAAATTTTAACTAAATCCACTTTTTTTGTTTCTCTACAGCTTCTGAAATGATATTTAAATCATATACTGCAGATGTCTCTAATATATCAAAAGCATCATTTAAGTGCAAAGGAGACTGGAATCTAGTAAATGCCACTGTGATTGAAGATAATTATACAACCGAAGGACAAATATATAGCAGAGTTATTTTACAAGTAAGGAATAAGCTCATTATTAGGTATCCAACAACTGAATGTTAAATATTAGGAAATCTAAAAAGGAATCCATAAATACAATCAAGCATACAATAAGACTAGGACATAGAAAAAAATTTGTATGTACAGTTAGGTCCAGAAATATTTGGACAGTGACACAATTTTCGCGAGTTGGGCTCTGCATGCCACCACATTGGATTTGAAATGAAACCTCTACAACAGAATTCAAGTGCAGATTGTAACGTTTAATTTGAAGGTTTGAACAAAAATATCTGATAGAAATTGTAGGAATTGTACACATTTCTTTACAAACACTCCACATTTTAGGAGGTCAAAAGTAATTGGACAAATAAACCAAACCCAGACAAAATATTTTTATTTTCAATATTTTGTTGCGAATCCTTTGGAGGCAATCACTGCCTTAAGTCTGGAACCCATGGACATCACCAAACGCTGGGTTTCCTCCTTCTTAATGCTTTGCCAGGCCTTTACAGCCGCAGCCTTCAGGTCTTGCTTGTTTGTGGGTCTTTCCGTCTTAAGTCTGGATTTGAGCAAGTGAAATGCATGCTCAATTGGGTTAAGATCTGGTGATTGACTTGGCCATTGCAGAATGTTCCACTTTTTTGCACTCATGAACTCCTGGGTAGCTTTGGCTGTATGCTTGGGGTCATTGTCCATCTGTACTATGAAGCGCCGTCCGATAAACTTTGCGGCATTTGGCTGAATCTGGGCTGAAAGTATATCCCTGTACACTTCAGAATTCATCCGGCTACTCTTGTCTGCTGTTATGTCATCAATAAACACAAGTGACCCAGTGCCATTGAAAGCCATGCATGCCCATGCCATCACGTTGCCTCCACCATGTTTTACAGAGGATGTGGTGTGCCTTGGATCATGTGCCGTTCCCTTTCTTCTCCAAACTTTTTTCTTCCCATCATTCTGGTACAGGTTGATCTTTGTCTCATCTGTCCATAGAATACTTTTCCAGAACTGAGCTGGCTTCATGAGGTGTTTTTCAGCAAATTTAACTCTGGCCTGTCTATTTTTGGAATTGATGAATGGTTTGCATCTAGATGTGAACCCTTTGTATTTACTTTCATGGAGTCTTCTCTTTACTGTTGACTTAGAGACAGATACAGCTACTTCACTGAGAGTGTTCTGGACTTCAGTTGATGTTGTGAACGGGTTCTTCTTCACCAAAGAAAGTATGCGGCGATCATCCACCACTGTTGTCATCCGTGGACGCCCAGGCCTTTTTGAGTTCCCAAGCTCACCAGTCAATTCCTTTTTTTCTCAGAATGTACCCGACTGTTGATTTTGCTACTCCAAGCATGTCTGCTATCTCTCTGATGGAGTTTTTCTTTTTTTTCAGCCTCAGGATGTTCTGCTTCACCTCAGTTGAGAGTTCCTTAGACCGCATGTTGTCTGGTCACAGCAACAGCTTCCAAATGCAAAACCACACACCTGTAATCAACGACAAACCTTTTAACTACTTCATTGATTACAGGTTAACGAGGGAGACGCCTTCAGAGTTAATTGCAGCCCTTAAGAGTCCCTTGTCCAATTACTTTTGGTCCCTTGAAAAAGAGGAGGCTATGCATTACAGAGCTATGATTCCTAAACCCTTTCTCCGATTTGGATGTGAAAACTCTCATATTGCAGCTGGGAGTGTGCACTTTCAGCCCATATTATATATATAATTGTATTTCTGAACATGTTTTTGTAAACAGCTAAAATAACAAAACTTGTGTCACTGTCCAAATATTTCTGGACCTAACTGTATATATATATATATATATATATATATATATATAAACACAGTATAGTATGTGTGTATGTAAATGTATAAATGTGTAAATGGAGAACCAGGTACATGCACATTTAGGCCCCCACACTCTACCAGTTCCCAAAGGGTTACATCAGCCGACCTGAAACCCTAGTCACCCCCCCTTAGGACAAGACAGGCACACCAGTGGGCGTGACCAGATGGTTAGGGCACGTCCACCCAGGGGGTCTAGACAGCCCAGGGCAGGGAAACAAGCAGAGTTTAGTTTGGAGTTCAAGTTGAGAGGAGTTGGGCTGGAGCTAAGTGTAGCTCCAGCTGAGAAGTTCAAGTTGAACGGTGCCAGGGTTGGAGCCCTGGTACCTCTGGCAAGGTGGCAGACGATAGCCATAGTCTGCAGGAGACAGGAAGACGGCTGCGGGGATCCAGAGTGGACCGGGACAGGGTAGTGGCCCGCCTGTGCAGCCACCGGATAACCGATCGGAAACCGTACGCACAGTAAGGGGGTACTCGGACCCTGAAGCCGGAACCGAAACCAGCGGCCCAGCTAATTCACCGATTGAGGGCAGAATTATAGGTTCTGTCCCAACCTAAGTCCCGAAAAGTAGACAACCACACACAGTGAAGGGATAGTGGCCACCGCCAGGGCCTGTAGATCCCACGGGTCAGCGTCAGACGGGCACGGCTCCCAAACAAAGAACCTGAGTTACACACCAGGCAGTCCCATTTTCCACAAACAGTGCAGAGTAGAAAGACTCAACTACCACACCCGGGTGAGGAAGTAAATGCACCCATCTGCGGAGACCAGCCACCACCAATTTGGTTTACCAAAGGACTTGTGTACTTCTTCTAATTGTGAGTACCATCCCTGGCCTGGCTGGACGCGCCGGCCCCTGCACCATCACTCTTCAGCGCAAAGACACTGGGCCCCGAGGCATCCATCCCTGCCCACAGAGGGGTTAACACCTTGCTGCCGCAACATCTCCCCCGGGTGTCCCATAACCGCAGCGGTGGTGTTCCACTTCACCACACACCATGGGTGGCATCACAGACAACCTCCCTTGTAAATAAAACCCCTATTTCACTCGTCAGCGGCGGAGCGCTGCTCGAGCCCAGGTCCGGTTCGCACTCGAGCCATGAAGAAGCCCCGGATCCGAGCATCACCGAGCAGCCCCTCGTGGAGGTACGGCCCCCCGCCCGCGACAAATATATATATACTGCTCAAAAAAATAAAGGGAACTCTAAAATACCTTTGTGTTGTTTAAGTGTTCCCTTTATTTTTTTGAGCAGTAATATATACAGTATATGTATATACACACACACACACACACACACACACACACAGTCATGGCCAAAAGTGTTAGAAGCCTTTAAGTTGTTGCAGAATATGAAGTATTTCCCTCAGAAAATTAATAATACACGCCCTACACCACCCCTCTCCATAATATCTCTCCCACACTATGCCATGTAAAATATCCCTCCACACACTGCTCCTCTATATAATATCTCTTCACACACACACTGTTCCTCTGTATAATATCCCCCCAAGCACTGCTCCTCTGTATATCTCTACCACACACTGCTCCTCTGTATAATACCCCCCACACACTGTTCCTCTGTATAATATCCCCCATACAAGTGGCCTCTCTTTATATATATCCTCCCACCCACACTGCCCCTCTGTATATCGTGCCACAAACACACACACACACTGCCCCTCTGTATACTATCCTCCTGGTATACATGTACCTCTCCTGGGCCCATCCTGGTATATATGTACCCATCCTGGTTTATTTGCACCCTCCTAGCATATATGTTGTCCTCCTGGTATATATGTCCCCATCCTGGGCCTCTCCTGGTATATATGTCCCTATTAAGATTTATTTGTCCCCATCTTGGTATATATATCCCCTGCTGGACTCTGTCCCCTTCCTGGTATATATCGTTCTCCTGGTACATTTTACTGACCTTCCCCAGCTCCCACGTCGCACGGCGTCATCTGTGTGTGGCGCAGCATTTCAGCTGGATTGTATGCATCCAGCTAAAGCAAGGCAGCGGCTGGGGTTAGTGGGGGGTTGTTGTCAGCAGGAGCCCCCACCACCTTTGGTGATCATCTTCAGCTTAACGATCGCTTGCCTGTCTCAGCCAGCCGCCGCCTGCATCCTCTCCCTCTCCGCCGCTCTGTTATCTGCAGCAGTGTGGTGAGTTCGCAGAGTGATGACCTCATCACAATGCTGTGTGCTGGGAAGCTGGATGATGCACCTATGCCCTGCTCTGCTCCAGTCACTTTGCCTGCAGCACACATGGCTAATTTGCATGTGACGCCCGTGAAGGGCTTCTCCTGAAACTTAGCGATGTGTTGTGGTGGCAAAAGCTACACTGCTGGGCCCCTCTTCTGTCGCTGTGCCTGGGACCCAGTGAAGAGGGGAGTCTGAGGTTTAACACAGCTAAGTAATTACACCGGCCCCCCGCTTCACTGGGCCCCCTACACCAATCATGGTTGTACTGCCCTGATGGCAGCCCTGCAGGACATACAGTATCTTTCCACATAAAAAATTTCAGAATGCCATCATTTCTCTTCATAATTTCTACTGAAACTATTCACCATTCACTTTCATCTCAGTAAATACCATATACGGAGAAATTAAAAAAAAACTTATTGGAAGAAAAAGAGAAACACTCTGAGGCTATTTTCGGATATGTTCACATGTACACTTAAAAAGGATTGACCACTGCCAAAGAAATGGCACTCCTTCAAGTGTTTGGGCCAGGGCTGTGGAGTTGGTAAGCGAAACCTCCTACTCCGATTCTTCAGTTTCCCTGAGTCCGACTCCAACTCTATATCTCTGACTCCCTCATAAATGGCTCATGTTTAAGCAAACGTTTACTGTAGTAAAATGGTGAGGTAAAGGGGGCTTTACATGCTACGATATCGCTAGCGAGCATACTCGCCCCGTCGTTTGTGCATCATGGGCAAATTGCTGCCCGTGGTGCACAATATCGCTAACACCCGTCACACGTACTTACCATCCTAGCGACGTCGCTGTGGGCGGCGAATAACCTCTTTTTTAAGTGGGAGGTTCGTGCGCCGTCACAGCGACATCACACAGCGGCCAACCAATAGAAGCGGAGTGGCGGAGACCAGCCGCATTAACGACATGCCCACCTCATTGCCGGAGGACGCAGGAACGCTGTTGTTCGTCGTTCCCGGGGTGTCACACATAGCGATGTGTGCTGCTTCAGGAACGACAAACAACCTATGTCCACAATGACCAACGAGATTTTGAAAATGAACGACGTGTCAACGATCAATGATTAGGTGAGTATTTTTGATCGTTAACACTCGCTCATAGCTGTTACATGCAATGACGTCGCTAATGATGCCGGATGTGCGTCATGAATTCAGTGACCCCGACGACATATCGTTAGATATGTCGTTATGTGTAAAGCCCCCTTAAGTGTAGAGAACAATCTCTCTACGCTAAGTTGGGTTGGTGTCAAAGCAGTAACCACATGGGCAACATCTCTAACAATCTATAAAGGAATTGCCTCATCCACAGTCAGTTTTGATGAACAGATGAACTCTTCTGCTTCTATGAGAGCAGTTGAAAAATGTTGTGGAAATCTGGTCAATCTGCTTGCTATAGGAGTGGAAGCTTTTTCCCTGCGACAATGCTTTGCCTGCTCCATGACATCGAAATACTTTTCAAAATTAAACTCCTCATCTGATGAGGATGACGATATGGCATCAGTAGCACTGGCAGGATCCTCAAGTCCTCTTGCTCTTGTCTGTCCTTTAGCCTAACTGCTACCTCAGTCAGAACTTCTTTTCCTTTAGTAAGCTGTTGATCATCCAGCAATATACAATGACTTGGGTCCATATAAACAGCTGTCAGAACAATTGTATTTCCTAATAGCTGTGTCTCGCTCCCCTTCTTTGAAGCAGAAATGCCATCTGTGATTAAACCTCCTCTTTGGGACGAGCAAAACTGCAAGTTCTTCCACTCCTTTATGAAAATGCGAGGAGTTAAATCGTTAAAGCTTGTAATTTTTTAGTCACGGTAAATATGTGATGAAGCAGTTCCTTCAATTCAGCCACCTGTATCCATTGACCTTCACTTAGTGTTACCTAAGGCTTGGTCATGTCTACAAAAAAAGGTTTCAGCTCAAGCAATCGCTCAATGATTACTTAAGTGCTGCCCCACCGAGTGGCTTGATCAACAATTGTCCCTTTTCCAGCACGTCTCTTCAAGATGGAATCAATTTTAGGGGTTAGGATAGCAATACCCAATGTCCTCACTTTGCCAATCAGAGTTCCAGCACATCCCTCTTGCAGACTATCCATTATTGCTGGCTGCAGCATGTGCACAGCGCATGTGATTAATAGGAGAGATTTGAAGCAGCTTCAACAAGTTCATCTAATTCTAAGGGAACTTTTTGATGTTCTTCTGTAGTAATATCTACAGCACAGATTCATTTCAACTAAAAGCCTAGATGTTTGGATCAGGAATAGAACAGACATTTCTGAGACATTTCATAACTTTTCCAAATTCTCATGAAAAAATATTCAGCACATATTGCATTGAACTACTGTACCCAATTTATTATATATTTTAGGAGTCGGTCCATTTTATGCCAACTCCAACTCCACCAAAGTGGACACTGACTCCGACTCCACTACTCTGACTCCACAGTACTGGTTTGGGCAACTATATCATACATGGTTTCATTGAGCCCTCCAGAACAAGAGTTGGTTTTCTCATTATTATTATTATTATTATTTATTTATAGAGCACCATTAATTCCATGGTGCTGTACATGAAAAAGGGGTTACATACAGAATACGTATACAAGTTACAGTAGTATTATTATTTATTTATAGAGCACCATTAATTCCATGGTGCTGTACATGAGAAGGGGGTTACATACAGAATACGTATACAAGTTACAGTAGACAGACTTGTACAGAGGGAAGAGGGCCCTACCCTTGCGGGCTTACATTCTATAGGATTATGGGGAGGAGACAGTAGGTGGGGTGTAGATTGGGCGGCAGCTCCGCACGGTGGTTGGGCAGTGAGTTCATTGTAGATTGTAAGCATTTCTGAACAGATGGGTTTTCGGGTTCCGTTTGAAGCTTGCAAGGGTAGGAGATAGTCTGACGTGTTGAGGCAGCGAGTTCCAGGAGACTGGGGATGCTCGGGAGAAGTCTTGGAGTCGGTTGCGTGAGGAGCGAATGAGAGAGGAGGAGAGAAGGAGATCTTGGGAGGACCGAAGGTGACGTGTTGGAGTGTAGTGGGAGATTAGTTCAGAGATATACGGAGGAGATAGATTATAGATGGCTTTGTAGGTTAGTGTTAGTAGTTTGAAGTGGATACAGTGGAAGATTGGGAGCCAGTGAAGGGACATGCAGAGAGGAGAAGCGGGGTGGTATTGAGGAGAGAGGTGGATCAGTCGGGCAGCAGAATTAAGGATGGACTGGAGAAGGGCGAGCGTGTTAGCAGGGAGGCCACAGAGGAGGATGTTACAGTAATTGAGGCGGGAGATTATGAGGGCATGCACTAGCATTTTTGCAGATTGTGAATTGAGGAAAGGACGGATTCTGGAAATATTTTTGAGTTGAAGACGGCAGGAGGTGGCGAGGGATTGGATGTGTGGTATGAAGGACAAGGCAGAGTCAAAGGTCACTCCGAGGCAGCGAACTTTGGGTACTGGCGAGAGCATGGTGTTATTTATTGTAATAGATAGATTAGGTAGAGAGTGTAGGTGAGATGGTGGAAAGATGACTAGCTCAGTTTTGGCCACATTGAGCTTTAAGAAGCGAGAGGAGAAGAAGGAGGATATAGCAGATACACACTTCGGGATTTTGGACAGCAGAGATGTGACATCTGGGCCAGAGAGGTAGATCTGAGTGTCGTCGGCATATAGGTGGTACTGGAAGCCATGGGACTTTATGAGTTGTCCCAGGCCAAATGTGTAGATAGAAAAAAGTAAGGGTCCCAGGACAGAGCCTTGAGGGACACCAACCAAGAGATGGTGGGATGAAGAGGTTGTGTGGGAGTGGGAGACGCTGAAAGTGCGGTTGAAGGTATGAAGAGATCCAGGAGAGGGCAAGATCTCTGACACCGAGGGAAGAGAGGATCTGTAATAGGAGGGAGTGGTCGACAGTATTGAAGGCTGAGGACAGGTCTAGAAGTAGGAGTATAGAGAAGTGCTTGTTAGCTTTGGCAGTAAGTCATTTGTGATTTTAGTCAGGGCTGTTTCAGTGGAATGATGTGGACGGAAGCCGGACTGTAGGTTGTCAAAGAGAGAGTTGGATGAGGGGTGGGAAGAAAGTTCAGCATGGACGTGCTGTTCCAGGAGTTTTAAGGTGAATGGGAGTAATGATATGGGGCGATAGCTGGTAGTAGAGGTTGGATCGAGGGAAGGTTTCTTTAGGATAGGTGTGACTGTTGCTCTGCACTGTTTCTCATCAGCTCTCCACTTTGTGCCATATGGAGTAAGTCTGGATTCACACTTATAGTTCTCTCAAATATGCGATACAGAGCACACGGGTTAATACACTCGCACTTTCCTCTGCCATATTTGACTGAGATTTGATGAAGTCTCATCCACTTTGCTGTTACTGTAATGCTAATTTTTGACCTGGACACCCCAATAGTATCCACTATTTGCAATCATAGCCTAAAATTAGTTTACATTTTCTTTTGAAAAGTCTTCTTTAAATCTCTCAATGTAGATCCAGCCTATGACATGTAACTTAATATTTAGGAAAATCATAGCTAACACTGACCATTTGCAGACAGCAATACAAATGGGTAAAGTGATATCTTTAAGCTCTTGTACTTTCTGTACTTTTCAAACTTCACCCCCCCAAACCACATATCTGGGCATGCAGGTGTTTTAAAGCTAAATCTATCGACATCTTTATAGCTTCTATCTGTTGCTGCTTTCCTGAGCAATCAGCATTTTAAGTCACATGCAGTCTGGGACTTTCCAGCTCTATTAAGAACAGGTGGGACATTTGCATGCACAATCATTGTATGCTTGAGTAATATATATGCTACTAATTCTTCAATTATTCCAATCACTAGATCACAATGGAAAGAATTCCACAAAATTACGTTGTGAGCTTCATCTTGCCGATATGCTTCATGGTGTTGCTGGATATGGCGAGTATGTTCATTGAAATGCCGAAAAATGACCGTCTGGGCTTTAAGATCAGCATTGTGCTTGGATTCTCAGTGCTCCTTTTGATCCTGAATGACATTTTGCCTTTAACAGATAAACCTCCATTATTAGGTAAGATATAACCCTGTTTTGGTACCGTGGTTGGAGCTTTCTATACATCAGCTGTTCCTAATCTGGACAACTTTGAAGTCTACATCTCTATAGAGAGGTCAAAGGGTGAAAATCCCTGAGTTGTACTGTCCATCTGTTTTATTGAGCAACAGTTAGGGGTACTTTGCATACTATGACATTGCAAGCCGATGCTTGCGATGCTGAGCGCGATAGTCCCCGCCCCCGTCGCAGCTGCGATATCTTGTGATAGCTGCCGTAGCGAACATTATCGCTACGGCAGCTTCACATGCACTCACCTGCCCTGCGACGTCGCTCTGGCCGGCGAACCGCCTCCTTCCTAAGGGGGCGGGTCGTGCGGCGTCACAGTGACGTCACACGGCAGGCGGCCAATAGAAGCAGAGGGGCGGAGATGAGCGGGACGTAAACATCCCGCCCACCTCCTTCCTTCCGCATAGCCGGCGTGAGCTGCAGGACGCAGGTAGGAGATGTTCCTCGCTCCTGCGGCTTCACACACAGCGATGTGTGCTGCCGCAGGAACGAGGAACAACATCGTAACATCGGTCCTTCCGTAATTATGGAAATGAAAGACGCTACTCCGATGATACGATTTTGACGCTTTTGCACTCGTTAATCGTATCAAAAACGATTTACACACTCCGATATCGACAGCGACGCCGGATGTGCGTCACTTTCGATTTGACCCCACCGACATCGCAGCTGCGATGTCGTAGTGTGGAAAGTACCCCTTACGGTGCAGATGGTCGATGATGTTCATATCATGTCAGTAAACACATGCAAAAGAACAACCGTGTCTATATTATGCTTCCACTCTCCTGCTATACAAATGCATGGGTAGAATTCTCTATGCATCTGAAAGCACTTGCACTTTATGTGCAGGCCATGGCCTTACATGATATATAGTGATTAACATTTGGGCAATGCTTGTTACATTGCCTATGGGCGGCTTTGCACACTACGACATCGCAGGTGCGATGTCGGTGGGGTCAAATTGAAAGTGACGCACATCCGGCATCGCATGCGATATCGTAGTGTGTAAAGCCTTGATGATACGATTAACGAACGCAAAATCGTCGTAATCGTATCATCGTTGCAGCGTCGGCGTAATTCATAATTACGCTGACGCGACGGTCCGATGTTGTTCCTCGCTCCTGCGGCAGCACACATCGCTGTGTGTGAAGCCGCAGGAGCGAGGAACATCTCCTACCGGCGTCACTGCGGCTTCCGTAGGATATGCGGAAGGAAGGAGGTGGGTGGGATGTTTACATCCTGCTCATCTCCGCCCCTCCGCTCCTATTGGCCGCCTGCCGTGTGACGTCGCTGTGACGCCGCACGACCCGCCCCCTTAGGAAGGAGGCGGGTCGCCGGCCAGAGCGACGGTCGCAGGGCAGGTGAGTGCGTGTGAAGCTGGCGTAGCGATAGTTTTCGCTACGCCAGCTATCACACGATATCGTACCTGCGACGGGGGCAGGCACTATCGCGTGAGACATCGCAGCATCGGCCTGCGATGTCGCAACGTGCAAAGCCCGCCTATGACTATACTAATGACTGGTTATATAGGCATTGAGTTGAATAGTTGAGGCAATTAACTTGGAAGTTACTAAATCTTAGCTTGGTGGTTACACCACTAGACAGTGGCACCAAACTTGGCCGTTATACTTCAGAACCGAGGTATAAGCACATAAATCACATAGATGACTTTATATATTAGAGTCATTATTAGGCTTTTTTTTTACACAATATGCCAGACTATTAAGAGGTAATGCCTACATTGCTCTAAACTGTAAATATGTTAGCACCAACAACCATCTAATCACAAGACATACCGTTGTGCCTGGAAAAAGACACAATGTTGGAACCAGGATGGTTCCATCATCAGACCAATGATGTTTATGAAGAGATGCGGAGAAGAGGATATGCTGCGTTGCTGGTGTCTCAACAGATTGGGTTGTCAGAAAGCACTTGAGATAGTGTGGTAGATAATTCACCGTTATTTTTCAATGCGTTATGAAGTGTACTCATATCTGTAATGTGTCGTTAACAGGTATTTTTTGCATCTTATGTATGGCTGCCATGGTGGTCAGTATTCTGGAGTCCATATTGATGTCCCACATCCTGATGCTGTCTGAAAATAAAGCAGATGTCCCCTGTTGGGTAGAGATTGTCTTTGTTAAGTATCTATCAAGAATTCTATGTTTCAATAGACTTAAGGACTCAGATACGGAGACAATGCCGGATCCAGGTGAGTTTTATGAAAGGTATTCCTTAACATGAGGCAAGGTGGGAACTTCATGTGGAAAGATGAATAGTCAGCAGTGACCAGGTTTTCAGAACTTCTATGCTCCCAACTCATCCTCTGTTCCAACAATGTTTTACCTAGGCTTTATTCAACAGGTTTTCTGATTTGTGTGCTGTTTTAAAAAATGTACAAGACACGGGCCACGTACAGGACACAGGGCCATATACGCATGCATTTTTAATGGATATGTAAAAAATCTGCATGTTCTACTCTGATCTTTTCTTCCAACACACACTTAAGAGGCTTTATGAAAAATGGATGGATTTTTTGCAGACATAAAAACAGACACTGTGAATGTAGCTTTCATGCCTCAGTTTTAGGACCCAATCCAATGACCTCTTGCTGCATGGTCAGTTTTTTTTCCCTGCTGGACCACTGCCTGGTCGGTCCTTGCCCAACTGCTCATGATTCCCTTATCTTTGCTTTTCTTCCCTTGTTTTGTGTAAAAGCGGCGTCACACGCTACGATATATCGGGCGATATGTCGTCGGGGTCACGTCGGTAGTGACCCACATCCGACATTGTTCGAGATATCCACAACACCAAAGAGAAAGAGTCAAAAACACTACCTTCATGCAAAGACAGTAATTTATTAAACACTTATATAACAAACAATTAAAAACTTCAAGGTGTGCTGGTAAGGATACAAACAGAAGTGGAGCATGCCCACCATTGCTGGCACTAAATATATTGGGCAGAATAGCCTATAGCTGGGAATTATGTGTCATGAATGATAATCTATCAAAAAAGCACTCAGTGGTTACCTAGTAAAATACATACAGTGCAACGTAATGCAGAGATGTAATTACTGTTAGGCAGTCAGTAAATCCCAAAAAAATAGAGCAAACCGCTCACAGGTTGTATGAGGGAAGGGGACAAGGCACCACTTCCACTCCTGCCCAACTGGTGACCAAAAGAGACTTATATCAACATGAGGTTAAAGATAACACATACCCATAATAGCCAGTCAGCAAAGGTGATGCAGCTCCACGGACCCCGACGCGTTTCGCAAGGGCTTCTTCACAAGGGGGGGTCACCAAGGTGACCCCCCCTTGTGAAGAAGCCCTCGCGAAACGCGTAACCACTGAGTGCTTTTTTGATAGATTATCATTCATGACACATAATTCCCAGCTATAGGCTATTCTGCCCAATATATTTAGTGCCAGCAATGGTGGGCATGCTCCACTTCTGTTTGTATCCTTACCAGCACACCTTGAAGTTTTTAATTGTTTGTTATATAAGTGTTTAATAAATTACTGTCTTTGCATGAAGGTAGTGTTTTTGACTCTTTCTCTTTGGTGTTGTGCATATACTTATGGAGTCACTACCAGGGATTTTGTATCCTTTATGTCCTTTATAGGGGTTATGATGATCATTTGTGACCACCAGAAATCTCCCCCATATGGTTATGTTCAGATGTTGTTTATATTGTTCGAGATATCGTAGCGTGTGACAGCTACAAATGACTGTGAACGAGCAAAAATACCTTATCGTTGCTCGTTGACACGTTGTTCATTTTCATAAAGTCGTTCCTCCTTCTGCGCGCTGGTTGTTCGTCGTTCCAGAGGCAGCACACATCGCTCCGTGTGACACCCCGGGAACGTTTCTTTTACTTTCATTTATATATATATTCATATATTTCTTTTCCCCCCTTGGGTACTTGCTTTAAGTTTCCTCAACTTGAATCCCCCTCTACCTCTGCACACTTTCCCTCTCTTGGTGAACTGTGCATTGCAGCCTTCCCTCTGGTTCCTCAGGAGGAACAAGAAACCACTCGATGGCCTTTCAGAGAGTCAGATCCAATTGGTGTTTTTAGTTCTGTGGCTTGTGGTTTTCTAGTCTGTACAGGAACCATCATGCTGTGGGTGCGACTGCTGTGTTGTAGGCTTTATTTCTCCCTATTCCCATGTTGGTTTAGGTATGTACATAACAGTAGCTTTATTGATCAGTCCCACCATGCCATAACAACGTGAGACTGTTGAAGTATACTTAGGTTTTAGTCTTAAAACATCTTGGGAACCATAAATTAGAAACCACAACAGACCATAGTTACACCAGCTTTATTCAAGTTGGCGGAGGCTCATTGCACATACCCTTTGGTCTAGTGTTTCTTGGATCATCCTAAAATTCATAGATATTCTGGTGGATCCCTACTTTGAATACACATTGTACATACTGGAGAAGACATGACAGTACCAAGGGAAAAATAATTTAAAGAAGAATTTGTTTGCCATTTCCCAGGACATTCAAAATTACAATTTGTCTTGCATAAAGCAAACCCTCTTATGGCTATGTGGATGAAAACATAAAAAGTTATGATTCTTAAAACAGAGGGGGGATGGCGGAAGGTATACATTTCTTGAATCCCACAAAGTTCATTTTAATTATTAGATATTGGAATAATAATAATTTCCACAATTGGATGTGTTTAAAAAAAATGTTCCTGTGCTGAGATAATCTTATATATCTATACTGTGTAATGACCGTGTCTGACCGTACAGGGACATGGTCTGATCATACCACATCTCCTGGGTCGAGGAAGAAGTAAAAAAGTATACAAGCATTACAGCATGGGATTGTAATTTATTCTTTGGGTTTTTTTTAAAAACAGGCAGGGAATGTTTTATCTCACAAAAAGAATCAGCTGTGGTCCCATGTTGTAATGTCTGTATACGCTATTGCATGCTCCCCTGCACAGGAGATGTGGTATGATCAGACCATGTCCCTGTACAGTCAGACACGGCCATTACACAGTACATAGTAGGAGCACATACAACTGCATCTCAATAAATTAGAATATCCTCAAAAAGTGAATGTATTTCAGTAATTCAATACAAAAGGAGAAACACATATTATATAGAGTCATTACACACAGAGTGATCTATTCCTATATATTATATAGGGTCATTACACACAGAGGGATCTATTCCTATATATTATATAGAGTCACTCATTACACATAGAGGGAGCTATTCCTATATATTATATAGAGTCATTACACACAGAGGGATCTATTTCTATATATTATATAGAGTCATTACACACAGAGGGATCTATTCCTATATATTATATAGAGTCATTACACACAGAGGGATCTATTCCTATATATTATATAGAGTAATTACACACAGAGGGATCTATTTCTATATATTATATAGAGTCATTACACACAGAGGGATCTATTCCTATATATTATATAGAGTCATTACACACAGAGGGATCTATTCCTATATATTATATAGAGTAATTACACACAGAGGGATCTATTTCTATATATTATATAGAGTCATTACACACAGAGGGATCTATTTCTATATGTTATATAGAGTCATTACACACAGAATGATCTATTCCTATATATTATATAGTCATTATACACAGAGGGATCTATTTCTATATATTATATAGAGTCATTATACACAGAGGGATCTATTCCTATATATCATATAGAGTCATTACACACAGAGGGATCCATTTCAAGTGTTTATTTCTGTTAATGTTGATGATTATGGCTTACAGCCAATGAAAACCCAAAAGTCTTTATCTCAGAAAATTGAAATATTATATAAGACTACCTGAAAAAATGATTTTAAACTCAGAACTATTGGCACCTACTGAAAAGTCTGTACAGTAAATGCCTCAATACTTGGTCGGGCTCCTTTTGCATGAATTACTGCATTTATGCGGCGTGGCATGGAGGCGATCAGCTTGTGGCACTGCTGAGGTGTTATGGAAGCCCAGGTTGCTTTGATAGCAGCCTTCAGGTCGTCTGCATTGTTGGGTCTGATGTCTTTCATCTTCCTCTTGACAATACTCCATAGATTCTCTATGGGGTTTAGGTCAGGCGAGTTTGATGGCCAATCAAGCACAATGATACTGTGGTTAGTAAACCAGGTATTGGTACTTTTGGCAATGTGAACAGGTGCCACGTCCTGCTGGATAATGAAATTTCCATCTCCAAAAAGCTTGTCAGCAGAGAGAAGCATGAAGTGCTGTAAAATTTCCTGGTAGACGGCTGCGCTGACTTTGGTCTTGATAAAACACAGTGGAGCTACACCAGCAGATGACATGGCTCCCCAAACCATCACTGATTGTGGAAACTTCATAGTAGACCTCAAGCAGCTTGGATTGTGGCCTCCACTCTTCCTCCAGACTCTGGGACCACGATTTCCAAATTAAATGCAAAATTTACTTTCATCTGAAAACAACACTTTGGACCATGGAGCAGCAGTCCGGTTCTTTTTCTCCTTGGCCCAGGTAAAATGGTTCTGGCGTTTTCTATTGGTCATTAATGGCTTGACACAAGGAATGCGACACTTGTAGCCCATGTCCTGGATACAACTGTGTGTGGTGGCTCTTTAAGCACTGACTCCAGCAGCAGACCACGCCTTGTGAATCTCCACCAAATTTTTGAATGGTCATTTCTTAATCTTATCAAGGCTGCGGTTATCCCGGTTGCTTGTGCACCTATTTCTACCACAGTTTTTCCTTCCACTCAACTTTCCATTAATATGCATGGATACAGCACTCTGTGAACAGCCAGCTTCTTTAGCAATGACCTTTTGTGGCTTACCCTCCTTGTGGAGTGTGTCAGTGACTGCCTTCTGCACATTTGTCAAGTCAGCAGTCTTCCCCATGATTGTGTAGCCTACTGAACCAGACTAAGGGACCATTTTAAATGCTTTGCAGGTGTTTTGTGCTAATTATTCTAATTTTCTGAGATAATGACGTTTGGGTTTTCATTGGCTATAAGCCATAATCATCAACTTTAAAAGAAATAAACACTGTAAATAGATCACTCTATATAATATATAGGAATAGATCCCTCTGTGTGTAATGACTCTATATAATGTATAGGAATAGATCCCTCTGTGTGTAATGACTCAATATACCGTATTTATCGGACTATAAGACGCACCGGACTATAAGACGCACCCTGGTTTTAGAGGAGGAAAATAGGAAAATAAAATTTTAAGCAAAAAATGTGGTCATGACACACTGTTATGGGGCGAGGGTCTGCTGCTGACACTGTTATGGGGGTAATGTCCCCAAATTCTCTACTAAGGTGCCGCATCCTGGTAATGATCCTCCTGCCTTGTATATACAGTATATGTCCCTCATCCTGCTATATACCGTCATCCTGCCATATGGCCGCATCCTGCTATATACTGGCATATGGCCGCATCCTGCTATATAACCCATCATGGCATATGGCCCCATCCTGCTATATACCCCCATCCTGCTCATAATATACCCCCATCCTGCTCATATACCCCCATCCTGCTCACAATATACCCCCATCCTGCTGATATGCCCCCATCCTGCTGATATGCCCCCATCCTGCTCATATGCCCCCATTCTGCTAATATGCCCCCATCCTGCTCATATGACCCCATCCTGCTCATATACCCCCATCCTGCTCATATGACCCCATCCTGCTCATATGACCCCATCCTGCTCATATGACCCCATTCTGCTCATATGACCCCATCCTGCTGATATGCCCCCATCCTGCTCATAACATACCCCCATCCTGGTGTATGGCCGCATCCTGCGGCACATAAAAAAATAAACGTTCATACTCACCTCACCTTACCTCACTCCCTGCAGCATCGCTCGTCCTCCCGTCTGTGTCAGCGGCAGCACAGCTGAGTGGAGCCGTCCCCGTTACCCTGATACATCGTGATCATCTCCTGTGTCTGTGCCGGCGGCTGCGTGTGGACACGTGTGCACAGCGATGACGTCATCGCTGTGCGCGCCGCTAGTCTCCACCCAGCCGCCGGCACAGACACAGGAGATGATCGCGATGCAGCAGGGTAACTGGGACGGCTCCACTCAGTAGCGCTGTCGCTGACACAGACGGGAGGACGAGCGATGCTGCAGGGGAACGGTGAGTACTGTACACTGATTCACTGCTCCCCGCGCTGATGATGATGCGCGGGGAGCAGTGAATACAGCTGCTCATGATCACTCCAGGCCGTAGTTGCCAGGGGTGATTATGCGAACCGGCTGTTTATCTTCCGCCCATCATCCCGCCCACCTGTCAGTACCTGCTTCAGCGCTGAGGGATGATGGGCGGGGGATGGGCGTGCATATTAAATGAGTGGGTCCTCGTGGTCACAGCAGGCTGCTACAGCCTGCTCGTGCCCCCGATGACCCGCTCCACCGCAGCACCCACATTCCCGCAGCCACATTCAGACCATAAGACGCACCCCCCACTTTCCTCCAACATTTGGGGGGAAAAAAGTGCGTCTTATGGTCCGAAAAATACGGTAATGTATAGAAATAGATCACTGTGTGTGTAATAACTCTATAAAATGTATAGGAATAGATCCCTATGTGTAATGACTTTATATAATATATAGGAATAGATCTCTCTGTGTGTAATGACTCTATATAATATATAGGAATATATCCCTATGTGTGTAATGACTCTATATAATATATAGGAATATATCCCTCTGTGTGTAATGACTCTATATAATATATAGGAATAGATCCCTCTGTGTGTAATGACTCTATATATATGTGTTTCCCTTTTTGTATTGAATTACTGAAATAAATTAACTTTTTGAGAATATTCTAATTTATTGAGATGCACTTGTATATAGGATTATCTCAGCACAGGAACATTTTTTTTTTTTAAACACATCCATTTGGGGAACTTATTATTCCAAGATCCATTGACTAAAATCAACTTTAAAATTAACTTTGTTTTTGGGAGAACCCCTTTAAGGGGTTATTGAACAGTGTAACAATCTGTCTCTTATTTTATACTGTTTTATCAGATGCCAATGTTAAGAAAGCAGAAGCAAAGTTCAAGAATATGTTGGAGAAAATAGAGTCAGCAGCTACAAATGAGGAAACCGAGAAAGTGATTCAGCTGAAGAACTTATTGCTAATTATTGTAGTCATTCAAAACTTAATAGATGCCAAGAGGAAACCTAAAAAATTCTGCACAGCATGGAGCATTACTGCCAATGTTATAGACCACTTGTTTTTCATACTATATGTACTTTTTGAAATAGCACTATGTATTTCTGTGGCTCTCATTTGGGCACATTAGCATTATTTCAACATGATTTAATTTTAAAAGTTGGTAAAATACCCTGTTTCCACAAAAATAAGACCTTCCCCAAAAATAAGCCCTAGTAGGATTTTTGGGACTTTTTTTGAATATGCTTAAAATATAAGCCCTACTCCAAAAATGAGTCCTAGTTGTGGTTCCATAAAGATGTATCCAAGCAGCTACCAAAGTTAAAGAATACAGCAGAACGCCTCACCAAAGAAAGTAGACATGGCCAAAAGAAAGTAGACACCACCCAAAACAAAGCAGACTCCCCTAAACAAAGCAGACACCCCAAAACAAAGCAGACAACCCCCTAAAAAAAATCACACTCATCATATCTAAAACAATTACATTTGGCAATTGCCGATGGTGGATGGGCTCTCATACAGAGATCAGCATCGCTGTCAAGTCCCTTTACATTCCAGCTGCATCGCACTGCAGCTCTTACAAACAAACCGGGTACCAGTATCACTCTGCACAAGTGATAGTGCTTCTAGTCACCAGGGGGCGCCAACAGTTGTAGAACACAGAAGGACCTGACAATGATGTAGATTTGTATGTGAGAGCCCATTCACTTGCCAACTTTAATTGTTTGGGGCCTGGTAAGAGCAATTTGTTTTAGGGGCTGTTTGTTTTATTTTGGGGTTAAACTTAGCAGTAAATAGAGAATAATAAATTTAAGCAGATGATTTAAACCTTTGTAAATAATGTATATAACCACCACTATAGGACTAGTACTGCAAGGGGTTAATAGGAGCAGTGTGATTGTTCTCGTACCCATTCGACTTGAGTAACCAGTATAATGGAAGTCAATACGGAACTCAATCATTTTTGGCCTGACTACGCCAGTTGCTAAACCTTCTGAGGACCCCCTGCACGCACACTGATGAAGGTCTTTGACCGAAATGTCTGTGCTTTTTCTGGTCCTACAAGTTCCTCTCAATAAAAGACCACTATTCACATTTATCTTGAGTGCCAAGTTTCTACATCTACTTGAGACGGTTTTGGACCCTACTTGAACACCACCCCAGAAGTGTATCTTCTCTTTGGGGTCATCTGAAGGCAATTGTCTATGCTGTGAAGATACAAGATGTGCAGCATCTGAAACAATGGATACCGGAAGCATGTGCTAGCATTTCTTCTCCGGTGTTTCTATCAGTGTGTCAAGAGTGGGAAAAGAGGGTTGCATTGACAATCCAACATAATGGGCAGCACAATGAACACATTTTATAAGTGGTCATAAAATTGTAAATAACTAATAAACGAATAAAGTTACATTAAAACCAAGCACGCCATTGTTTTTCTTGTGAAATTCTCAATATGTTTGATGTGCTACATGATCCTCTTCCCATTGGAAAAAGTAAAGATGGATCCAAAATGGCCAACTTCAAAATGGCCGCCATGGTCACCACCCATCTTGAAAAGTTTCCCCCTCCCATATCCTAATTAGCCACGAACAGGAAGTTGATATCACCAACCATTCCCATTTTATTTAGGTGTATCCATATAAATGGCCCACCCTGTAGTATATATTATGTGTATGTCTATGTAAATAACATAAATGGGGCAAGTTTAAGAGTATATTACTAGAATCCTGTAGAAAACTTATTCTCTATGGTAATAAAATCTCCAGAAATAAAAAGAAACCACTATGGATAAATAAGACAGTACAAACTATAATAAGGCAAAAACAAAGGGTATTCAAAATATTGAAGGCTGAGAATACAGAAGTAGCATTTCAGGAGTATAAAGAATGAATCTCAATAGCAAATCTAAAAAAGAAATCAAGCCATCAAAATTAGCTACTAAAACATAAAATCGAAAAAGATATTACATTAAATCTCCAAAATGTTTATAAATACATCAATCGCAAAACGAAACCAAATGATGGTATCAGCTTCTTAAAAGACAATAACAGGATAATTATTGAGGACAAAGAAAAGGCTGAGATATTACACAGGCACTTTTCATCTGCTCACCAGTGAACTAATTGTGCCAGGGATCATTCTACAAGGCAAAAATCAAAGTTTATCACTTGATATAACTAATTTAACACAAAAAGAATTATGCCTGCATCTAAGTAAATTAAACATGGAAAAACCTCCATGGCCAGATGACAATTATCCAAGGATATTGAGGGAATTGACCTCAGCAATTGACAGCATTCTGTATCTCATTTTCTTAGACTCTGTAGTAACAGATATTTAAGAAAGGTAAGAAGGTGAATCAAGTCAACTACCGTCCAGTAAGTCTGACATCAGTAGTGTGCAAACTTTTTTAAAGCATTTTAAGAGATGATATCCAAATATTTATTGCAGAGAATAATACAGTACCTGAAAACCTGCATGGATTCACAAAAGATAAATCGTAACTAACCAACATCCTTAGTTTATTTGAGGAGGTAAGTACAAATCTGGATCTACAGTAGGTAGTGAGACTGATGCGATTTATGTAGACTTTTCAAAGGCATTTCATACTGGACCACATAACAGTCTTATAATGAAGCTCCAGAATCAGGGATTAGGGGAAATTATATGCAGATGGGTAAGGAATTGGCTAAAAAATAGGAAACAAAGAGTAGTCATAAATGGTACATTCTCTAATTGGGCTACAGTCGGCAGTTGGGACCACAGGGATCTGTACTGGGAGCAGTGGGGACCCCAAGAATTTTTGCTGGGCCAATTTTTTTTAATCTCTTTATTAATGACCTTGTGGATGGGATTGAGAGTAAAGTGTCAGTCTTCACTGACGATACCAAACTATATAGGAAGTTAAAAACTGAGCTTGATAGTACAATATTATAAAACGATCTGGATAATATGTCAGAATGAGCAGACACTTGGCAAATGAGATTTAAGGATGAAAAATATAGAGCAATGCATCTAGGACAGAGTAATCCTATAGCTGTTGTGAGGTAGCGACCACCAATGTTGTGGATGGTCACAGTGGAGAAGGATCCCCCTGTGATATTGAACTGAAGGTGTGACGGTGGGACTTGTAGTTCCACAGAACTTGGGTTGTAATTAAGGGTTAGGTTCCCTTTAAACTGTGACCAGTGTGATGGACAGAGCTGGAGAATCACATACCTCCACCTGTGGGTGTATCCGGTTGGGTTTTAAGAGACTGTTAGTTTTAGAAACAGGGGGAAGCCTGAGAGTGCTGCACATGGAGGATGTGTGCTGGAGATCTCAGTCTGTGTGAAGACTGAAGAGAGACTCCTGGAAATCAGTCCAGGTGAGGGCTGGGGAAAAATACTGCAGCCTGGCTGGAGAGGGCTGGTGGCTGCAGGAAGCAACCACAGTGACTTGTGTTCGCTGGCTGGAGCCAGAGTGTGGAGAATCCACTATGGACACTTAATTGGACTGGAAGCCCACGGTATGTGGATGTTATATTTTCCTTTAAGCCAGGAGAGACTTCATTGTGTTTTGGAAGGGCAGTTTATGTTGGTTACTAATAAACTGCTGCATTTTTTAGAGAGACTGTGTTGCCTGTGTATGCCTAAGCTACCCTGCACCGCTGCAAGCGAGTAAAACCCCCGGGTTGCGGTAAGCAACGTTCACATATGGTGCTAGATAGCGGGCAGCAATCCAGGCAGCACGTCTAGCAACTGCAGAGGTGTTGTTCCTGTGGATCAGCCGGGTCCACGAAGGTTGTTTTTTTTTTTTTTTTCTGCTGTCTACACACTGCAAGGAAGTGTTGCCTGTGGATTGGCGGGTCCACGAAAACAATATTCGAAGCTGTCTGCAGTGGATCGGCGGGTCCACGGAAATCGTGTTGGCGCACTCAAGCAGCTGGCGGTGGATCGGTGGGTCCACGAACAGGGACAGCGTACTCCAGCTGCTGGCGGTGAATCTGCGGGTCTGCGGGGTTCCGTGCTGCAGTGGCGAGAGACCAGTGACTGGAGGTTCCAGGCCAACCCAGAATTGCGGGGCCCTGTTTGGTGAGCAGTGATACACCACAGGCTGGAGATCCTGGTTGTACGAGCGGTACAACCTGGAAAGGTTAGTGGTTCTCTAACCCCCCCCCCTCTTTAGACCACCGGGTATTACCCATTGGAGCGCCCCTCCTGTTTGTTTTCTTGTTTCAGCATGGAGGGCGCACAAATGGATGCTATGGAGGAGCTGTACCAGTTCCTTGTGCGTGGACAGCAGGAGCCGTCAGTGCGCACTGATGTGGCAGCAGTGGACCAGTTGATGAACTCCCTTCTGGGGCCAATACGAACACAGGGTGCCCAGCGAGATAAAGGGGAACTGTGTGAATTCGGGTCTAAAGACACTGCAAGGAAGCCACAGAAACCCCAAAAGGAGGCGGAGTCCCAGAAAGGGGTGGTTAGCCAAAAGGGGACAGAGGCCCGGAAAGGGGTAGTCGCTCAAAAGGGGGCGGAGTCCCGGAAAGGGGCGGTTACCCAAACGGGGACAGAGGCCCGGAAAGGGGTGGTTACCCAAAAGGGGGCGGGGTCCCAGAAAACGGTGGTGACATGAAAAGGGGCGGAGCATCCCAAATCCGAAGGTGTAGTGGCACCAATGGACAGTAGCCAAGGACAATGGTGTTCATGCTATTCGTGTCCGGTCTGCGGTACAGACTGCCCGGCTGACGAGAAGTCACGTCTGTGTTCTGTGGAAGTTGATGGCAAATGTGTGACTGGGCTGGTAGACTCGGTGAGCTTGGTGTCCCTGGTGAGGGCCACGCTCGATACCTACCCGATTCTTGGAAGGATAGAAGCCCGCTGCAGACATGGGAACATTGGAGAGTATCCACGGTCCCGAGTGGTCGTTGAGACGGATGGGGTGTTTGGATCCGTTAATGTTGGGGTAGTGCCTGACTTACCGCATCCCATTATAATAGGCCGGGACTTTAATTTTTTTGAGGACTTGTGGTCGATGGCAGAAATGGTCAGCTGCTTGTGTAAAAGCCGGAAAGGCTCAAAGGAAGCCCTATCACAGCGGGAGGCTGAAAGTGTTCCTAGTAGTATGATATTGTGTAATAAGGGGAAGACCGTTAAAAATGGGAGAGCTCCAGACAGGGGGTTCAACACTTGGTTAAGTGGGGGCTTGTTAGTCCAGGACACCAGGGGGAGTGACACTGACTCTAGTAACCTGACGACTGAGTACAGTGAGGTACAGACAGTTGAGAAAGATAAAATCTCCTCTCGACGCCGAAGACGTAATAAGCGCCGAGGGGTAGTGCAATGTATATCGTCTGAGTGGGGAGAGAAGGTTGAGGAAGGCACGTTGACAGTAGCAACCGCTAATGTAGAGTCAGACAGTGAAATCCTGAAAAAGAAAGAGTCAGAAACTGAACAGACACACTGTAACGACAGAAATCAGCAGGGTGAAAGTGCAAAAATGGAGCCGACCAAAACAGTATTGGTGATGTCCCCTATGATTTCCTGGTGTGAAGCTGATGGTCTGTTGAGTGAAAACACTATAGGAGAAGAAATCCTGGAGGCTGTTGGTGGAGGAAAAATCCACAAAGGTCATGGTGAGCAGACCAGTGATCCACCCAGTGCTGGGGTGAATAATAGTGCAAACGGCACAAAAGCTGTTGTAGACCCCAGAGAATCTGAGGTTGAAGGTATGGAGTGCAAGAAAGCCTCTGAAGTTGCAGAGAATCAAGAGGAAATTGAGGGAGATGCTGCAGAGTCCCAAGAGATGGCTGAAGCTGCAGAAATTGAGAGAACCCTTAAAGTAGGGAAATCTAGCCCAGAAGTCCCATCAGCAGCTGAGAGCTTAACTGAACTTGCTGGTAAGACCAAGATGGAGGCCATAAAGATGGACTTGGTACAGAAGATTGAGAATCTTGAGGCCAAAGATGAGGAAAAATTCAAAGGCTCTGAGGCTATGGAATAACCTGAGGAGAATGCAACTCCAAAGGTGGAGCCTGTGATAAGAAAAGAGGATGGATATGGAAGACCCAAGGAACGGTCCGATGGCCTTACAGGTAAAGAAATTCGGCCAGTCTTTACGTGCATGGTAGAAGTCCCTGCAGACTTGAGAAAAGCCTGTGCCAGTGAGGCGGTACATGAAAAATTCAAGACGGCCGTAGGAGCCTATAAAGTGTACTTTGTCCCAGAGTCTTGTCGGTTGCTGGTGTGCTCTGTAAGTGATGTGACAAAGAAGCGGGTGGCTATCCTGAGTGGCATGCACCTACAGTGTCTTCGCACGAAGTGGCTCATCTCTACAAAGATGGAAGAAGACACCAGACGATTGGAGCATATGAAACGGCTCACCGCAGCGTTTCAGGAAGTGGTGGTTGTGAAGAAACCATTAATTAGGCTTGCAATAAGAGCGCTGAGAAGTAACATTCAGCAAGCCAGGAAGGTTCCAGGTATTACAGCTATTGAATTGGAAAAAAACAGTGGAACATTCCGAATCTATGGGAAAACTGCAGGAGCAGTCAAGACAGCTCGGAAGTTGTTGGAGTTTGTGGAGGAGGTCACACAAGTGCCCAGAGAACTGGTTAAGAAGCTGATTGGAAGAAATGGAAGAGTCATGCAGGAGATGGTTGACAAGTCCGGTGTGACGAGAGTAAGAATTAATATTCATAATGAAGCCAAGATACTCTGTGAAGTCGGTATGGTTCCATGTGTCATTGTGGGAACAAAGGAGTGTGTTGAAAATGTACGAGTCCTCCTAGAGTACCGCCTGGGTTACCTGGAAGAACTAAGGCAGTTGAACCTAAAAAGGCAGAATATTGCAGAACAACTCCATCAAGTGGGTATGAGGTGGAGACCGCTTTCAGGCTGGGGCCAGGAGAAGGGTTGCCCACCTGATAAAGGTGTTGCTTCAGTTGGCACAGAAAGTAGGTCCTATAATGAAAGGAACCAAGGTCATGGAAGACCTAACTACACTTTGGGCTATAGCATAGACTCTGAATGGTCCAAGTCCTCTACTCTAAACTCCAAAGGAATGGATGAAGGGAGTGATGTATCTAAAGCGAAGGATGGTCTTGAAAGAACACACCAACAGAGCGATGACAACCGAAGACGCCATGGCAGAACAAGCCATAGTATATCTGCAAAAAGAGAATGCAGACGGTCTAGATATAGCAGATCGTCTATCCGCTCAGTGCTGAGGTGCCCAGACAGTAGCCCTTCTAGTGGATTAGATAGCTCAGAGTCAGACCAGACAGTAGTTTCGACTGGAAGAGACTTTCGCTACTACACTAGCCGTTGGAGACAGTCATGGAGAGATAGGTCTGACCAGGGGGGCGTACCTGACAAGGAGGTTGACTGAGACGAGTCTGGTGACAATGACCGACTTTCTGTCAGGAGCTAAAGCTCAAATTTATCAGAGAGGGCCCTCTCAACTTGTAGGGCAAGGTAACACTAATGCCCTGTCTCAGGGCCCCTGTGGGTTATCAAATGTTCAACCCTACAAGTTTGAACAGAGGGGGGGGATATGTGAGGTAGCGACCACCAATGTTGTGGATGGTCGCAGTGGAGAAGGATCCCCCTGTGATATTGAACTGAAGGTGTGACGGTGGGACTTGTAGTTCCACAGAACTTGGGTTGTAATTAAGGGTTAGGTTCCCTTTAAACTGTGACCAGTGTGATGGACAGAGCTGGAGAATCACATACCTCCACCTGTGGGTGTATCCGGTTGGGTTTTAAGAGACTGTTAGTTTTAGAAACAGGGGGAAGCCTGAGAGTGCTGCACATGGAGGATGTGTGCTGGAGATCTCAGTCTGTGTGAAGACTGAAGAGAGACTCCTGGAAATCAGTCCCGGTGATGACTGGGGAAAAATACTGCAGCCTGGCTGGAGCGTGCTGGAGGCTGCAGGAAGCAACCACAGTGACTTGTGTTCGCTGGCTGGAGCCAGAGTGTGGAGAATCCACTATGGACACTTAATTGGACTGGAAGCCCACGGTATGTGGATGTTATATTTTCCTTTAAGCCAGGAGAGGCTTCATTGTGTTTTGGAAGGGCAGTTTATGTTGGTTACTAATAAACTGCTGCATTTTTGAGAGAGACTGTGTTGCCTGTGTATGCCTAAGCTACCCTGCACCACTGCAAGCGAGTAAAACCCCAGGGTTGCGGTAAGCAACGTTCACACTGTGTATACATTATATGGAAGTAACTCGGGACTACAGAACAGGAGAAGAACTTGGGGATTCCGGTTACAAGTAAGCTGAGCAACAGCATTCAATGTCAGGCAGCAGCTGCAAAAGCACATAAGATTTCAGGGTGCATAAAAAGACATATTAGATCCTGTGATCCCAAAGTGAGATACATGTCTATGTATATAGATATATATCTACAGTCCCTGTCAAAAGTTTTGTCGCTTATCCATGTTATGTAAATAAAAGCTTATAACCTGACTTTAAATTCATCCATTGGTTTCATAAATTACTCTTTCGAAAGCTGAAACCCTCCCAAATTTGGTTTACGTTATGACAATAAAGTTGCTGCAAAGCTGAAATACAGTATTGATCATTTAATGAACACAGAAAGGTCAGATTTTGGCAAGACAAACGTTTTGTCATCCACAGAAAGTAATGGGAAATTCAAACAAATAATTACGTTCTAATACAAAGATAAGTTGCATAACATTGGTGAATGAAGTTGTGGTGCTATTAGAGCCATATTTAATATTTTGTGTGACTTCCATGAGCTTGCAGGACTGCATCCATGCGGTTCAACAATGATTCATACAAAGTATTGATGAAGTCATCAGGAATAGCAAAGAATGCAGTTTTACATGCCTCCCAGATGATGGTTTTGTCTTCCAATCTTCCTCTTTCATCCTACCCCAAACCTGCTCAATGATGTTTATGTCTGGTCACTGGGCTGGCCAGTCCTTGAGCACCTTGATCTTCTTTGCCAGGAGGAACTTTGTTGTAGAGATGGATGTATGAGATGGAGCACCATGCTGCTGCAGAACTTGACCCCTTTTATGATTGGGAATATAAGAGCTAGCTAATACTTCTTGAAATTTTAGGCAATTGATATTGACATCCACCTTGCAAATGTTTTGCACACCCCCATACTGAATGTAACCCCAGACCATGATCTTTCCGCCACCAAACTTAACTGTTTTCTGGATCCATACGGGCTTCAGTAGGTCTCCTGCAGTATTTGCGGTGGCTGTGGTGTAATTCAACTGAAGATTCATCAGAGAAATCCAACTTCTGCCACTTTTCCAGCATCCATCTGTTTAGCAGGCTGTGGGACTTGGCAAATGCCACATGGTTTTTTAATTGCCTTTTGTTTAGTGCTGGCTTCTGGCACTGATTCGATCATGGAGGCCATTTCGAGACAGAATCCTACAAATTGGTATAGTTGACACAGGGACTTGAGGTGACCAGGCCTTTTGGAGCTCTGCTGCAGTGGTAGAGGGGCTGGCTTTGGATTTTCTAACCAACAAACGTTCCTCCTGAGAAGTTGTCTTGCGGGGTCTGCCGGACCACAGCTTGTCAAAAATATCTCCAGTCTCTTCAAATCATTTTTTAATTCTTTGTACTTGAGGCTGAGACACATTAAAGGTGCCAGCCACCTCTGCAGTGGAACTGGTCTTAAGCTTCTTGATAATCAAGGCTTTGGTCACAGGGTGGATTTTTGCCATGTTGTCGGAGGTCAAGTTGCAGTTCAACTGAAGGTCTAGGGTGCTGAGTTTCTTTTTTATATGCACCCACTAATTAACCGATTATTTAGTGAGCAAAGGGGATGATGTAAACTAGGATTGGGTGCATTATACGACAAAACGATAAAAATGTTGTCTTGCCAAAATCTGACCTTTCTGTGTTCATTAACCCTAGAATGCATACTTGGGGCCTCGCAGGCCTGCTAGGTTACTTGTTTTCTATTGTAGATGTCTATGGTTGCACGTTCTAGGGTTAAATCATCAATATTTCAGCTTTGCAGCAACTTTATTTTCATAACCTAAACCAAATTTGGGAGGGTTTCAGCTTTCAAAAGAGTAATTTATAAAACCAATGGATGAATTTAAAGTCAGGTTATAAGCTTTTATTTACATAACATGGATAGGCAACAGAACTTTTGTCAGGGACTGTATATGATTTCATATATATTTATATTGGGTAGAATAAGTATTTGATACACTGCTGATTTAGCAAGTTTTCCCACCTAAAAAGAATGGAGAGGTCTGTAGTTTTTATCTTAGGTACACTTCAACTGTGACAGGTGGAATCTAAAATAAAAAATCACATTGTATGATTTTTACATAATTAATTTGCATTTTATTTCATGAGGAAGAGTATTTGATACAATAGAAAAACAGAACTTAATATTTGGTAGAAACCTTTGTTTGCCATTACAGAGGTCAGATGTAGAGATGAGCGGTGTTCGAATTGAACCGTTCGCCAATTTCAAATTCGAGTTGTTTTGGGCGGTGTTCGAGTCGTTCGACAAACTCGAACGATTTCCTTAACATTCGACCGTTCGAGTTACCGTTCGATAACTGTTCGATCACCAAAAGCGTAGCTAGTTACTAGCTGGCTTTTCACTGTAATACTGTCAGTCACTGTTTATATTATCAAAATTCAGCGTATAGTGTGTGGGGGGACGGGGTTTAGATCAGTGCTGCTGAGTGCTGAAAGAATGGCGATCGCCATTTTTTTTTTCTAACCACGCATACAGTGGGGCAGGCCAGGCTGTCAGCCAGTCACAGATACACACACACAGCAAAGTGGATTTTTGCCAGACAACCAAGGGCATATTTCATTGGCTGTGCATGTCACATGTCCTTGCCCTATAAGAACCAGCCATTTTCCCCATTGCCGCCATTATCTCAGTGCTGCGGGTGTGTGTCAGTCACCGCTCCCGCTGCTGCTGCTGTGGGCGCTATACATTTATACAGTGCAATCTACATATCGGTTTAGGGATTAGGGACTACTTGTGATTTCAGCCCTTTTCAGGGCTAGATTAGAGCAGTTCATAGCCATTTTTGCTAGGCAGGTCTCTGCCAGCGCTGTGCAAGGGTTTTTCACTGCGTCTGTCTAAATTAGCTCAGACAATTCCTTGGGGCATAGTATCAGTGTGTGTAATAGTCAGTGACGCACCACTGCTGTCAAGAAAGCTACCCCACCTCTCCATTTCTACTAGCCAATTTTTAACTGCAGGTAGTCCAGGCAATTCTTTCGGGCATAGTATCTGTTACGGGGGGCTGTCTGATAATAACCGAAAGGAGTATCAGACAGTCAGGGTCCACCGTGCAAAGACTTTGCTGCAGACTATGGCAGAGTGCAATACCTCTGTTAACTCACAGAAGGATATAATAAGTAAGTAAAGCAATTCCTCCCTTACTTGGAGGGTGTGTGGAATGATCTCTGTTAATAATCACAGAGACAAAGGCAATGTGTGCGAAATGGCACCTACCTAGGTCCGCTCTTCTAGTGGTGCAAAAGAGACGAACAGCAGCGTAAGCCGCACAAAGCTCCTACCTGCGTTCGCTCCACTAGTGTGCGAGGACACGAACCACTAGATATGGCACCTGCCTAGGTCCGCTCTTCTAGTGGTGCAAAAGAGACGGACAGCAGCATAAGCCGCACAAAGCTCCTACCTCTGTTCGCTCCCCTAGTGTGCGAGGATACGAACAACTGCCAGACGCAGTATAAGGAACGTTACCCTAGCGGCAACGTCCACCTACGAGTAGAATCACAAGGCCCAGCCAGACCATGTGCCTCAGGCACCTGCCTATGTCCGCTCCCCTAAGAGGTAAGGATACGGACAGCAGCCGAAGCTGTAAGGTATAAGAACGCTACCCTGCCGGTAGCGCTCACCTAGCATAGACAGAGGAATGCCTAGAGGAACGCGCACAGAGCGTCTACTCATATGCATGAACCAAGAGGACTGAGCACCATGCGGCGTGTGTCAGGGTCTTATATAGACTCTGTGCCTCATCCAAGATGGAGGACACCAGAGCCAATCCGCTGCCAGAACGACAGGAGTGACATCATGCTGGCCTATCACCGAGCAAGACGTCACAAGCACATGACCAGCGACCAATCGGCATAGAAGGTGTCAGAGACATGTGACCTCGTGTCAGCGATGATGTCACCCGCACATGTGCAATGGCTCCAAGATTGGACTTAGTCTCCAGCGCTCGCACATGTGCAGTAGCAAGAAATCTGGACTTAGTCTCCAGCGCTCGCACATGTGCAGTAGCAAGAAATCTGGACATAGTCTCCAGTGCTCGCAGCAACCATAACAGTACCTCCCCCTCAAGGGCCCCCCTCCCGGCAACGCAGGTAATCGGCAACTAAGTCGGGAGCATGGACAGCCTCCTCAGGCTCCCAAGAGCGATGTTCCGGGCCATAGCCCTCCCAATCTATCAAGAAGAACCTGCGCCCTCTAACCATCTTAGAACCAACTATGGCTCGTACCTCATAGCTAGAGCGAGAGGAATCAGAGGCAGGAGAGTGCACTTCACGAGCGTGAGGTAAAATAGCCGGCTTTAGCAGTGAGACATGGAATTTGTCATGAATCCTAAGATGGACAGGTAACTTCAATTGATAGACTACAGGATTTACCTGTCGAAGAACCTCATAAGGACCCAGGAAGCGAGGAGCAAATTTGACAGAGCTCACTCTAAGTCTCACGTGTTTTGCAGAGAGCCACACAAAGTCCCCTGGAGAAAAGACAGGAGCCGGGCGACGAAACCGATCGGACACCGTCTTCATACGGTCCTTAGCTGCTTGGATCGACTCTTGAGTCCGATCCCAAACCTCTCTGGCATTAGTTGCCCAGTCGGCCACAAGAGGAGGAGGTGCAGCAGCGGGAAACGGTACCGGTACCCTAGGGTGTTGCCCATTATTGAGTATGAACGGTGTCTGCCCAGTGGCCTCAGCCAGCGAATTGTTAAGGGCAAATTCTGCCCAGGGTAGGAGGGAGGACCAGTTATCGTGGTTCTCAGCAACAAAGTGTCGAAGGTATATAATCATAGATTGATTGGTACGTTCAACCAAACCATTAGTCTCCGGATGGTATGCCGAAGAGAGATTCAACTCAATTTGCAGAAGGCTACAAAGATCTCGCCAGAAACGGGAAGTAAATTGCGGGCCTCTATCACAAATGATACGATCTGGCATCCCGTGAAGCCTAAAGACATGCTTGTGGAATAGTTTGGCTAGTACCCGGGAAGATGGGATTCTCGATAACGGTACGAGATGAACCATCCGGGAGAAATGGTCCGTAATGACCCACACAAATCTATGTCCCTGTGAACATGGAAGATCACCCACAAAGTCCATGCCTACCACCTCCCATGGTCTATCTGGCACTGGTAAAGGATGCAAGAGCCCAGCCGGTCTCTGCCGTAATGGACGGTTGCGAGCACACGAGTAGCAGGAACCGACATATCTCTTGACGTGGCTGGCTAAGTGTGGCCACCAATACCACCTCTCCAGTAACTCTCGTGTCCGCCTAATACCAAAATGCCCACCCACCTTTGAGGTGTGGGCCCATGACAGTATATCATTCTGTCGATCAGGCGGAACAAAGGTCTTGCCCGGTGGGATTTGGTCTAACGTCACAGGGGAGAGCGTATGAAAAACCCTGGAGGGAAGGATAAGACGAGGTTCGTCAATCTCTTCCTGGGTAGAAAGCATAGAGCGAGACAGGGCGTCTGCCTTGTTATTCTTACTCCCAGACAGATAGTTGATGGAGAAGTGAAAGCGGGAGAAAAACAAGGACCAGCGGGCTTGGCGAGGATTCAGACGCTGAGCGGTTTGTAAGTACGTCAGATTCTTATGGTCTGTATAGACCTGGAAAGGATGTTTCGCTCCTTCCAGCAAGTGACGCCACTCCTCCAAGGCTAATCTCAAGGCGAGCAGTTCCCTATCCCCAATGGTATAATTTCTCTCTGCCGGTGAAAAGGTTTTAGCAAAGAAGAAACACGGCCTTTTTCTACCTGCACCGTTCTTTTGATACAAGACCGCACCAGCACCCACTGAAGAGGCATCAACCTCTAAGAGGAAGGGCTTATTCTCATCGGGTCTTTGAAGAACGGGAGCAGTTGAAAAGTGTCTTTTTACTGCCTCAAAAGCCTGAGATGTCTCAGTAGACCAGGCTTTGGGATTAGCACCTTTCTTAGTCAAGGCCACCAAAGGGGCCACCAAAGTAGAAAAATGGGGTATGAACTGCCTGTAATAATTTATGAATCCTAAGAAGCGTTGCACCGCCTTCAAGGAATGAGGTTCGGACCATTGCAGGACAGCAGAGAGCTTCGCAGGATCCATAGCCAGACCCTCTTGTGAGATAATGTAACTCAAAAAAGGCAATGAGGACTGCTCGAATACACATTTCTCGAGTTTAGCAAACAATGAGTGCTCCCTTAAACGGGAAAGGACACGAACGACATCCTGACGATGAGTCTCCAGATCAGGAGAAAAAATCAGGATGTCGTCCAGATACACCACTACTGAGGATAACAGTAAATCCCTGAACACATCGTTTACGAAGTCCTGAAATACTGCGGGTGCATTACATAACCCAAAAGGCATGACGAGGTATTCATAGTGACCGTCTCGGGTGTTAAAAGCGGTCTTCCATTCGTCACCCTTTCGAATTCGTACCAAGTTATACGCACCCCGCAGATCCAACTTCGTAAAAACTTGAGCTCCTCTCAGTCTGTCAAAGAGCTCCGAAATTAAAGGTAATGGGTATTTGTTCTTTATTGTGATTGCGTTGAGACCCCTGTAATCTATGCAGGGACGCAAATCACCCTCTTTCTTCCGAACAAAGAAAAACCCAGCTCCCGCGGGAGAGACAGACTTACGAATGAACCCCTTCTCTAAACTCTCTCTTATATAGGTCGACATGGCCTCCGACTCAGGTATCGACAGGGGGTAAACCCTGCCTTTAGGTGGAACCGAACCTGGGATAAGGTCTATGGCACAGTCATACGGCCTATGGGGTGGAAGAACCTCAGCACCCTGTTTGGAGAACACGTCAGCGAAATCCAAATAGGGTGTAGGTATGGGAGAGAGATCAGTTGATGCAACCGCAACGACCTTAGATGGTAAGGGAAGACATCGGGACTGACATTTCGAACCCCAACTAATAATGCTGTCAGACTCCCAGTCAATGTGAGGAGCATGAGTCCGAAGCCATGGAAGACCCAGAAGGACGTCGTCTATACCCTCAGGCAAAACAAGAAAAGAAATTTCCTCTATGTGACCCTGAGACAGGGAAAGGCGCAAGGGAACTGTCCTCAATGTAATGGAGTCAGACAACATAGTTCCATTAACAACACGGACAGGAATAGGCGCCTCTAACATGATAGAGGGAATATTGTGTCCCTTTACAAATCCTGAGGACACAAAAATCCCGTCAGCTCCGGAATCCACAAAAGCCATAATAGGCCATGTATTCTCAGATAACGAGAGCTGACCTGGGATACAACACTTAGAGGGTGCAGAAGACGTCTCTAGTAACCCCCCTCTAATGGTTACTAGGCCAGGGAGTTTCCCTGACGACTAGGACACTTGTTGGCATAGTGCCCAGCCTGACGACATACGTAACATATAGGAGGACCAGACTTGCGTAGTCTGGAGAACGTATGACCTAACTCCATAGGAGTGGGAGATGTTTCAGATGCTGAGGAAGATGGTAGTGGACCCTCAACAACTGGAATAGCCCAATGCTTAGGGCGTGAGGAAGAGACCTCGAGTCTACGTTCCTTATGGCGTACATCGATCCTCGTTGCTACTGTGATCAAGTCCTCCAGAGAAGCAGGGACCTCACGAGTAGCAAGGGCATCCTTGACATAGCCTGCCAACCCTCTCCAGAAGATAGGAATCAACACCTTCTCTGGCCAATCTAGTTCTGCCACCAGAGTTCTAAAAGCAATGGCATAAGAACTAGTGGATAACGAACCCTGAGATAGATCTAACAGTCTCAGGGCCGCATCATGGGTAACCTGCGGACCCATGAATACCGCCTTAAGAGCATCAAGAAAGTCTTGATGTCTCAGAGTAACCACATCAGAGCGCTCCCATAGGGGAGTCGCCCATTCTAAGGCTTTGTCCTGAAGTAAGGAGATGATAAAGCCTACTCTGGACCTCTCCGTAGAGAAGCGAGAAGAGTTGACCTCTAGGTGTATCTGACACTGACTAATGAAACCACGACATGATCTGGCATCGCCAGAATATCTGTTTGGCAGAGCAAGTCGAGGATCATGTGCAGATGTCACCATGGTCTGAGGTTTATCCTCTATACTCTTGAGCCGTGACTCAAGTACTTGTATGTAACGGTGTAACTGCTGATATTCTGCCATAACTGCCAGACCCTTGGCTCAGTCCTAATGTTACGGGGGGCTGTCTGATAATAACCGAAAGGAGTATCAGACAGTCAGGGTCCACCGTGCAAAGACTTTGCTGCAGACTATGGCAGAGTGCAATACCTCTGTTAACTCACAGAAGGATATAATAAGTAAGTAAAGCAATTCCTCCCTTACTTGGAGGGTGTGTGGAATGATCTCTGTTAATAATCACAGAGACAAAGGCAATGTGTGCGAAATGGCACCTACCTAGGTCCGCTCTTCTAGTGGTGCAAAAGAGACGAACAGCAGCGTAAGCCGCACAAAGCTCCTACCTGCGTTCGCTCCACTAGTGTGCGAGGACACGAACCACTAGATATGGCACCTGCCTAGGTCCGCTCTTCTAGTGGTGCAAAAGAGACGGACAGCAGCATAAGCCGCACAAAGCTCCTACCTCTGTTCGCTCCCCTAGTGTGCGAGGATACGAACAACTGCCAGACGCAGTATAAGGAACGTTACCCTAGCGGCAACGTCCACCTACGAGTAGAATCACAAGGCCCAGCCAGACCATGTGCCTCAGGCACCTGCCTATGTCCGCTCCCCTAAGAGGTAAGGATACGGACAGCAGCCGAAGCTGTAAGGTATAAGAACGCTACCCTGCCGGTAGCGCTCACCTAGCATAGACAGAGGAATGCCTAGAGGAACGCGCACAGAGCGTCTACTCATATGCATGAACCAAGAGGACTGAGCACCATGCGGCGTGTGTCAGGGTCTTATATAGACTCTGTGCCTCATCCAAGATGGAGGACACCAGAGCCAATCCGCTGCCAGAACGACAGGAGTGACATCATGCTGGCCTATCACCGAGCAAGACGTCACAAGCACATGACCAGCGACCAATCGGCATAGAAGGTGTCAGAGACATGTGACCTCGTGTCAGCGATGATGTCACCCGCACATGTGCAATGGCTCCAAGATTGGACTTAGTCTCCGGCGCTCGCACATGTGCAGTAGCAAGAAATCTGGACTTAGTCTCCAGCGCTCGCACATGTGCAGTAGCAAGAAATCTGGACTTAGTCTCCAGCGCTCACACATGTGCAGTAGCAAGAAATCTGGACATAGTCTCCAGTGCTCGCAGCAACCGTAACAGTATCAGTGTGTGATAGTTAGGGGTGTAGCAGTCTTGTAAAGTAAGATACACCACAAGTCTCGATCTCGACAACAAGCATCAGCTTACCTGCGTCCCACCGGCAACGAGGAAGAAAGGAGGTGGGCGGGATGTTCCGGCCGCTCATCTCCGCCCCTCCTCTTCTATTGAGCGGCCGCTGTGTCATGTCGCTGTGACTCCGAACGTCCCTCCCCCTTCAGGAAGAGGATGTTCGCCGCCCACAGCGAGGTCGTTGGGGAGGTAAGTACGTGTGACCGGGGTTATCGACTTTGTGCGACACAGGCAACGATTTGCCCGTGACGCACAAACGACGGGGGCGGGTGCGACCGCTCATGTGATTGTACGATATATCGTCCCGTGTAACGGGGCCTTTAGATACACCACCTGTCTCCATCTCTAGTAGCCAATTTTTAACTGCAGCTAGTCCAGGCAATTCCTTTGGGGCATAGTATCAGTGTGTGATAGTCAGTGGCGTACCACTGATGTCAAAAAAGCTACCCCACCTCTCCATTTCTGCTAGACAATTTTTAACTGCAGGTAGTACAGGCAATTCTTTGGGGCATAGTATCAGTGTCTGTGATAGTCAGTGATGTATCACTGCTGTCAAGACAGCTACCCAACCTCTCCATTTCTGCTAGACAATTTTTAACTGCAAAAAGTGCAGGTAATTCCTTTGGGCATAGGACGAGGGGAGTGCAAACAAACAGGGTGATGATAAGGTTGTAGATCCTACTTAGGGGTGCTTCACACACAGCGAGCTCACTGCCGAGATCGCTGCTGAGTCACGCTTTTTGTGACGCAGCAGTGACCTCATTAGCGATCTCGCTGTGTGTGACAATGAGCAGCGATCTGGCCCCTGCTGCGAGATCGCTGCTCGTTACACACAGCCCTGGTTCGTTATCTTCAAAGCCGCTCTCCCGCTGTGACACACAGATCACTGTGTGTGACAGCGAGACAGCGACGAAATGAAGCGAGCAGGGAGCAGGAGCCGGCGTCTGGCAGCTGCGGTAAGCTGTATCCAAGATAAACATCGGGTAACCAAGGTGGTTACCCGATATTTACCTTAGTTACCATCCTCCGCAGCTCTCACGCTGCCTGTGCTGCCGGCTCCGGCTCTCTGCACATGTAGCTGCTGTACACATCGGGTTAATTAACCCGATGTGTACAGCAGCTAGGAGAGCAAGGAGCCAGCGCTAAGCAGTGTGCACGGCTCCCTGCTCTCTGCACATGTAGCTGCATTACACATCGGGTTAATTAACCCGATGTGTACTGTAGCTAGGAGAGCAAGGAGCCAGCGGTCAGTGTGCGCGGCTCCTTGCTCCCTGCACACACAGCTAAGCGGTGTGCGCTGGTAACTAATGTAAACATCGGGTAACCATACCCGATGTTTACCTTAGTTACCAGTCTCCGCAGCTTCCAGACGCCGGCTCCGTGCAAGCGCAGCGTCGCTTGCACGTCGCTGCTGGCTGGGGGCTGTTCACTGGTCGCTGGTGAGATCTGCCTGTTTGACAGCTCACCAGCGACCATGTAGCGATGCAGCAGCGATCCTGACCAGGTCAGATCGCTGGTCGGATCGCTGCTGCATCGCTAAGTGTGAAGGTACTGTTACTGTCAACCAACAGTCAGGCAGTCGATGAGATCAGCAGAGGAGATGGCCTAGCGGGGTGGGCCAACCGCCGTCTGGCTCATCAAGTGCATCCGCGTGCTCTTCATCCTCTGTGACTGGGAGGACAGCAGTCACACGTGTTTTTGGACGCAGACCTTTCACCTCTTTACCTGCAACAGGCAGTGTGATTGGCAGGTCGTCAGTTGTTTTGGAAGTGGAAACAGCTGCTGGTGTTGAGCTCTCTCAGACATCGATAGCACCACCTTTGGATGAAGCCAACATTCTATCTTCGCCTGCACCTAACTCACAGACCAGCAGTTTGCCAGTGATACCCTACTCATCGCCGTCTCAGCACAGCAGCCAGCCCTTGGTTCCTCAGATGTGGACAAGTAAAAGACTTTTTCCTCCTAGCCATGACAAAGCTAAGAGGTTGACTTTCCGCATTTGCAAGCTGTTGGTGACAGAAATGCTGCCTTTCCACCTGGTGGACACAGAGGATTTTCGAGATCTTATGTCCATCGCAGTGCCCCAGTACCAGATGCCCAGTTGCCACTACTTCTCCAAGAAAGGTGTGCCTGAGCTACACCGGCATGTCGCACTCAACATCAATGCTTCCTTGAGAAACTCTGTGTGTGACAAGGTGCATTTCACCACAGATACTTGGACCAGTAAGCATAGACAGGGGCGTTACATGTGGCTGACTGGGCACTGGGTACCTATGGTGAGAGATGGAGAAGGGTCTGCTGTACGACTCTTGCCGGCCTACATGGGCTTCTGCAGAGGGCAAGGTCACTATGTGCTCACTTCCGCCATTCAGACCCCGCAGCTGAACGACTTGCATCACTCCAGAAGTCTTTCAGCCTGCTGGTTCACTGCCTGAAATGTGATGTGCTGACACGCTGGAATTCAACGCTCCACATGTTGCCGCGACTATGGCAGCACCGCCGAGCCCTGGTGCAATACGTTATGACGTACAGCCTGCGCCAACGAGATCCAGAGGTGGGGCAGATCACGCTGCTGGAGTGGTCTCAGATCAAGGACCTATGCACCCTTCTGCACAGTTTCGACATGGCGACGAAGATGTTTAGCGCTGATGATGCCATTATCAGCATGACAATTCCAGTCATCTACATGCTGGAGCACACTCTAAACACTATTTGGAGTCAGGTGGTGGGACAAGAGGAAGGGGAGGAAGTACAGGAGGATTCATATGCGGAAGGGATACCAAGATCTACAAGGTCCAGATGGTCAGTAGCACCAAGGCGGCAGGCATGAGATGGTGGGGGAGAGGGATTAACAAGGGTTCATGGTAGCAGCCAAACTGTTGAGGAAGGTGCACGAGACTAGGAAGAAATGGGGGACGAACTGGCGATGGGCATGGAAGACTCAGCAGATGAGGGAGACCTTGATCACATTTCTGTTGTGCGAGGTTGGGGGGAGAGGGCAGAGGAAGGAAGTATGATTCTCACCTTGCCGCCAACAACACAGCAAGGACTTGGTCCTCCTGGATGCGCAAGACACATGAGCGCCTTCTTGCTGCACTACCTACAACATGACCCTCGGATTGTCAGAATTCGAAGTAATGCTGACTACTGGGTTGCCACACTCTTAGATCTCCGGTCAGTAGCGTAGCTAGCGGGGGGGCAGAGGGTGCGGCCGCCCCAGGTCCCGTGCTCAGAGGGAGCCCACCTGGAGCTGCGATACCATTAACTATATCAGCGTGCACAGCGCGCGCCGATATAGTTAACCTCTACGGCAGGGCCGCCATCAGGGCATTACTAGTGGAACTCCTGTAGCGGGCCGGTGAGCAGCAGGCAGGAGGGGGGGCCGGACACGCTGACAGGCCCCTCCCCTTTCATTCCTCTGCTCCCCGGGCCGCAGCGCAGGGGGCGTTGACAGTACACTTCGCAGGGCGGGCTGATCTTGCAGTGAGCAGGAGGGGGGCCCGGACACGCTGACAGGCCCCTCCCCTTTCATTTCTCTGCTCCCGGGGCAGGGGGCGTTAACAGTACACTTCGCAGGGCGGGCTGGTCGTGCAGTGAGCAGGAGGCGGGGCCTGGACACGCTGACAGCCCGGGCCCCTCCCCTTTTATTTCTCTGTTTCCCGGGCCGCATGGGCAGGGGGTGGGGACGTTGCACTGACAGCACCTGCAGTCGCACAGTGGCCCCAAGCGGGAGTGGGCCCCTAGAGCCTGAAAATGTACTGGGTACGTCATAGCTCCCTGGCACTTAAGGACCCATGACGTACCCAGTACGTCATGGCGAGATCGTTGGCCCGGTGGCTGCGATCGCTGAAAATACCTTAGATTCGGGGAGGAGGGTCCCTCTGCCTAACCTCAGGAGGGGTGGTGTGTCCTCCCCGGACCTAAGGAGGCTGTGATTGGCTGAGCGGCGTTCGTCAGCCAATCACAGCCACTGTAATGTTCCAACCATTGAAAATGGCTGAAACATTGAAATCCAGCCATATCAGTGCAGCTGTAGCACCGATCATTGGCTGGAGCTGGGTGACCTCTGCTGCACCCGCCCCCAGCTCTGATTGGAGAGATCGGCCTTGTGACCGAGCTCTCCAATCACTGTGGATCTGGGGCCGGTGACCACTCCCCTCAGTTTCACTCCAGCGTCCGTTGAAGGTGAGGGGAGCGATCGGTAAGTGTAAAGACACTGTCGCCTTTCAGCCACAGCCATTGCCCCAGCCCCCACCCATCAGCCGCCGCCATTGCCCCAGCCCCCACCCTTTAGCTGCCGGCTGCAGCAGTCACTGCCCCTGATCCAGCAGCACTGAACTCATCTGCTGCCTTTCCTCCATCTGCCACCGCCTCCCCCATCAGCCGCTGCCCCCTCCCTCATCTGCTGCGTCCCCCCATCAGCCGCTGCCCCCCTCCCTCATCTGCTGCGTCCCCCCATCAGCCGCTGCTCCCACCTTCCTCCATCTACTGTGATCTCCCCACCTTCTGTGACCCCACCCCCACCTGCTGTGACCCCTCCCCCACCTGCTGTGAGACCCCCCTACCTGCTGTGAGACCCCCCCTACCTGCTGTGAGACCCCCCCACCTGCTGTGAGACCCCCCCTACCTGCTGTGAGACCCCCCTACCTGCTGTGAGACCCCCCCTACCTGCTGTGAGACCCCCTCCACCTGCTGTGAGACCCCCCCACCTGCTGTGAGACCCCCCCACCTGCTGTGAGACCCCCCCACCTGCTGTGAGACCCCCCACCACCTGCTGTGAGACCCCCCCACCTGCTGTGAGACCCCCCCCACCGTCTATCCGTCCCGCTGTCCCTCCGTCCCGCTGTCCCTCCGTCCCGCTGTCCATCCGTCCCTCTGTCCCGCTGTCCATCCGTCCCTCCGTCCCGCTGTCCATCCGTCCGTCCCGCTGTCCCTCCGTCCATCCGTCACGTCCATTGTGACCGTCACGGGAACTCTGGGGGCTCTATTACTTTCTAGGAGCAATATGTGGGCACTTTTCTAGGGCACTTACACAGGGCATTAATATTTTCTAGGGGGCAATTTTACCATCTAGAGAACAGAAAGGAGGCATTTTACTGTGTAAAGGGCACAATAGTGGCATTAATATGTGGGGGGCATAGTGGTGGTATTATTATGTGAGGGCACAGTGGTGGCATTATTATGTGGGGGCACAGTGGTGGCATTATTATGTGGAGGCACAGTGGTGGCATTATTATGTGGAGGCACAGTGGTGGCATTATTACCATGTGAGGGCACAGTGGTGGCATTATTATGTGAGGGCACAGTGGTGGCATTATTATGTGGGGGCACAGTGGTGGCATTATTATGTGGGGGCACAGTGGGGGCATTATTATGTGGGGGCACAGTGGTGGCATTACGATGTGGGGACACAGTGGTTGCATTACTATGTGGGAGGCACAGTGGTGACATTATGTGGAGGCACAGTGGTTGTATTATTATGTGGAGGCACAGTGGTGACATTATGTGGAGGCACAGTGGTGGCATTATTACGTGGGGGCACAGTGGTGGCATTATTATGTGGAGGCACAGTGGTGGCATTATTATGTGGAGGCACAGTGGTGGCATTATTACCATGTGAGGGCACAGTGGGGGCATTATTATGTGGGGGCACAGTGGTAGCATTATTATGTGGGGGGCACAGTGGTGGCATTATTATGTGGGGCACAGTGGTGGTATTATTATGTGGGGGCACAGTGGTGGCATTAATATGTGGGGGCCACAGTGGTGGTATTATGTGGGGGCACAGTGGTGGCATTATTATGTGGGGGCACAGTGGTATTATGTGAGGGTCACAGTAGTGGCATTACTATGTGGAGGCACAGTGGTGGCATTATTATGTGGGGGCACAGTGGTGGCATTATTATGTGGGGGCACAGTGGGGGCATTATGTGGGGGCACAGTGGTGGCATTACTATGTAGGGACACAGTGGTGGCATTATTGTGTGGAGGCACAGTGGTAGCATTATTATGTGGAGGCACAGTGGTGGCATTATTATGTGGAGGCACAGTGGTGGCATTATTATGTGGGGGTACAGTGGTGGCATTATGTGGGGGCACAGTGGGGGCATTATTATGTGGGGGCACAGTGGTGGCATTACTATGTGGGGACACAGTGGGGGCATTATTATGTGGGGGCACAGTGGTGGCATTATTATGTGGGGGCACAGTGGTGACATTATGTGGAGGCACAGTGGTGACATTATGTGGAGGCACAGTGGTGGCATTATTATGTGGGGACACAGTGGTGGCATTACTATGTGGGGACATTATTATGTGGGGGCACAGTGGTGGCATTATTATGTGGGGGCACAGTGGTGACATTATGTGGAGGCACAGTGGTGACATTATGTGGAGGCACAGTGGTGGCATTATTATGTGGGGGCACAGTGGTGACATTATGTGGAGGCACAGTGGTGACATTATGTGGAGGCACAGTGGTGGCATTATTATGTGGAGGCACAGTGGTGACATTATGTGGAGGCACAGTGGTGGCATTATTATGTGGGGGCACAGTGGTGGCATTATTATGTGGGGGCACAGTGGTGGCATTACTATGTGGAGGCACAGTAGTGGCATTATTATGTGGGGGCACAGTGAGGGCATTACTATGTGGGGGCACAGTTGTGGCATTATTATGTGGGGGCACAGTGGTGGCATTATTATGTGGAGGCACAGTGGTGGCATTATTATGTGGGGGCACAGTGGTGGCATTATTATGTGGGGGCACAGTGGTGGCATTACTATGTGGAGGCACAGTAGTGGCATTATTATGTGGGGGCACAGTGAGGGCATTACTATGTGGGGGCACAGTTGTGGCATTATTATGTGGGGGCACAGTGGTGGCATTATTATGTGTGGCAGTAAGAGGAGTCGGTTTTTGTGCCACACAGCAGGTGCAGTAATAGGGGCACACACGGCAGCAGTGGCTCAGTATTGGGGTGACGGCAGGATGAGGAGTTTGTGCAGGTTGGGATAAGATGGGGTTCGGGGCCGGAAGTGTGAGGAGTGAAATGTGTCTTTGTTGTAATTTCTGTAGATGACTTGTGGCTGGAAGAAGTCGTCATGTCGGTCTGGGCCAGATGGAAAACACAGAAAAGGTGAACAATATCATCTAAAAGAATGTCAGCTGTAAGTCACCATCTATAACTGCACTGTGATCTCTTGTATGTGCTGCAGCACCGATATCTACCACTATATAGTCACCATATAGCGGTAATATTGTCGCGGGCGGGGAGGAGGGTGTCAGCACACTACGCTCACCCCTTCTGCTCGGGTCCGGCGGTTGCTGCTCAGTGGTGGCTCGAGCTGTGGGCCGGATCCCTGGGGTTCTCGAGCGGCACTCCTCGCCCGTGAGTGAAAGGGGGGTGTTGGGTGTGGGGATAGTTGATTGTCCGTGACGCCACCCACGGTTGTGGTGATTTCACCACCACTGCTCAATATGGGGATCCCGGGGATGGTGATGCGGAGCAGCCAGGTGTTGTGTTGCCCCTCCGTGGGTAGGGGTTGGTGATCCCGGGGCCCGGTGATGAGATGGGAGATGCAGGGCCTGGTGGGCGCAGGGACGCGGGGGCAGCGCTGTGCCTTGCGGCACTGTGGTACTCACTCAGCCTGAGACGTTGACACAGTTTTACGGTAAACCACACGGCTGGAAAGACGGTTCCCACGGACGGCTGCACTTGCTCTCCCAGTAGGTGATGGTGATGTCCCTTTTCCTTGCACCTTTGTTTCTGTGTTGGTAGCGATGGGTTCCCACCGGTAACCCGCTCCCCAGCTTCAAGCTGGACCGGAGGACCTCTACTCTTTGCCCGCAGGCGATGGCCCTGAGAAACTGGTGCCCTGGCGGTGGCGGTGTTTCTGCTACAATGGTTGGGCTGTTGCCTTCAATCGGGACTTGGTTGTTGGGGGATCTGCGTCCCCTTCACTGACGGATTTGGCAAATTCTGGCGACTCCAAGCCTTGCCGGGGTCCGAGAGGCCCCTGCCCTGGTGCTGACTGTCCTTTGGTACACTGCTTCAGACCGCCGGGCCACTACCCGTCCGCGGTCCTTCCAGGAACTTCCAAACGGTCCCCCTCCAGACAGTCACCGCCGTTGCTGACCTTGCTGACCCTGTCCTGCACACAGCTGGACTCTCTTCAGGCTTTCTTTCTGTCACCTTTCACCTTCCTTCAACTTCTCCTACTCCTCCTTTACCACTTCCACTTCACTTCCCTATCTAGACTAGACTCGACTCTGTTCACTTAGCTCCTCACTCAAGCTCCCCCTGAGCTAATCTGCCTGGTTCTTCCCGCCTCCAGAGCTGTGAACTCCTCGGTGGGCGGAGCCAACCGCCTGGCCCACCCCCTGGTGTGAACATCAGCCTCTGGAGGGATGCAACAAGGATTTTGGTTAGCTTTGATGTACCTAACTGGGATGTAGGGTGTGGTGGTGCAATGACCTGTGACCCCTGGCTTGCCCAGGGCGTCACATTCCCCCTTAGCAAAATGCAGACCGTCCGCGGGCTGCCCGTCCAACACCGGTTTTATTTTTCTGCAAATGCATAAAAAGGTATAACATGGTAAAACAGTAACATATTTACATTTTTAATGAATCTTCCCATAACGGGAGGCACTTTTACTTAAACGTTTCAAACGGTTTACGGTTACGGTTTCCGCTCTCTCCCACCCAAGCAACCTGGCCCTGATGCTGCCCCTAAAGCCCAGGCAGCACCCCTTGACCCACAGTCCAGCCCACGGTACCCGAGCGGGATCTGTCCTTCCCCTCCAGAGGGTAGCCACCGGTTCCTGTGGTGGCTGGGCCCCAGCCTGCTCTGCTGAGGGCCCTCCCTCCAACCTGCCTCTCCGGAGGCGGCATTGCGGAAAACGGTAACGGTAAACAACTTATTTACAAGCCACTAACGTTTGTGGTTGCCCTGCAAGTTCACGGGCTTGTCCATGGATAGTTCCCATGCAAAACAACTTTTTAAACGGTCCCCACTGGGACAACGGTGCCGGCTCCGGCCGGTTGCAAATCACTTTTTGACAATCAGGTTACTGTTTGGTAATCATCTTATCATCAGCAGAACTTTCAAACAAACAAACAACTCTTTACATTCCCTGACCCCTTTTACTCACAGGACGGTCTCCCTGTACCTAAGTGGGGGTCTACCTAGGTTGGGACGGGTGGACCTCCGGGGCCCGATGTCAGTGAGGCTAGACAGTGGGGTAGAGGGAACAATCGGTTCCTCCTCCCTGCTATAGTGTGGAGCAGGCGGAGGTATAGGGGAGCTGGGTACAGGTTCATCCCTGGGCACTGGCACTGGTTCTGGCTCACGGTTGACCGCTTCCACTACTTCTTCATCCACGGGTTGTGGGAACAGTATCACTGGAAGAATCACTGCGCCGTTCTGTGTAGGCCAGTTTGCTGGGAAGTCACCCATTACAGTGTGGATTACCTCTGCTGCCTTCTCTGCTGGTGGAGGAACCGGTACTTCAGCCTCTGCCCTCAATGCTGGTGGGCAGCTTTTTAGATGGTCCCGGGAAACTGTGGCTAGAGTGCGCCCTTGGTCACGACTGATCTGGTAGGCCTTCCCATCTCCCCATTCTGTGGGTTGTATGACGTAAGGAACTTGTTTCCACTGATCATCCAGCTTGTGGGTCTTCCTCTTCCGCTTCAACACCACATCTCCTGGCTGGAAAGGACCCGCGGACGCCTTCTGGTTGAACCGGTGCTCCTGCTGTTCTCGACTTCGACTGAGGTTTTTCTCCACGTACTCCTGGATTTGCCGGTATTGTGCTCTCCTCCGACTTTCCCACTCCGCTGTCGAAGGGAGCGCTTCTGGGGCCTCCAACCCCATCTCCAGATCCACCGGCAGGCGGCCAGGCCGAGCCCTCATCAGATACGCTGGGGTGCACTTCGTCGAGCTAGACGGGATATTATTGTACATGTCGACCAAGTCGGGTAACTTTTCCGGTCACAGGTTCCGTTCCTCCAGTGGTAGCGTCTTGATCAGCCCCAGGACCAAGTGGTTCATTTTCTCACACATGCCGTTGGTCTGGGCGTGGTAAGGAGTGGTCCGGATCTTCTTGCAGCCGTACAACTGGCAGAATTCGTGGAACACCTCTGCTTCAAAGGCCGGGCCTTGGTCAGTCAGCACCTTTTCTGGGTATCCATGGGGTCGGCAAAAATAAGCCTGGAACGCTCGAGCAGCAGTTCGACCAGTTAGGTCCTTAACGGGGACTACCACCATAAATCTTGAATAGTGGTCTACAATGGTCAATGCGTAGGTGTACCCACTTCGGCTGGGGGTGAGCTTGACATGGTCTAGGGCGACCAGCTCCAGCGGCTGATGGGTGACTATTGGGTGTAGGGGCGCCCTCTGGCTAGTCTCGTCCTTTCTCCTCAGCGTACAAGGACCACACTCTCGGCACCAGGCTTCCACCGATTCACGCATCCCACTCCAATAGAACCGCTCCATCAACAGCATCTCCAGCTTCTTCCACCCGAAGTGCCCAGCACCATCATGGTATGCCCGCAGGACAGTAGCCACGTCAGCTTGAGGAACGACCAACTGGCAGATTTTCTCATGGGTCTTCGGGTTGATCAGCTCACGGTACAGCCTCCCTTGGTGTAGGTAAAGCCGTTTCCGTTCTTTCCACAAGCGTTGGGCTTCGGCTGGAGTGGCAGGGTCTATTCCCACAGCACCCTGTTCCACCAGAGTCTTGACGAGGCGAACAGCCGGCGCCTGGTTCTGAGCTTCCTGCCACTCTTGACTGGGCCGTGGGTCCAGATCCACCCGTTGCTGATGTACTTGTACCCTCTCAGTAGGCGGCTGGTGAAACGCAGGCAACTCGATCTCCTCGAGGTCGTCATCCTCGCACCCCTCTTCTAACAAATGGGGCATTCGGGAGAGTGCATCAGCATTTATGTTGACACGACCGGCTCGGTACTTTATGGTGAAATCATAGTTGGCTAGCCGGGCTACCCACCGCTGCTCCAGCGCGCCCAACTTGGCCGTGTCCAGGTGAGTCAACGGATTGTTGTCCGTGAACGCGGTGAATTTTGCTGCAGCCAAGTAGTGGCGGAACCGCTCCGTGATGGCCCATACCAACGCCAGGAGCTCGAGCTTGAAGGAGCTGTAGTTCTCAGGGTTCCTTTCAGTCGGCCGGAGTTTTCGGCTAGCATAGGCAATCACCTTCTCCTTTCCATCCTGGACCTGGGATAGGACTGCTCCTAGTCCCACGTTACTGGCGTCTGTGTGGAGGATGAACGGGCGCCCATAATCAGGGTACGCCAGGACCTCTTCTCCGGTCAAGGCCGCCTTCAGCTGGCAAAAGGATTCCTCATGCTTGTCCTCCCACAACAGTGGGGCTCCAATGGGTCTACCACCTTTGGTCTGTCCCACGAGGAGATCCTGCATGGGGGCAGCCATCTTCGTGTACCCCTTTATAAAGCGCCGGTAGTACCCCACCAGGCCCAGAAACTGCCTTACTTCCCTCACTGTGGTTGGTCTCGGCCAGCTCTGTATGGCAGTAATCTTCTCAGGGTCGGGGGCGACACCGTCTGCACTCACCACGTGCCCTAGGTACTGCACCCTGGGTTTCAGCAGGTGACACTTAGAAGGCTTCAATTTCATCCCGTACTTGGCAAGGGACGCAAACACCTCGGCCAGGTGCTCCAGATGGGCTTCATACGTCTGGGAATAAACAATCACATCATCCAAGTACAACAGGACGGTCTCGAAGTTTAGATGTCCCAGACAGCACTCCATCAGCCGTTGGAAGGATCCTGGGGCATTGCACAGCCCGAACGGCATACTATTGAATTCGCAGAGCCCCATCGGGGTGGTGAAGGTGGTCTTCTCCCGGTCTTCTGGGGCCACGGCCACTTGCCAGTACCCGCTGGTGAGATCAAGGGTAGAGAAGTAGTTTGCAGTTCTTAGTGCAGCCAAAGACTCTTCGATACGAGGCAGTGGGTAGGCATCTTTATGGGTTATTTGATTAATCTTCCGGTAGTCCACACACATCCACATGGTACCATCCTTCTTCTTGACCAGTACCAACGGAGCGGCCCAGGGACTACAGCTGTCCCGAATAACCCCTGCCTCCTTCATATTCCTCAACATATCTTTGGCACACTGGTAATGTGCAGGGGGAATAGGTCTATACCTCTCTTTGATAGGGGGATGTTCACCGGTGGGGATGTGGTGCTGGACCCCTTTGATCTGCCCAAAGTCTAGGGGATGCTTACTGAAAACCTGTTCGTACTCCTGCACCACCCTGTATACCCCTGCCCTGTGATGTGTAGGGGTATCATCAGTGCCTACATGTAGCTGTTGGTGCCACTCCTTTGTCTCCCCTTGGGGCGGGGAAGTGCTAGTGGTAGGTGGGAGTGTTGATGGATTGGCTTCATGGATAGTGTGAGGGTCCAGGGTGAGCAGCTTGGCAATGGTGGCATACCGGGGAAGCCTGACTTCTTCCTCTCCACAGTTCAACACCCTCACAGGCACTCTCCCTTTCTTCACATCCACCACACCTCGGGCGGCCATTACAGTGGGCCAATGCTCAGAGGGTATGGGCTCCATCATGGCCGGGTAATCACGCCCCTGAGGCCCTACTGCTGCCCTACACCAAATCATCATCTCACTCCTAGGGGGCACAGTCAACGGAGCTACATCCATTACTCTCACTCCACCAATCTCCCCTCCTGTTGAGCTTACATGCTGGCGGTACATCAGAGCCCGAATCTCACGCTGCACAGCTCTCTGCCGGCTTCCTGCTGCTGTGGCGGCCAGCTGTTGTAATAGGGTCAAAACATCAGTCATACAGTGCTCCATCACATTGGTTCCTAGCACTATCTTCGGGTTATGATCACTGGGTTCATTCATGATCACAATCATACCCTGATGTTGTAGTTCAGCTTGCCCCACTGTCATAGCCACTTGTTTATACCCCACTTGGGTCAATGGAAGTCCATTGGCAGCAATCAGTGTTATACTAGTATCTGGGGGTGCCAATTCGTCCGTTCCCCAATACCGCTGATACAACGTGTATGGTATGGTGGTTACCTGTGATCCAGTGTCCAAGAGAGCCATCACCGGTATACCGTCCACAGCCACGGGGATGATGGGTCGGGCCCCGATATATCGATCTCGCCAGTCCGGGGGGCCACGATGTTCTACTCCTGAGGATTGGCCCAGGGCCCCAGGGGTTGCTCGTTTAACGGGCACTGTCGGAAGTAGTGACCAGGCTTACGGCACTTGTAGCAGGTTGGAGGTCTGCTCCGCGGGATATTAGTGCTTCTCCGCTGCATCCAGGGGACGTCCTCGGGGCTGTCAGCAAGCTGTATTTGTGCGGGAGGCTGAGATCGGGTCAGAGTTTGGAGTGCAGCAAGGATCTTGGCGAGGTCTCCGTCCATGCGACGGACCTGAGCTGCCAGCTCCTCCACGGTGCTGCTTGGGGCTGCAGATATTGAAGAGGTCGGTGGGGCGGGAGCCACCACAACGGGGGCCGTCTCGACGGGCCACGGGGCTGGCTCCAGGACTTCTGAAGCTGGGGGCTGTAGTGCCTTAATAGCCCGTTCCTTTAACACAGCAAAGTCCACATCAGGGTGTTCTAGGGCCCACAGCTGGAGTTGTTTGCGATCCTCGGGGGACTTCATTCCCTGCACAAATTGCTCCACTAACATCTTGTTGCTATCCGCCTCATTGATGGGATTCACCCGCTTTAGCGTGCGGAGGGCGGTTTGCAGACGTAAAGCATAGTCCCGAATGCTATCCACAGTCCGTTGCCGGCACTGGTAAAACTGCATCCTCAGCTCAGCCTCAGTCCGGGTCTCAAAGGCAGTCTGTAGCTTCTCAAAGATGGTGGCCACAGAAGGCCGGTCCCCTTCGGCCCAGGTCTCCGCCTCCTGCTCCGCCGCGCCGGTTAACTGGCCCAGCACTACCGCCGCCCGTTGCTTATCGGTCAGGGGGTACAGTTCTAGCAACGGGTTAAGCTTTTTCCGGAAGACCTGTAAAGCGTCAGGTTTCCCGTCATACTGCGGTAGCCAGGTAGCTCCGGGCGCATAGGGCAAGGAGAACGGCATCACCTGAGCGAGTGCGGGGGCCGCGGCACCTCCCGCTAGCGCGACTGGGGCCGGGGCAGGCCCATTCCCATCCACGGGTGCCACCGCGGCTGCGACCGCCGCTCCTCCAGCGGCTCCGTCGGGCGCAGACATCTTGTTTCCGTCCCCCTTAGCTCTTTCCGGCCCCTCCTCTCTCGGGGCGGGGTTTTGGCCTTCGCGCCTCTGCTACTCGAGAAGACGCTCGAGCGGGAACTTTTCGCGCCAAAGATGGCGACTTCTGAAATTTTTCAGCCGGATACCTCCGGCGGTAACAAGGCGCACCTCTACCAAACGGCAGAGCGGTAAGATCCTGTTCGTGACGCCAAGTTGTCGCGGGCGGGGAGGAGGATGTCAGCACACTACGCTCACCCCTTCTGCTCGGGTCCGGCGGTTGCTGCTCAGTGGTGGCTCGAGCTGTGGGCCAGATCCCTGGGGTTCTCGAGCGGCACTCCTCGCCCGTGAGTGAAAGGGGGGTGTTGGGTGTGGGGATAGTTGATTGTCCGTGACGCCACCCACGGTTGTGGTGATTTCACCACCACTGCTCAATATGGGGATCCCGGGGATGGTGATGCGGAGCAGCCAGGTGTTGTGTTGCCCCTCCGTGGGTAGGGGTTGGTGATCCCGGGGCCCGGTGATGAGATGGGAGATGCAGGGCCTGGTGGGCGCAGGGACGCGGGGGCAGCGCTGTGCCTTGCGGCACTGTGGTACTCACTCAGCCTGAGACGTTGACACAGTTTTACGGTAAACCACACGGCTGGAAAGACGGTTCCCACGGACGGCTGCACTTGCTCTCCCAGTAGGTGACGGTGATGTCCCTTTTCCTTGCACCTTTGTTTCTGTGTTGGTAGCGATGGGTTCCCACCGGTAACCCGCTCCCCAGCTTCAAGCTGGACCGGAGGAGCTCTACTCTTTGCCCGCAGGCGCTGGCCCTGAGAAACTGGTGCCCTGGCGGTGGCGGTGTTTCTGCTACAATGGTTGGGCTGTTGCCTTCAATCGGGACTTGGTTGTTGGGGGATCTGCGTCCCCTTCACTGACGGATTTGGCAAATTCTGGCGACTCCAAGCCTTGCCGGGGTCCGAGAGGCCCCTGCCCTGGTGCTGACTGTCCTTTGGTACACTGCTCCAGACCGCCGGGCCACTACCCGTCCGCGGTCCTTCCAGGAACTTCCAAACGGTCCCCCTCCAGACAGTCACCGCCGTTGCTGACCTTGCTGACCCTGTCCTGCACACAGCTGGACTCTCTTCAGGCTTTCTTTCTGTCACCTTTCACCTTCCTTCAACTTCTCCTACTCCTCCTTTACCACTTCCACTTCACTTCCCTATCTAGACTAGACTCGACTCTGTTCACTTAGCTCCTCACTCAAGCTCCCCCTGAGCTAATCTGCCTGGTTCTTCCCGCCTCCAGAGCTGTGAACTCCTCGGTGGGCGGAGCCAACCGCCTGGCCCACCCCCTGGTGTGAACATCAGCCTCTGGAGGAAGGCAACAAGGATTTTGGTTAGCTTTGATGTACCTAACCTGTGACCCCTGGCTTGCCCAGGGCGTCACAATATCAGTGTTATCTGCCGGGGTTCCACTATACCCACGATTAGTCTGCACCACCGTAGTTATCATGGTTACCTGGTAAGGGGCCCACTCAGATGTTTTGCCCCCCGAGCTGAACCCCTAGCTACGCCACTGTCTCCGGTACAAGTCAAAATTTGGCGACATAATTCCTGCCATAGAAAGGGACGCATGTATGCAGGAGTATCAGCAGAAGCTGTTGCACAATATGAGATTGGCTTTTGCACTAAACACCAGTGGTGCAGGGAGTGAATCTCCCAGTTCTAACAATCAAGCATGGGACTGTCGAGTCATCATCACTCAAACCGTACCAGCAGCACCATATCTGGTGGTAATAGCAATTTTATGGAATCGTTTCATGAATTTTTTAGACCATCCTTTGCAAGGCCACAAGACACAAGAAGTCTGACACTTAAGGGGGCTTTACACGTTGCGACATCGCTTGCAATTGCTAGCGATGTTGTGCGTGATAGCACCCGCCCCGGTCGTACATGCAACATTGTGTGATCCCTGCCGTAGCGAACATTATCGCTACAGCAGCGTCACACGCACATAGCTGTGCAGCAACGTCGCTGTGTCTGCCGAACAATCCCTCCTTCAAGGGGGAGGTGTATTCGGTGTCACAGCGACGTCACCGCAACATCACTAAGCGGCCGTCCAATAGATGCGGAGGGGCGGAGATGAGCGAGACGTAACATCCCACCCACCTCCTTCCTTCCGCATTGCCGGTGGAGGCAGGTAAGGAGATGATTGTCGCTCCCGCGGTGTCACACATAGCGATGTGTGCTTCCGCAGGAACGACAAACAACATCGTACCTGTAGCAGTAACGATATTAAGGAAAGGAGCAACTTGTCAACAATCAGCGTTTTTGAACGATTTTTCAATCGTTGATCGTCGCTCCTAGGTTTTACACGCTGCGATGTCGCTACCGGTGCCAGATGTGCGTCACTAACGACGTGACCCCCGACGATATATCGGTAACAATGTTGCAACTTGTAAAGCCCCCTATAGTCAACGCCTGGAGAGGATGATACAGGAGTATCTCCAAGTGAATATCGATGCCATGACTTTGCAACTGGAGCCTTACTCATTTTGGGCTTCCAATCTGGAAAAATGGCCTAAGCTCGCCACTTACGCCTTGGAGATTTTGTCGTGTCCCGCAGCCAGCATTCTCTCGGAATATGTATTCAGTGCTGCTGGGTGTGTGCTGACAGATAAGTGCATGCGTCTGTCCACTGACAATGTGGACAGACTAACGTTCATCAAGATGAACAAGTCATGGATCCGCAAGGACTTTTCTACCCCTGTGTCATCCTGGGGAGAGTAAAGGTACCGTCACACTAAGCAACGCTCCAGCGATCCCACCAGCAACCTGACCTGGCAGGGATCGCTGGAGCGTCGCTACATGGGTTTCTGGTGAACTGTCACACAGGCAGATCTCACCAGCGACCAGTGACCAGCCCCCAGCCAGCAGCGACGCGTGGAAGCGATGCGCTTGGTAACTATAGGTAAATATCGGGTAACCACCCCGATATTTACCTTGGTTACCAGCGCACACCGCTTAGCGCTGGCTCACTGCACTCCTAGCCAGAGTACACATCGGGTTAATTACCCGATCTGTACTACAGCTATGTGTGCAGGGTGCAGGGAGCCGGCACTGACACCGTGAGAGCGGCGAACGCTGGTGACGAAGGTAAATATCGGGTAACCAAGGAAAGGGCTTTTTGGTTACCCGATGTTTACCGTGGTTACCAGTGTCCGCAGAAGCCGGCTCCATGCTCCCTGCACATTCAGTTGTTGCTCTCTCGCTGTCACACACAGCGATGTGTGCTTCACAGCAGGAGAGCAACAACTAAAAAATGGTCCAGGACATTCAGCAACAACCGGCGACCTCACAGCAGGGGCCAGGTTGTTGCTGGATGTCACACAGCAACATCGCTAGTGTCGCGGGCGGAGGGAACGCGCTCGCCACGCTCGGGTCTTCTGCTGCTGCTGCTCGGTGGCTCGAGCGGTGGGCCGGACCCAGGGACTCAAGCCGCGCTCCTCACCCGTGAGTGAAAAGGGATGATTTGTTTGTGGAGAGAGTTCGTGACGCCACCCACTGGACGTGGTGATGATGGCACCACCGCTGCTGGTGACGGGGATCCCGGAAGAGATGGTAGGGAGCAGCTAGGATGTTGTCCCCTCCGTGGGTAGGGGTTGGTGATCTAGGGGCCCGGATGGTGATAAGGGGAGGCTGGATGGCTGGGGTGCAGGGTTGCGGGACAGCGCGGCGCAGTGCCGGACGGCACTGGTGTACTCACTCAGACAATCAATGACAGAGTCTCTGGTAAACCAAAACGGCCGGATGGACGGGTCCCGCAGCCGGCTGCAGTGTTGTTGTGCTCTCCCCGGACAGCTGATGGTGGCTGTCTTTCCCTGCACTTGTTAGAATGTTCTGACTCCTGTGGTTGCCCACCGGTAGTCCGCTCCCCGGCGTATTGGTACCGTAGGAGCCCTTTTGCCCGCAGGCGCTGGCCCTTGGATCTCTAGCCTGTGGCGGTGGCTGTATATCCTCACGGTGTGGACTGTTGCCTTCTAGCGGGATTTGGTTGTTAGGAAACCCCTGGGGTTCCTGTCACACTCGGATTTGACTATTGTCGGCGGCTCCAAGCCTGGTCGGGGTCCGATGGCCCTGCCTGTGTGCTTAGCTTCACTCGGTCCCCGATTCGGTACCGGTGGGCCACCACCCAACCCCAGTCCTACGGTTTGCAGAGATCCGCTAACTCCTGCAGACGGCCACCACCGTCTGCCAACCTTGCTGTCAGTGCCTGGGCTCTAACCCAGACACTTGCAGTTTCTGACTTCTCACTTCTGTCGTGGGCGGAGGAGGGGACGCCACGCTCTCCCACTGCTGCTCGGGTCCGGCTGCCGTGGCTGCTGCAGCCTGCTGCTGCTCGGTGGCTCGAGCGATGAGCCGGATCCCGGGGACTCTAGCGGCGCTCCTCGCCCGTGAGTGAAAGGGGGTTGTTGGGTGTAGGGATGGTTTATTGTCTGTGACGCCACCCACGGTTGTGGTGATTTGTAGCACCACCGCTGCTCAATATGGGGATCCCGGGAGTGGTGATGCGGAGCAGCCAGGTGTTGTGTTGCCCCTCCGTGGGTAGGGGTTGGTGATCCCGGGGCCCAGTGATGGAGTGAAAGGTGCAGGGCCTGGTGGGCACAGGGACGCGGGGGCAGCGCTGTGCCTTGCGGCACTGTGGTACTCACTCAGCCTGAGACGTTGACACAGTTTTACGGTAAACCACACGGCTGGAAAGACGGTTCCCACGGACGGCTGCACTTGCTCTCCCAGTAGGTAACGGTGATGTCCCTTTGACCTGCACCTAGTGTTTCTATGTTGGTAGCGATGGGTTCCCACCGGTAACCCGCTCCCGGGCTTGGATATGGGCCGGAGGAGCCCTACTTTGCCCGCAGACGCTGGCCCTGAGGAACTGGTGCCCTGGCGGTGGCGGTGTTACTCCTTAATGGTTGGACTTTTGCCTTCAGTCGGGACTTGGTTGTTGGGGGATCGACGTCCCCTTCACTGACGGATTTGGCAAATTATGGCGACTCCTAGCCTTGCCGGGGTCCGAGAGGCCCCTGCCCTGGTGCTGACTGTCCTTCGTATACTGCTCCAGACCGCCGGGCCACTACCCGTCCGCGGTCCTTCCAGCAACCTCCGAGCAGTCCCCCTCCAGACGATCACCGCTGTTGCTGACCTTGCTGACACTGTCCTGCACTTAGCTGGACCAACTTCAGGTCTTTCTATGCTCACTTTTACTCCGTTCTTCTTTACTCTACTACCACTTCACTTTCACTTAGCTCCTCTACCACTTCCTTCTACTTTGAACTTCCACTTCTATCTGCCTGGTTCTTCCCGCCTCCAGGGCTGTGTACTCCTCGGTGGGCGGAGCCAACCGCCTGGCCCACCCCCTGGTGTGAACATCAGCCCCTGGAGGAAGGCAACAAGGATTTGAGTAGCTTTGGTGTTCCTAACTGGGATGTAGGGTGTGGTGGTGTGATGACCTGTGACCCCTGGCTTGCCCAGGGCATCACATTCCCCCTTAGCAAAATGCAGACCGTCCGCGGGCTGCCCGTCCAACACCGGTTTTATTTTCTGTAAATGTAAAAAGGTAACATATAAATCATAACATCATCCCACAACGGGAGGCACATTTCTTAAACGTTACTAAACGGTTTTACGGGTACGGTTTCCGCTCTCTCCCACCCAAGCAACCTGGCCCTGATGCTGCCCCTAAAGCCCAGGCAGCACCCCTTGACCCACAGTCCAGCACAAGTTACCCGAGCGGGATCTGTCCTTCCCCTCCAGAGGGTAGCCACCGGTTCCTGTGGTGGTTGGGCCCCAGCCTGCTCTGCTGAGGGCCTTCCCTCCAATCTGCCTCTCCGGAGGCGGCAACTGCAGAAACGGTACGGTAAAACAACATATTTACAAGCCACTTAACGTTTGTGGTTGCCCTGCAAGTTCACGGGCTTGTCCATGGATAGTTCCCATGCTAACTTGTTAAACGGTCCCCACGGGGACAACGGTGCCGGCTCCGGCCGGTTCAATCACTGTTAATCAGGTGAAGTACACGGTAATCATTTTCCATTTTCATCAACTTTCAAAACTTTTTAAACTTTTAAACATGAACTCACACAGACTTCCTGACCCCCCCTCTTTAAAGGACAGCCTCCCTGTACCTAAGTGGGGGTCTACCTAGGTTGGGACGGGTGGACCTTCGGGGTCCGGTGTCAGTGGGGCTATGCAGTGGGGCAGAGGGAACAACCGGTTCCTCCTCCCTTCTATCGTGTTGGGCAGGCGGAGGCATAGGGGAGCTGGGTACAGGTTCATCCCTGGGCACTGGCACTGGTTCTGGCTCACGGTCGACCGCTTCCACCACTTCTTCATCCACAGGTTGTGGGAACAGTATTACTGGAAGAATCACTGCGCCGTTCTGTGTAGGCCAGTCTGCTGGGAAGTCACCCATCACAGTGTGGATCACCTCTTTTGCCTTCTCTGCTGGTGGAGGAACTGGTACATCAGCCGTTGCCCTCAATGCTGGTGGGCACCTTTTCAGATGGTCCCGGGAAACCGTGGCCAAAGTGCCCCCTTGGTCACGACTGATCTGGTAGGCCGTCCCATCTTCCCACCCTGTGGGTTGTATGACGTATGGGATTGGTTCCCATTGATCATCCAGCTTGTGGGTCTTCCTCTTCCGCTTTAACACCACATCTCCTGGCTGGAAAGGGCCCGCAGACGCTTTCTGGTTGAATCGCTGCTCTTGCTGTTCTCGACTTCAACTCAGGTTCTTCTCCACATATTCCTGAATCTGCCGGTATTGTGTTCTCCGACGAGTTTCCCATTCAGCTGTCGAAGGGAGTGCTTCCGGGGACTCCAACCCTATTTCCAGGTTCACCGGCAGGCGGCCGGGACGAGCCCTCATTAGGTATGCTGGGGTGCACTTTGTCGAGCTGGACGGGATATTGTTGTACATATCGACCAAGTCAGGTAGCTTCTCCGGCCACAGGTTCCGCTCTTCCAGCGGTAACATCTTGAGGAGTCCCAGGACCAAGTGGTTCATCTGCTCACACATGCCGTTGGTCTGGGCATGGTAAGGGGTGGTCCGGATCTTCTTACAGCCGTACAACTGGCAAAACTCATGGAACACCTCCGCTTCAAAAGCCGGGCCTTGGTCAGTAAGCACTTTTTCTGGATATCCATGTGGGCGGCAGAAATAAGCCTGGAACGCTCGAGCAGCAGTTCTGCCAGTTAGGTCCTTGACGGGGACAACCACCATGAATCTTGAATAGTGGTCTACGATGGTCAACGCGTAGGCGTACCCACTTCGGCTGGGGGTGAGCTTGACATGGTCTAGGGCGACCAGTTCCAGCGGCTGATGTGTGATGATTGGGTGCAGGGGTGCCCTCTGGCTGGTCTCGTCCTTCCTCCTCAGCGTGCAAGGGCCACACTCCCGGCACCAGGCTTCTACCGACTCCCGCATCCCACTCCAGTAGAACCGCTCTCTCAACAGCATCTCCAGCTTTTTCCACCCGAAGTGCCCGGCACCATCATGGTATGCTCGCAAAACAGTAGCCACATCAGCTTGGGGAATAACCAACTGGCAGATTTTCTCATGAGTCTTCGGGTTGATCAGCTCACGGTACAGCTTCCCTTGATGTAGATACAGCCATTTCCGTTCTTTCCACAAGCGCTGGGCTTCAGCCGGGGCGGCAGGGTCTATCCCAACAGCACCTTGTTCCACCAGGGTCTTGACGAGGCGGACAGCCGGCGCCTGGTTTTGAGCTTCCTGCCACTCTTGACTGGGCCGTGGGTCCAAGTCCACCCGTTGTTGGTGTACCTGTATCCTCTCGGTTGAGGGCCGGTGAAATGCAGGCAACTCGATCTCCTCGAGGTCATCATCCTCGCACCCTTCTTCTGACAAATGGGGCATTCGGGAGAGTGCATCAGCATTAATGTTGACACGACCAGCACGGTACTTGATGGTGAAGTCATAGTTGGCTAGCCGGGCCACCCACCGCTGCTCCAACGCGCCCAACTTGGCCGTATCCAGGTGAGTCAACGGATTGTTGTCCGTGAAAGCGGTGAATTTTGCTGCGGCCAAGTAGTGACGGAACCTCTCCGTGATAGCCCATACCAATGCCAGAAGCTCGAGCTTGAAGGAGCTGTAATTCTCCGGATTCCTTTCAGTTGGCCGAAGCTTCCGGCTAGCATAAGCAATCACTTTCTCTTTCCCATCCTGGACCTGGGACAGGACTGCTCCTAGCCCCACATTGCTGGCGTCTGTGTAGAGGATGAACGGGCAGCCATAGTCGGGATACGCCAGGACCTCTTCTCCGGTCAAGTTCGCTTTCAGCTTGCAGAAGGATTCCTCATGCTTTTCTTCCCACACCAGTGGGGCTCCGATGGGTCTACCACCTTTGGTCTCTCCCAAGAGGAGATCTTGCATGGGGGCAGCCATCTTCGTGTACCCTTTGATAAAGCGCCGGTAGTACCCCACCAGACCCAGAAACTGCCTTACTTCCCTCACGGTGGTTGGTCTTTTCCAGCCCTGGATGGCAGTGATCTTCTCAGGGTCAGGGGCAACACCTTCTGCACTCACCACGTGCCCCAGGTACTGCACTCTGGGTTTCAGCAGGTGGCACTTAGAGGGCTTCAACTTCATCCCGTATTTGGCAAGGGACGCAAACACTTCGGCCAGGTGCTCCAAATGGGCTTCATACGTCTGGGAGTAAACAATCACATCATCCAAGTACAATAGGACGGTCTCGAAGTTTAGGTGTCCCAGACAGCACTCCATCAGCCGTTGGAAGGTTCCTGGGGCATTGCACAGCCTGAACGGCATACTATTAAATTCACAGAGCCCCATCGGGGTGGTGAAGGCGGTTTTCTCCCGATCTTCCGGGGCCACGGCCACTTGCCAGTACCCACTGGTGAGGTCAAGGGTAGAGAAGTAATTTGCAGTTCTCAGCGCGGCCAAAGACTCTTCAATCCGGGGCAGTGGGTAGGCATCTTTATGGGTTATCTGATTAATCTTCCGGTAGTCCATACACATCCGCATGGTACCATCCTTCTTCTTGACCAGTACCAATGGAGCGGCCCAGGGACTACAGCTGTCCCGAATAACCCCTGCCTCCTTCATATTCCTCAACATATCTTTGGAACACTGATAATGTGCAGGGGGAATAGGCCTGTACCTCTCTTTGATAGGGGGGTGTTCCCCGGTGGGGATATGGTGTTGAACCCCCTTGATCTGCCCAAAGTCTAGTGGGTGTTTGCTGTAAACCTGTTCGTACTCCCGCACCACCCTGTATACCCCTGCTTTGAGATGTGTAGGGGTATCATCAGTGCCCATGTGTAGCTGTTGGTGCCACTCATTTACCTCCCCTTGCAGCGGGGAAGTGCTGGTAGTAGGTGGGGAGACGGAGGGACTGGCTTCATGGAGGGTGTGGAGATCTAGGGTGAGTAGCTTGGCAATGGTGGCATACCGGGGAAGCCTGACTTCTTCCTCCCCACAGTTCAACACCCTCACGGGCACTCTCCCCTTCTTCACGTCTACCACCCCTCGGGCGGCCATTACCGTGGGCCAGTGCTCAGAGGGTATGGGCTCCATCATGGCAGGGTAGTCACGCCCCTGAGGCCCTACCGCTGCTCTACACCAGATCATCATCTCACTCCTAGGGAGCACAAGCAGCGGGGCCACATCCATCACTCTCACTCCACCAATCTCTCCTCCTGTTGAGTTTACATGCTGGCGGTACATCAAGGCTCGGATCTCTCGCTGCACAGCTCTCTGTCGGCTCTCCGCCACCGTGGCGGCCAGCTGCTGCAGTAGGGCCAACACATCACCCATACAGTGCTCCATCACATTGGTTCCTAGCACTATCTTCGGGTTATGATCACTAGGTTCATTCATGATCACAATCATACCCTGGTGTTGCAGTTCAGCTTGCCCTACCATCATAGCCACCTGTTTATACCCCACTTGGGTCAATGGGAGTCCATTGGCAGCAATTAGCGTTATACTAGTATCTGGGGGTGCCAGCTCGTCTATCCCCCAATACCGCTGGTACAACGTATAAGGTATGGTAGTTATCTGGGATCCAGTGTCCAAGAGAGCCATCACCGGTATGCCGTTCACAACCACGGGAATGATGGGTCGGGCCCCGATATACCGGTCCCGCCAGTCCGGGGGGCCACGGGGTTCTACTCCTGAGGGTTGGCCCGGGGCCCCAGGGGTTGCTCGTTTAACGGGCACTCTCGGATGTAATGCCCAGGCTTACGGCACTTGTAGCAGATGGGAGGCCTGCCCCGCGGGTTGCTATTACTTCTCCGCTGCATCCAGGGGACATCTTCAGGGCTGTCGGCAAGCTGTATCGGTGCTGAAGGCTGAGATCTGGTCAACGGTTGGAGTGCAGCAAGAATCTTGGCGAGGTCTCCGTCCATGCGACGGACCTGGGCTGCCAGTTCCTTCATAGTGCTGTTTGGGGCTGCAGGTGTTGGAGAGGTTGGTAGGGCAGGGGCCACCACCACGGGAGCTGTCTCGATGGGCTACGGGGCTGGCTCCAGGGCTTCTGAGGCTGGGGACTGTAGTGCTTTAATGGCCCGTTCCTTTAACACAGCAAAGTCCACATCAGGGTGTTCCAAGGCCCACAGCCGGAGTTCTTTACGATCTTCAGGGGACCTCATCCCCTGCGCAAATTGCTCTACTAACATCGTGTTGCTATCCGCCTCATTAATAGGGTTCACCCGCTTCAGCGTGCGGAGGGCAGTTTGCAGATGTAAAGCATAGTCCCGAATGCTATCCACAGCCCGTTGCCGGCACTGGTAAAACTGCATCCTCAGCTCAGCTTCAGTCCGGGTCTCAAAGGCAGTCTGTAGCTTCTCAAAGATGGTGGCTACAGAGAGCCGGTCCCCCTCGGCCCAGGTCTCCGCTTCCTGCTCAGCCGCACCGGTTAACTGGCCTAGCACTATCGCTGCACGTTGCTTATCAGTCAGGGGGTACAGTTCTAGCAACGGGTTAAGCTTTTTCCGGAAGGCCTATAAGGCATCCGGTTTCCCGTCATACTGCGGTAGCCAGGCAGCTCCGGGCGCATAGGGCAAGGAGAACGGCATGACCTGAGCGAGCGCGGGGGCCGCGGCACCTCCCGCCAATGCGGCCGGGACCATTGGCAGGCCCATTCCCATCAGCGCGTGCCACTGCGGCTGCGACCACCGCTCCTCCAGCGGCTCCGTCGGGCGCAGACATCTTGTTTCCATCCCCCTTAGCTTCTTTCCGGCCCCTCCTTTATTGGGGCGGAGTTATGGCCTTCGAGCCTCTGCTACTCGAGAAGACGCTCGAGCGGGAACTTTTCGCGCCAAAGATGGCGACTTCTGGAAATTTTCAGCCGGATACCTCCGGCGGTTACAAGGCGCACCTCTACTCAACGGCAGAGCGGTAAGATCCTGTTCGTGACGCCAAGTTGTCGCGGGCGGAGGAGGGGACGCCACGCTCTCCCACTGCTGCTCGGGTCCGGCTGCCGCGGCTGCTGCGACCTGCTGCTGCTCGGTGGCTCGAGCGATGAGCCGGATCCCGGGGACTCTAGCGGCGCTCCTCGCCCGTGAGTGAAAGGGGGTTGTTGGGTGTAGGGATGGTTTATTGTCCGTGACGCCACCCACGGTTGTGGTGATTTGTAGCACCACCGCTGCTCAATATGGGGATCCCGGGAGTGGTGATGCGGAGCAGCCAGGTGTTGTGTTGCCCCTCCGTGGGTAGGGGTTGGTGATCCCGGGGCCCAGTGATGGAGTGAAAGGTGCAGGGCCTGGTGGGCGCAGGGACGCGGGGGCAGCGCTGTGCCTTGCGGCACTGTGGTACTCACTCAGCCTGAGACGTTGACACAGTTTTACGGTAAACCACACGGCTGGAAAGACGGTTCCCACGGACGGCTGCACTTGCTCTCCCAGTAGGTAACGGTGATGTCCCTTTGACCTGCACCTAGTGTTTCTATGTTGGTAGCGATGGGTTCCCACCGGTAACCCGCTCCCCGGCTTGGATATGGGCCGGAGGAGCCCTACTTTGCCCGCAGACGCTGGCCCTGAGGAACTGGTGCCCTGGCGGTGGCGGTGTTCCTCCTTAATGGTTGGACTTTTGCCTTCAGTCGGGACTTGGTTGTTGGGGGATCGACGTCCCCTTCACTGATGGATTTGGCAAATTATGGCGACTCCTAGCCTTGCCGGGGTCCGAGAGGCCCCTACCCTGGTGCTGACTGTCCTTCGTATACTGCTCCAGACCGCCGGGCCACTACCCGTCCGCGGTCCTTCCAGCAACCTCCGAGCAGTCCCCCTCCAGACGATCACCGCTGTTGCTGACCTTGCTGACACTGTCCTGCACTTAGCTGGACCAACTTCAGGTCTTTCTACGCTCACTTTTACTCCTTTCTTCTTTACTACCACTTCACTTTCACTTAGCTCCTCTACCACTTCCTTTTACTTTGAACTTCCACTTCTATCTGCCTGGTTCTTCCCGCCTCCAGGGCTGTGTACTCCTCGGTGGGCAGAGCCAACCGCCTGGCCCACCCCCTGGTGTGAACATCAGCCCCTGGAGGAAGGCAACAAGGATTTGAGTAGCTTTGGTGTTCCTAACTGGGATGTAGGGTGTGGTGGTGTGATGACCTGTGACCCCTGGCTTGCCCAGGGCGTCACACTTCCACCTCCAAACTCAATCTACTGCCTTTCCCGCCTCCAGGCCTGTGAACTCCTCGGTGGGTGGGGCCAACCGCCTGGCTCCGCCCCACCTGGTGTGGACATCAGCCCCTGGAGGGAGGCAACAAGGGTTTTTGTCTGACTGTTGTAACTGTCTAGGGTGGGGGGTTGTATGTTGTTATGTCTGTGACTACCTGGCTAGTCCAGGGCGTCACACTAGTAAGTTCGCTGTTGCGTCACAAAAATCGTGACTCAGCAGTGATGTTGCTAGCGATGTTGCTTAGTGAGACGTGGCCTTAAAGGCTTGTGGATTTTTTATTGTGCTTCATGCAAATCAACATCTAAAAGTTTGCTACTGTGGGACAATTGATGGCACTTAAGTGGTGTCTGTAGCCAAATTTTTAGAAAAAATGGAGACTCTTGTTGGAGTCCACTTGCTGTGTTTTAAATGATCCAAGATGAAGAAGTAATGGATCTGCAAGGACTCTTCTACCCCTGTGTCATCCTGGGGAGAGTAAAGGATTGTGGATTTTTGATTGTGCTTCATGCAAATCAACATTTGAAGTTTGCTACTGTGGGACAATTGATGCCACTTAAGTGATGTCTGGGGCCAATTTTCTTAAAAAAATGGAGACTCTTGTTGGAGTCCACTTGCTGTGTTTTACATGATTTTAGAAGGGCATGCCATGCCTATATCTGTGTCTCCTCCTCCTTTTACTCGTCCAGCTCTTTTCTTTCAGCATGAGTATATGTACTTCTGCCGCCCCCACGTCAGTAGCAGCCAGGCTGCTCGGATCCGGATCCGCAGTGGCTCGAGGGGTCTCCAGACCCGGGGGTCGCGCGGACACTCAAATAAAAGGGAGGCGGTAAGATGTAGTATCACCGCTGCCGTTGTGCCGGGGCGATGGAATGGCAGCTGGGTGTTAACCCCTCCGTGGGTAGGGGTGGATGCCCCAAAGCTCAGTGTCCAGAACACAGTGAATGGTGTAGGCCAGAGGAGGCACGCCGGGCCGGACCGGGGAATGTTGGTGTACTCACTGTTGAATGATTGCACACGAGTCTGTTGGTAAACCAAGGTGTCAGTGGCCGGCTGCCGCGTCCGGGTGTCTCGGGTCTCACACCCGGCTGGTGTATCGCTGTTACTTTCTCGATTCTGGACAACTCCGTATGGAACGGGGAAGTCCGCTCCCGGTATTTTCTGGTTGGGAGACGTGCCCGCGAAAACTGACTCTTGGGAGTGGGTGTTTGCGAATACCCTATCCCCCTTGGTGGGCTGCTGTTTTGCTCTATCTGGGCTAAAACTTCTGGAGCAATGTCTGGAACCTTGCTCCGGGCCTGGTGAATTAGAGAAGGGGCTTTCAACCGTCTTCTAACTAGGGTCCAGGTACCCCGCCTGTGCACGGTTTTCTTACTGGATCTCCGCTGTCGGTACCGGCGAGCTCCAACCATGCCCTGGTCCAGTTTGGATTTCCCGCGACCGGACTCCCGTCTCCTTTGGACACAGTCCACTGTTTGCCAGTAGACCAGGGCCACTACCCTGGCTTCCCTTCACTAGGCTCTGCTTGACTTTCTCTTCACTTGAGCTCAGACTCAACAGTCTGTCTCCCAACTACACACTTCCACTTCCAATTCTCACTTCAACTTCCTCCTCTACAAACTGACTCGTTCCCGTTGTGTGTGTGTTGCGCGGTTTGTGCGGTGTGTTTTGGGGGGAGGTATGTTTTGTGCAATGTGTGTGTTGTGCGGTATGTGCGTATATTTGTGTGTGCAGCGTTGTCTGTGTGTGGGTGTCTGTGTAGGGCAGTTGTTTGTGGTTCCCAGTGTGTGTGTGTGGTGTTGTGCAGTGCGCGCGCGCGTGTGTGTGTGTTGGGGGGAGGTGTGCACTTCCCATCGTGCTCCATCCCCCATGCAGTGCACTCCCCATCGTGCTCCATCCCCCATGCAGCGCACTCCCCATCGTGCTCCATCCCCTATGCTGCGCACCCCCCATCGTGCTCCATCTCCCATCCTGCGCACTCCCAAACGTGCTCCATCCGCCATGCAGCGCACTCCCCATCATGCTCCATCCCCCATGCTGCGCACTCCCAAACGTGCTCCATCCGCCATGCTGCGCACTCCCCATCGTGCTCCATCTCCCATGCTGCGCACTCCCAAACGTGCTCCATCCGCCATGCTGCGCACTCCCAAACGTGCTCCATCCGCCATGCTGCGCACTCCCAAACGTGCTCCATCCGCCATACTCCGCACTCCCCATCATGCTCCATCCCCCATGCAGCGCACTCCCCATCGTGCTCCATCCCCTATGCTGCGCACCCCCCATCGTGCTCCATCTCCCATGCTGCGCACTCCCAAACATGCTCCATCCGCCATGCTGCGCACTCCCAAACGTGGTCCATCCGCCATGCTGCGCACTCCCAAACATGCTCCATCCGCCATGCTGCGCACTCCCAAACGTGGTCCATCCGCCATGCTGCGCACTCCCAAACGTGCGCCATCCGCCATACTCCGCACTCCCCATCGTGCTGCATCCCCCATGCTGCGCACTCCCAAACGTGCTCCATCCCCCATGCTGCGCACTCCCAAACGTGCTCCATCCCCTATGCTGCGCACCCCCCATCGTGCTACATCTCCCATCCTGCGCACTCCCAAACGTGCTCCATCCAACATGCTGCGCACTCCCAAACGTGCTCCATCCGCCATGCTGCGCACTCCCAAACGTGGTCCATCCGCCATGCTGCGCACTCCCCATCGTGCTCCATCCCCCATGCTGCGCACTCCCAAATGTGCTCCATCCGCCATGCTGCGCACTCCCCATCGTGCTCCATCTCCCATGCTGCGCACTCCCAAACGTGCTCCATCCGCCATGCTGCGCACTCCCAAATGTGCTCCATCCGCCATGCTGCGCACTCCCAAACGTGCTCCATCCGCCATACTCCGCACTCCCCATCGTGCTCCATCCCCCATGCAGCGCACTCCCCATCGTGCTCCATCCCCTATGCTGCGCACCCCCCATTGTGCTCCATCTCCCATGCTGCGCACTCCCAAACGTGCTCCATCCGCCATGCTGCGCACTCCCAAACGTGGTCCATCCGCCATGCTGCGCACTCCCAAACGTGCTCCATCCGCCATACTCCGCACTCCCCACCGTGCTGCATCCCCCATGCTGCGCACTCCCAAACGTGCTCCATCCGCCATGCTGCGCACTCCCAAACGTGCTCCATCCGCCATGCTGCGCACTCCCAAACGTGCTCCATCCGCCATGCTGCGCACTCCCAAACGTGCTCCATCCGCCATTCTGCGCACTCCCAAACGTGCTCCATCCGCCATGCTGCGCACTCCCAAACGTGCTCCATCCGCCATGCTGCGCACTCCCAAACGTGCTCCATCTGCCATGCTGCGCACTCCCAAACGTGCTCCATCCGCCATGCTGCGCCAGCATCAGCCTCTCTACCCGCAGCATCAGCCTCTCTGCCCGCAGCATCAGCCTCTCTCCTCCCAGCATCAGCCTCTCTGCCCGCAGCATCAGCCTCTCTCATCCCAGCATCAGCCTCTCTGTCCCAAGCATCAGCCTCTCTGTCCCCAGCATCAGCCTCTCTGTCCCCAGCATCAGCCTCTCTGTCCCCAGCATCAGCCTCTCTGTCCCCAGCATCAGCCTCTCCTCCCAGCATCAGCCTCTCTGTCCCCAGCATCAGCCTCTCTGTCCCCAGCATCAGCCTCTCTCATCCCAGCATCAGCCTCTCTCATCCCAGCATCAGCCTCTCTGTCCCCAGCATCAGCCTCTCTGTCCCCAGCATCAGCCTCTCTGTCCCCAGCATCAGCCTCTCTGTCCCCAGCATCAGCTTCTCTGTCCCCAGCATCAGCCTCTCTCATCCCAGCCTTCCCCAGGATCAGCCTCTCTGTCCCCAGCATCAGCCTTTCCATCCCAGCCTTCCCCAGGATCAGCCACTCTCATCCCAGCATCAGCCTCTCTGTCCCCAGCATCAGCCTCTCTGTCCCCAGCATCAGCCTCTCTCATCCCAGCATCAGCCTCTCTCATCCCAGCATCAGCCTCTCTGTCCCCAGCATCAGCCTCTCCATCCCAGCCTTCCCCAGGATCAGCCTCCTCCAGCACGCCATGCTCCTCTGCCGACACTCACACACCCGATCGCATACACTCACGCACACACACATTGACGATATTGCACATACGCGCTCATACTCACAACATCCGGAGATACCACATGCTTCTGGCCATGTGATCCTCCGGCAGGTCCTGGAAGGTCACAACAGCACAGTATCGAGGCCGAGAAGCAAGTGTGTCGCCCTGGGCAAGCCAGGGGACACAGGTAACAACACACACGCACCCCACATTCCCTGCAGATACACCAGCTAACCCACAAATCCTTGTTGCCTTCCTCCAGAGGCTGATGATGCACACCAGGGGGTGGAGCCAGGCGGTTGGTGTCCGCCCACCAAGGAGTTCACAGCTCTGGAGGCAGGAAGTACCAGGCAGAAAAGCTCAGAGAGGAGGAAGGAGTAGGAGGTGAACAGAGTGTAGCTCAGGAGGGAGCTAGAGTGAAGTGAAACAGCAGTGAAAGTGACAGAAAGCCTGAAGCTGGTCTGTGGCTGTGTGCCCAGACGGAGTCAGCAAGGTCAGCAGACAGTTGTGAAGGTCTGCAGTGGGACTGTCTGGAGGTTGCTGGAAGGACCACGGAGGCTGTGTGTATCCGGGGGTCTGGAGCAGTATACGAAGGGCAGTCAGCACCAAGGCAGGGGCTTTTCGGATCCCGGCAAGGCTTGGAGTCGCTGTAAATTGCTAAATCCGTTAGTGAAGGGGACGCAGATCTCCCAACAAGCAAGTCCTGATTGACGGCAAAGGTCCAACCACCAGTTTCCCAGGGCCGGCGCCTGCGGGCAAAGTGTGGAGCTCCTCCGGCACAGATTGTAGTCGGGGAGCGGGTAACCGGTGGGAATCCACCGCTACCAAACAGACATTTCAAAGGTGCAGGGAAGAGACCGTCACCGCTAACTGCAGGGAACCGCAGCACCGTGAACCGTCCGAGGGACCCGTCCAACCAGCCGTTTGTTTACCGAGAACTGTGTCGTGTTTACTGGCTGAGTGAGTACCTCAGTGCCGCAAGGCACAGCGCTGCCCCTGCGCCCCTGCACCCCACTGGGCCCCGGGATCACCAACCCCTACCCACGGAGGGGCAACACAACAACTGGCTGCTCCGCATCACCATCCTCGGGATCCCCATATTTAGCAGCGGTGGTGAAATCACCACAACCGTGGGTGGCGTCACGGACAATAAACAATCTCCCAACCAAAATCCCCTTTTCACTCACGGGCGAGGAGTGTCGCTCGAGAAACCCCGGGATCCGGCCCACAGCTCGAGCCACCACTGAGCAGCTGCCGGACCCGAGCAGAAGGAGTGAGCGCGGTGTGCTGACACCCTCCTCCCCGCCCGCGACAACTTGGCGTCACGAACAGGATCTTACCGCTCTGCCGTCTGGTAGAGGTGCGCCTTGTTACCGCCGGAGGTATCCGGCAGAAAAATGTCAGAAGCCGCCATCTTTGGCGTGAAAAGTTCCCGCTCGAGCGTCTTCTTGAGCAGTAGAGGCGCGAAGGCCAAAACCCCGCCCCGAGAGAGGAGGGGCCGGAAAGAGCTAAGGGGGACGCGATGGCGGCTGGACGCATGTAGCTGCGGCTATAAAGCAGAGACGCCAGGACTCTGCAGCAACACTGGGTTCCTGGAAGGCACGATTGCCAAGATGTACAACCCAACTCCCAACGAGGAAGCCCCCGTGCCCGGCACGGCGACGTGGTTGAGGGACCGGACTGTCCCGCTGAGTAATCGTCTGCAGGCCCATATGCAACTCCTCCTGGAGGAGTGGGAGACCGACATGGCGGATGTGGTGGCTGCTATGTGGAGACGCGAGGCAGAAGAGGATTTGGAGGAGCGGGTAAGCGACCCACGCCCCTGTATTCCTGAGGGATCGGCCGTTGGAGCTGAGGGGCCCGGCCGGCTTCCGCTCACCCTGCCTCTCTCCCTGCTACCCGTAGTAGCTGCTGCCGCCCCGCCATTAGGCCCGCTACCTGCCCACCCGGTAGCGATACCCTGCCCGGCCGCTCCGGCGGACCAGCCGTCTGCAGACGTCCGGGACGCCCCTGAAGTATACCAGGGGGAACCGCTGGAACTGCGACCCCTTTACAGCGTGGTGCCAGAAGTCCCAATAGAGACTGTGCCAGACCCTGAGCCCGAGACCGTGGCCTGGATGAAGGCCCGCGTGATGCAATTCCACCAGCGTCAGCAGGATCAGATCTTCCGGATGATGGAGCAGTGGACCAACGAGGTGGAGGAGCTGCTTACAACTGCCCCGAGGTACGGAGGGGGAATAGATGTAGCAGAACCGACTGGTGACCCACGTCCCTATGTCCTACCAGGACCGGCCGCTGCGGCTGAGGGGCCCGGCCTAGTCTCGGCCTATGCATCGCCCTTGCCGTTACTTATGAGGCGCCTTAATGTCAGCTCCCTAACCTACTGCTCCGTGCTACCGCAGAAGGGGCTGAAGTGCTGGATGTTGGAGGCCAGGAGGCTGCGACAGCTGGCGGCAACCCGCCTGACGCAGAAGCACGAGATGACGACTTCGGCCCTAGTCCCGGGTCTGCTGCTGAGTTTGAGGAGACAAGTGAGTGTTCCCGCTATGTAGGAGACCCCGTGGTTGTCCATACCCCGCGTGCCGGTGGAAATGGGTACCGGGTGCCCCTGTCACTGCAGGCATGTCAGTGCATGTTTGATGTGCCGGTGGCGGAGGATGGGTCCACCTCAGCAGAAAAGTACGAGTAGGGCAGCGGATGCCCGTTGCACCGTCCCCGTTGGGACCACCACTGAGTTAAGTTTGTTTAAAAGTTGGAAATGATAAGAAAATGATGATAACCGAAGATTTACCTGATTGCTTGTGATTGAACCGGCAGGAGACGTCAGCGTTGTCCCCGTGGGGACCGTTAAAGTTTAGCATGGGAACTATCCATGGACAAGCCCATGAACTTGCAGGGCACCACAAACGTTAGTGGCTTGTAAATATGTTGGTTACTGTTACCGTTTCCGCAATGCCGCCTCCGGAGAGGCAGGTTGGAGGGAGGGCCCTCAGCAGAGCAGGCTAGGGCCCAGCCACCAAAGGAACCGGTGGCTACCCTCTGGAGGGCAAGGACAGATCCCGCTCGGGTAACTTGTGCTGGACTGTGGGTCAAGGGGTGCTGCCTGGGTTTTAGGGGCAGCATCAGGGCCAGGTTGCTTGGGTGGGAGAGAGCGGAAACCGTAACCGTAAACCGTTTGTAACGTTAAAAGAAATGTGCCTCCCGTCTTGGGAAGAGTTATGATTAAAAATGTACATAATTTACCGTTTATGATGTTATACCTTTTACATTTACAGAAAACAAAAGGAAAATAAAACCGGTGTTGGACGGGCAGCCCGAGGACAGTCTGCGTTTTGCTAAGGGGGAATGTGTCGCCCTGGGCAAGCCAGGGGACACAGTTAACAACACACACGCACCCCACATTCCCTGCAGATACACCAGCTAACCCACAAATCCTTGTTGCCTTCCTCCAGAGGCTGATGATGCACACCAGGGGGTGGAGCCAGGCGGTTGGTGTCCGCCCACCAAGGAGTTCACAGCTCTGGAGGCAGGAAGTACCAGGCAGAAAAGCTCAGAGAGGAGGAAGGAGTAGGAGGTGAACAGAGTGTAGCTCAGGAGGGAGCTAGAGTGAAGTGAAACAGCAGTGAAAGTGACAGAAAGCCTGAAGCTGGTCTGTGGCTGTGTGCCCAGACGGAGTCAGCAAGGTCAGCAGACAGTGGTGAAGGTCTGCAGTGGGACTGTCTGGAGGTTGCTGGAAGGACCACGGAGGCTGTGTGTATCCGGGGGTCTGGAGCAGTATACGAAGGGCAGTCAGCACCAAGGCAGGGGCTTTTCGGATCCCGGCAAGGCTTGGAGTCGCTGTAAATTGCTAAATCCGTTAGTGAAGGGGACGCAGATCTCCCAACAAGCAAGTCCTGATTGACGGCAAAGGTCCAACCACAACGGGAAAACACCGCCACCGCCAAGGCACCAGTTTCCCAGGGCCGGCGCCTGCGGGCAAAGTGTGGAGCTCCTCCGGCACAGATTGTAGTCGGGGAGCGGGTAACCGGTGGGAATCCACCGCTACCAAACAGACATTTCAAAGGTGCAGGGAAGAGACCGTCACCGCTAACTGCAGGGAACCGCAGCACCGTGAACCGTCCGAGGGACCCGTCCAACCAGCCGTTTGTTTACCGAGAACTGTGTCGTGTTTACTGGCTGAGTGAGTACCTCAGTGCCGCAAGGCACAGCGCTGCCCCTGCGCCCCTGCACCCCACTGGGCCCCGGGATCACCAACCCCTACCCACGGAGGGGCAACACAACCCCAGCAGCGTTGGTGAAATCACCACAACCGTGGGTGGCGTCACGGACAATAAACAATCTCCCAACCAAAATCCCCTTTTCACTCACGGGCGAGGAGTGTCGCTCGAGAAACCCCGGGATCCGGCCCACAGCTCGAGCCACCACTGAGTAGCTGCCGGACCCGAGCAGAAGGGGTGAGCGCGGTGTGCTGACACCCTCCTCCTCGCCCGCGACACAAGCGATATCGCCGGATGCTGTGAGTGTGTGGATGCGATGTGATGTGTGTGTGAGGTGTGTGTGAGAGTGAGTGTGAGCCGGTGTACACTGGTAACTATGATACACATCGGGTAACCAAGGGACCTTAGTTACCCGATGTGTATAATGGTTACCAGCGTTCACGGCCTCCGTCAAGATCCCTGCATCGCAAGGTTATGTCTGGTGCTGCTGGGATCCTGACGGAGCCGGTGTAGAAGCAAGCGATATCCCAGGATGTTGTGTGTGTGTGGATGTGATGTGTGAGGTGTGTGTGAGAGTGAGTGTGATCTGATGTGTGTGTACTCACCTGGGAATCGGAGCTCCGTGTCATTTGGGCCAGAGCGAGCGTGCATTGCGTGAGGGGGGCGGGGCCTGCAGAGAGCCGGGGTGAGAGGCCAATCCGTGTGCGGGGGCGGGGCCATGGCGAGCCCAGCGGCTCATCAGCTTTGTGTCACCGTAAGGACACAATTTTGGAGCATGACAGACAGACAGACAGACAGACAGAATAAGGCAATTATATATATAGATAGTAAGGGGGACAGTGGACATCCCTGGCGGGTTCCGTTCCTGATCTCAAAGGGAGCAGAAAGGGATCCATTGGCCTTGATGCGGGCCGAGGGGCGGGTGTACAAAGCCATAATCCTTCCGAGGAATTTCCCTCCCAAACCTATCAGCTTTAATGCAGACCTCATGAACCCCCAGTGTACGTAGTCGAATGCTTTTTCAGCATCTACAGCAAGGAGCCCCACCGGTTCATTTCTGGAAATGGCCTATGCTACTATAGTGATTGTTTTATTTACGTTGTCCCGGGCCTCTCTCCCTTTAACGAACCCCACTTGATCCGTATGAACCAGGGAAGGAAGCAGGAGGGCCAATCTATCTGCCAAAAGTTTGGCAAATAATTTCTCATCAATGTTTATCAGTGATATGGGTCTGTAGTTGGAGGCCACCGTTGTGTCCTTTCCCTGCTTCGGGATCACTGTAATATGGGCTTAGAAGGATTGTGGGGTAAATGGGGAATCCTCTGACACAGAGTTGAATACTTTAGTGATAAAAGGGGGGATTTTTTTCTCGAAATCTCTTATAGAATGCCGGTGAAAATCCATCAGGGCCCGGGCTCTTCCCTGCTGGTGTATTTTTAATGACAGCATCTACCTCTTCCCCTGAGAAGATGTCATCTAGTAGTGTTGATTCTTCTGCTTTTAGGGTTGGGAGGGAGGTTTCTGTGATATATGAATCAATACGATGTTGTAAGTCCTGTGGGGCCATGTCCGCAAGTTTCCCCTGAATATTGTACAATCCCGAATAATACTCTCTCAATATGTTCAGTATCTCCGCAGGGTCATATGTGTCTGTGTTGCCTTTTGATTTCATTTTAGGGATATAGAAGGTATGGTTACGTGAGTGGAGGAGACGAGCTAAAGGACGGCTGCACTTATCGGAATAACAGTATAATATTCTTTTAAATTGGGTTTTAAATCTTAGAAATTTGGTATCCAGAATACCTTGGAGGTCTTCTCTGGCCTTAATCAGTTGGGCTAATATGTCTGAGGAGGGGTGGGCTTTATGTGCCTTCTCGCATGTGTTAATTGTTTGAAGGAGGCCTGCTATTTCCATGGCTCTTTCCTTTTTAAGCCGCGCTCCATGCTTGATTAGCACCCCCTCTGTACACATTTAAATGCCTCCCACTGAACCGGGAGAGGTGTAGGGTCATTTGAATGTGTAGATATGAAGAGATCAATAGAATTCCTCAGGTCAGAGACACACACTTCATCCCGCAATAACCTATCATTCAGTCTCCTGGTCCATTCCCGATTCGGGCAGTCTGTTGGAGTAATCTCTAAAAATATAGGCGCATGATCTGTCCAAATCATGTTTCCTATCGTAGGCTTCGGATGCCATGACAGGACTGGCTGCTTAACCAGGAAAAAATCAATCCAATCCTGCTATAAGACTGATGAGGATTGGAAAAAAAAACGTGTAGTCTCTTCCCCGGGGATTCATGATCCTCCATACATCTGAGAAGTGTAGCCTGTGTAACTCACGCTTCAATGCTGCTATTCGTTTAGTGGGCACCGTACTTCTCCCAGTCGACACATCGATCTGTGGGTCCAGGGTTACAATGAAATCTCCTCCCGGCAAAACCATACCTTCCGCGAAATCAGCCAGAATCTTTAGAAATCAACAACAGGCATTAGTTTGGTTTCGATTCGGGGCATACCACCCGGCCAATGTATAAATGGTGGAGCTAAATTTTAATTTAAGCAAGACATATCTACCCGCGTCATCCACCCGTGAGTCCAACACTGAGTAGCTTAGGTTTTTATGCAGGGCTATCGACACTCCTTTTGATTTAGACTCGTTATTAGTACTATGCAACCATTCGGTGTAATATCGGTTGTGAATGTCAGGCACTTGATCCGTTTTAAAATGTGTCTCTTGTAGAAGCAATATCTGAATTTTCTGTTTGTGCATATTGTATAATATCTGAGATCTCTTTTGAGGTACATTAAAACCCCTGACATTCAGAGATCCCAGCTTTATGTTCTGCATCTTGGTCTGTAGCAGTACCGGTCAACACACAGGGGAAGGGAAAAACACTACCAGAATAGTAGAAGTCAGAGAAGAAAATAGAAAATACAAACTATATGAACAAAAGATAAAGTTTGGTTGTAAAATAACCAAACTACCTAATTTTTATGACCTCACTCACCCCAGGCTAATCCCGTATTGCGAGTAAGGTAGAGGGCTTAGAACTTTATACTACACCCAGACCTGCGAGGTATAGTGCCCTCTATTGGGAGCGCGCTTCCAAAAGGGAGATCCTCCCCCGGAGCCGGGAACTATCTCAGCTATGTTCTAAACCAAGCTAACAATCATTGTATTATTATAACGATTTTATGATGAAAGGTTAAAAAAACTAAGTATATTTAAATTGTCCATCCTGTAACTCGTCTTGTCTGATTTTCCCCTCCCTTTGTGGAGCTGGTTGTATTATAAAGGTCTCCCGATCCTACAAACCCTTAAAGTTAAGATATTCCACCTCTAAATCACGTAATTTGTTTGGGAGGAGGGGGGAGGAAGGGGGAAGAGGGGAGTTTGAGGGCGGGTGGGGGGGAGAGGGGGGAGGGAAGAGGGGGTGGGGGATAGGAGGGCAGGGGGGAGTGGTGGAGGGGGGGAGAGGGGGAGGGGGGATAGGGGAAGATGGGGAGGGGGGAAGGGGTATGGGAAAAGGGCGTGAGCAAGAGGGTGGGAACAGAACCCAAAACTGTTTACTATATGTGAAATCGAAACTTTTTTAAAACAGATATACCCGTATATGCATTAACATTATATAACAAAGTTATCGGATAAGTGAACACTGTACTCTACTGGATTCATCTGGCGTTCTCCATGTCATCCCTGGTCATCCACTTCTCTTCTCCTTCCTCTTCTGGGTTCTCTCTGTTGCTGGGGTCTAGGTTCAGGTGGATTATTGCCCAGAAGACCTGTTGGTAAGTTTGGCCATTCTGTTATGGAAACCGATGGTAGCTCCAGAGCTTCCGTGAATTCCTGAAGTCCTCTTGGGTGACTGAGAGTGTGTACCCTTCCCGCCTGCCGGACCCGCAGGCGAAAAGGGAAGCCCCAAGTGTAGGGAATGTTGCGTTGTCTCAGGATATCCAATAGTGGACAAAGTGCTTTTCCTTTTTGCAGCGTCCATCTTGAAAGATCAGGTAAAATCTGCAGGTTTGTTCCCTGGAACTGTACATTACCAGCAGCTCTGGCTTGTGTCATTATAGCATCCTTAAGTTGGTACCTGTGGACCCGACATATGACATCCCTAAAATAGGCAGGATCTGCTGGTCTCGGGCCCAGGGCCCTATGGGCACGGTCCATCTCTAAGGGAGTGTCTTTGGGGACTCCCAAAAGTGAGTTAAAGAGGTGACGTAAAGTTTTGTGCAGCTCAGACAGGGTCACTGTTTCGGGTAAACCTCTAACCCTTATATTATTACGACGGCCCCTATTCTCAGCATCATCCAGCACATCGGCCAAGTATTGTAACTGATAGGTATGGACTGAGATTTCTGAGTTGTGGGAATCCATTCTCGCAGCCGTAGCTGAAGTAGAAGCCTCCGCTGCCACCACCCTTTCACCTAGATGCTGCACCTCATCTCTCAAGATTGTTATTTCCGGTTTATATGAGGCTTCCAGGCGTGTGATATATTGTTCCATATCTTTCTTTGTCGGAATGCTCCGGATATATGCAGTGAGATTTTGTATGTCCAGGGATAGAGAATCTCCTATTCTTACATCAGCATTTGCTCCTATTTCTTCTAACTCAGCTCCTGGTGTCTCTGTGTTTCTGAGTGTATAGATAGACATTGCAGCTGTGTCTGTATCATGGAGTGTCCCCGGGCTCTTATTTATTCCACTGCTAGACAAGGTACTGAGATAGCTGAGGGAAGGGGGTGTTTGCACACCAACAGCTGGTGGTATAGTGACTTGATCCTGAGCTCTGCCTCCCTCCCCCGCTCCAGAAGATGTTACCTCCAGGTTATAGTTATATTGTGCCTGGCCCTGTTTGTCAGCACCCCCCCCCTCCCTTCTCCTCCTTGTGCTCTCCTGAATTCAGCCCTCTCTCTTCCAGCTGCTGCCTCTGGGCCTCTGATCTGTCCGGTCCCCCCCTCCTCCGCTCTCACCATGCTCCTGGCAGCTGCAGCTTTCTGCTTCTCCCCTCTCTGTGTCCCGTCACCATCTTCCCACGAGGTGTCAGCGCGGCCTCCACTCTCAAGTGCACCTTCAGCTCCAGATCTCCCCACCTGAAAGTCTGGCTCCGTGTTCATGCTGGTCAGTGCTGCAGGATCTGCCCTCTCCTCTCTCCCTCTCACTGGTGTCATGTTGTTTGCTGCATTCAGTTCCCGCCATTCCTCACCTGCCCCACTGGGTCCGACCAAGAATCTGTCCATGCTTGCCTGTGCTAACGGTGGGTCAGAGCTGGGCACCGCTGCAGGATTCTTTTTCTTTTTTGCTCCCATCGGTGGCATTTAAAATGTTGCTGGTTTGATTTTGTTGCTCTTATTCCCAGCTCAGGATGGGAGCGAGATACCAACACGTCCTCACTCTCCCATGGCCAGGCTCCACCCCCTTGGTCCATGTTTTAACTAGAAACGGGGCTAAACTCAAATCAGGTTAAGTACTCTGTTGATTAGCATTTACCTATATATACAACATACGGACACCACTCACTAAACACTGGTCTCCCTGTACCGGAGTGGTGGCTGACCTAAGTTAGGGCATGTAGACCTCCTTAACCCTACATGCTCATCTAGGTTCAGCGGGATAGCGAGAGCTACGGGTTCCTCACTCCTAAGGTCTGGCACAGCTGGTATGGACCTACTGGGGCGTGGTGTAGGTGTTGGTGCATCCCTGGGTGCAGGTGTTGGTGCGGTGCTGGTAGGCCCTTCTAATCCTGTATCTTCCACGGGTTGTGGGAACATTATAACGGGAACAATCACCGCTCCGATCTGTATAGGCCAATCAGCTGGAAAATCACCGATAATGGTGTGGATCACCTCTTTTCTCTTCTCCACGCCTGGAGTGGGAGCAGAAACCTCCTCCACTATCTTCAGGGGTTCTGGACACTTCTTCAGGTGATCCCTGGAAATGGTGGCCGTAGTCTTCCCCTGGTCACAGCTGACAAGGTAGGTCTTCTGATTTTCCCAGTCAGTGGGCTGAACAACATAGGGGTTCTCTCCCACTGGTCATCCAGTTTGTGCAATCTTCTCTTTCTCTTCAGCACCACGTCCCTGGGTGCAAAGGGAGCGGTTTGTGCCTGTCTGTTAAAGCGCTGCTCCTGTTTTTCCCTGCTCTGGCTTAGGTTCTTCTCCACATACTCTTGGATCTGCCTGTATCACATCTGACGCTTGGCATCCCAATCTGTAGTTGGTGGGATGGTCTCAGGGACCTTGATATCCATCTCCACATCCACCGGCAACCTTCCAAGCCTTGCCCTCATAAGGTACGCAGGTGTGCATTTAGTAGAGCTGCTAGGGATATTGTTATACATATCCACTAGATCGGCCAGTCTTTCAGGCCACAGACTCTGTTCTTCCAGGGGTAAGGTCTTGAGCAGGTTGAGAACCAAATGGTTCATCTTCTCACACATCCCGTTGGTTTTGGCATGATATGGCATGGTACGGATCTTCTTGCACCCATACAAGTTGCAGAACTCCTGGAAGATCCCAGCATTGTTCTAAGTCCCCAAGCTTTGCCGTATCCAGGTGAGTCAGGGGATTGTTGTCCGTGTATGCAGTGAATTTTGCAGAAGCCAGGTAATGCTTGAACCTCTCTGTCACTGCCCAGACGAGTGCCAGGAAATCCAACTAGAAGGATCTATAATTCTCAGGATTCCTGCTTGCATAAGCTATTACCTTCTCCTTGGCATTCTGCATCTGGGATAGGACAGCACCCAAGCGCACGTTGCTGGCGTCCGTGTATAAGATGAACGGGAGACCGTAGTCGGGATAGGCCAGGATCTCTTCTCCGGTCAAGGCCGACTTCATCTGCTGGAAGGACTCTTCCTGTTTCTCATCCTCATCAACGGGGGACCAGAAGTCTTGCCATGCTTGGTCTGTCCCACCAGGAAATCTTGCATGGGAGCTGCCATCTTGGTGTATCCTTTGATGAAGCGGCGGTAATAGCCCATCAGGCCCAGGAACTGACTCACCTCTCTGATGGTGGTGGGTCTCGGCCAGCTCTGGATAGCTGTGATCTTCTTCGGGTCTGGTGCTACACCTTCTGCACTAACCAGATGCCCGAGATATTGAACTTTGGGCTTCAGCAAGTGGCATTTGGATTGCTTCAGCTTCATCCCGTATCTGGAGAGGGCCTCGAACACTTCGGCAAGGTGTTTCAGGTGTGATTCATATGTCTTGGAATAGACAATGACATCATCCAAGTATAGCAGGACCGTTTCAAAATTGCGATGTCCCAAGCAGCACTCCATCAGCCTCTGGAAGGTTCCTGGCGCGTTGCACAACCCAAAGGGCATGCTGTTGAACTCGCAGAGACCCATCGGGGTAGTGAAAGCGGTTTTCTCCCGGTCCTCTTCTGCAACGGACACCTGCCAGTAACCACTAGTAAGGTCAAGAGTAGAAAAATAATTTGCCGTCCTCAATGCAGCCAATGATTCTTCAATACGGGGAAGAGGGTATGTGTCTTTATGAGTTATCTGGTTAATCCACACACATCCTCATGGTGCCATCCTTTATCTTCACTAGGACCAATGGAGCTGCCCACGAGCTACAGCTATCACGGATGACCCCTGCCTCCTTCATGTTCCTCAACATGTCTTTGGCGCACTGGTAATGTGCGGGTGGAATTGGCCTATACCTCTCCTTGATGGGTGGATGTGCACCTGTGGGAATGTGGAGTTGGACCCCCTTGATCCTCCCAAAGTCTAACGGGTGTTTACTGAAGACTTGCTCATACTATTGCACTACCCTGTAAACAAAGAAAGAAAAATTCAGCTCACCCGTATATGTATCCGCTCAGTTCAGATGGGATGCAGGATGTCCACCAGACAGGCAGGTCCGTAGAGGCAATAGCAAGGAGAAAGGACGTGACTCAGCACCAATTCCAGGATAGGAAAAATATAAATCCAACGAAAAATATATAAAAGTGTAGAAACTTTATTCAACGATTAAAAATCCAAGAAAAACATCATCGGTTCCATGAAAACATCATGGCTTGACGCGTTTCGGACAGTTGGAATGTAGATAAGTCCTTAATCATAAGCATGATTATGATTAAGGACTTATCTACATTCCAACTGTCCGAAACGCGTCAAGCCATGATGTTTTCATGGAACCGATGATGTTTTTCTTGGATTTTTAATCGTTGAATAAAGTTTCTACACTTTTAGGCCTAAAACACACTTCCGCAAAAAAAACGTCCGTATGACACGGTCCGTTTTTCGGGTCCGTGTTACATATTTTTGGGGCGTTTCTCCGGTACGTATGGCATCCGTGTGATGGCGTATGCGAGCCGTGTGCACGTGTGGAATGTCCGTATTGTCATGAAATACGTACGTGTGCAGTCCGTGTGCCGTCCGTTTTTTTAGATACGTATTTTCACACAAATAACTTTGTTAGCCCTTCATAATGTGCTCCTGGTGTGTTAAATTGGTCAATTAACTACCCAATTTGGTTAGTTTGCTTAAATAACCTTAAAAAACATGGCTTCAAAGCTTTCTTACATTAGACACACTCCAAAATGTCTCTCTCCAATGAAGCAACCATGTATTTGCTCTGGTTGATATTTAGGAGATTTGGGGTTAGGCGACATATGATTGAAGAAGAGCCACCACTGGAGAAAAGGATGTGGATTCACCCCCTTGTGAAGCTCAGGAAAACACATGGCCATTTTAATATTTTATATGGGGAAATGCGGAAATTTCCACCTAAATTCCAAGCCTACTGCCATATCACCATTAATTAATTTCACAACATCCTTGGCCTTGTGTACCAACGTTTCAAGCATCAGGACACCTCTATGCGCCTCAGCATCTCCCCTGAGGAACGACTGTTGGTGACTTTACGGTAGGTGTTGTCATGTATACTCATGCTTTATCTGTTATTTGAAATACATGTTAAGTTGCAAAAGCATCATTTTGTAGAAATTATTAAATGTAAAAATATGGTCTTTGTAGAAAACTTATATTGATCACTTAACCACATTGCAACATCAAATTAAAAACTGAGAAGTCACTTCTTCCATTCTATATTTACCAAAATTAAAGAAACAAAAGGCTTAACTCAAACAAACTTGTTTATTAAACACAAAATTAGATATTTTTCCAATATGGAAAGTAAAGATCACATATGCTTTTCCCAACCAAAGAAGTTATAAAAAAAAACATACACAGTATCTCGTCAGTTATTGGATTATACAAATATTTGTTGTGAAATATAAATTACATGAATAGTCAAAGTAATGTCATGTTTTTATTCTATTTCAGCTACTTAGCAACTGGGCAATCCATCAGCAGTCTACATTTCGAATTCTTATTGGGAAGGTCCACAATTGGCAAGATTATCCTGCATACCTGCACTGTGCTATGGGAGACCCTTAGGCATCATGTCATGCAGCTGCCTTCAACAGAGGAATGGATGCACATTGCAGATGAATTTTTGGAGAAAACAGCTTTTCCTAATTGTATTGGTGCCATTGACGGAAAACACATTACAGTGAAGAAACCACCGAACTCTGTATCAAGATATTTTAATTATCATAAGTTTTTTTCTGTAGTTTTTTTGGCCATGGTAGATACAAACTACGGCTTTTTATTTGCGGATATTGGGGCCTATGGCAGTGCCTCAGATGCACGCATTTTCAGAAGCTCACGTTTAGCAAGACGATTAATGTCTGATAGTTTAAGTTTGCCTGTACCAAGACCATTGCCTGGTACTAATGGCCCTATTGTCCCTTTTGTAATGGTTGCAGATCAGGGGTTTGCATTGTCTAGGCATTTGATGCATCCATATCCCAGAAGGGGGCTGGACAGATCAAAAGCCCTATTTAATAGCAAATTGGCCAGAGCACGTTGCTATGTTGAACGTGCCTTTGGCATTTTGGCCTCAAGATGGCGCATTTATCAAACCACCATACAACTACAACCAACCACCGTCAAGGCTGTCATTAAATCGACAGTAGTGTTACATAATTACTGCAGATTACATGAAAGCAATGACGAAGAGATTGAGGAGTTGCCTGCTTTAAATGCACCATTTGTAGAGAATGGTAGTGTCAGAACCACTGTGTCAACTTCTGGTCTACAAGTGAGGAATCAGTTTAAAGATTTTTTTAGTTTAAATAGCCATAGTCATGTATAATTTTGACATTAATAAAGTTTGTTAACACTTGGTTACATAAGCACAAACACATATGTAATACAAAAGAGAAAATGACCATACATAGGTATAATTTGTGGTTTTTTGGTTGGTTGTGTTTGTGGTCCCCATAAGCTATTGTGATATAACAATATTGTTATGACATCAGGATTTTTTGTTATTCTAAAAACAGTACTACTGAATGTACATGACTAATAAAATTATGGCAAATTTGTTTAGAAAAAGTTAGTCCAGAATTATTATTTTACCTATGTATGTATGTTATCTTTTGCAAAACACCCTGTATTTTTTTTTATATACAATTTTGTCAGGGACATTAGCCCATACAAAACACCATCCTTTATTATGCAATAATGTCACACAAACATAATTTGTTTGACACTATTGGAATACAAGTATGGGACCAGACAATATGCAGATACTGCATAGTGGCTGGATTTTTAATAATAAAGGTGTCTGAATGTTAGTGTAGTAGTTTATGTGCATGCATCTTATCCCTAAACCCAGTTAATTCTAATGGATGGTCCAAACAACATGTCCTGAGCAAGGCATCATTCTAACAAGTAGGTATTGTTTTTGAAGTGATAGAGTAATTGCTACTGTTTTTTTGTAAATGAAAACAAACATATGACCACATGCATATAGAGTAAGTAATGTGTTACATTTTGAAATGTTTTCCCACCAGCAATACCCTAGAAAACATACCAAAATGTAAAATAAAACATACAATATCACATTATGATTCAACTAAATCCTCTAGGCTAGTGATGTTTTCCTGTGTAGTCTCCATTGCATTGACATCTACAGAATATGTTTGCTGCACAACACTAGATGTTGTAGTGAGTGACTGATCAGTGTTTCCACTAGTAACAGTTGTTGTACTAGGAACAAATAATGAGGCAGTTGTTTGAGCAGATGGGAGCCCAAGTGTAGGTGGTACATATTGATGTGTTGGAAGAGGCTGAGTATGTGTGTATGTGAAGTTAGTTGGGTAAGTCTGCTGTTGAAAGTACTGTTGTTGTGGATTATTAGGAACATAGGAACATGGTAGGCTGTTGGTTGTTGAAACATTTGAGGTAGTCTATGAACATTGCTAACAATACAAGGATAGTTAAAAGAGGTTTGCATTGGTGTATGTTGGGCTACTTGTGGGACAAATGTTGTCTGTTGAGATGGCCTTTGTGTCATTAATGTACTTGTTTGTTGTGGGACAAATGCTGGTCTAATTTGTACATCAGTTACCATAGAAGAAGATGGACACTGTATATGTGTTTGTTGCACTACAGGATTAAGTTGAAAATTAGAGAAATGTTCTTCTGTTTGGGTTTCCACAGTTTGTTCAGTTGTGTTTGTGTGTGGGCCACGTGGATTGGCTCTCCATTGTTCTATCACTTCAAAACAATAAATGGGTTCATGTTGGGTAGCAGATATTAGTGTTATTAAGGACGCCCTCAATCTGTCCTGCCTATCAGGTGCAACTAATGCAAGAGAGGGAGAAAGGGAGCGACAAAATCTCTCTCCATCACTCTCTGGTATCAGTGAATTCATCATGTGTATAATTCTGGTATCAATGATATCTGGCAGGGAACGTAAATCTTCATAACGCCTATGTCGGCGTCCACGGATAGATTGTGCTACTGTGCGCATGGTATTAGTTGATATTCTTGGCTGTGTGCCTGCATGTTGCTGTGGACTACTCTCTGCAAGAACTGGTGAAGGGCCACTTTGTTGCCCTGTAGACTGGCCTGCAATTACAATAGTGGATTGACTTGTTCCCAAACCCAAGTCAGAGGACATTTCTTCTGCGTCTGGCTGGCTGGTGTTGGGGATTGGTGGAGGTTGATATGAGGTAGGCTCCATCTCAGAAGCAGAGGTCGCTGTTAGTACTGCTGACTGGGCTTCCTCACTATCTTCCAGGTTATCCTCTGTACTTTGATGACAAAAAAAAAAAAAAAAAGAAATTACTGTGTACTTTTAAATTAAACCACCATGGGATGTAATGCTTGAAACTTACTTTGGTACTTCCATAATGGGCATAAGGAAGCTCAGTTTTTCATAATGGACATATTTTTTCTTCTTTGCAGTGGCAGCTGTGGTGGCCACAGGGTTATACTCTCTGCGGAACTGGTCACGCCGTTTGACAAGATCCACTGTTAAAAAACATGAAAAAATGTAAAATAAGGTCACTAATTCAAACAATTGTAGATGTTAAAAAATTAGACATTAGTCTTGGATTGCATCAATTGTATGAAATAGGAACACACATCCATGTGTATGACAACAACAACCCATTACACTCATATAGTAGCATAAGAACACAATAAGCATGGGAGAAAAAACAAGTTCACCAGTAAACATCTTCAACCACTTATTAATCATTCATCTCCTTATAATTGGAAAAAAAAAAAAAACCTACAGAAAGCCATGACAAAAAAAATCTACAAACCCATGAAGTGCCATATGTTCCACATAGATTTTCCATTATACACTACACATTACTGTTACCATTCCAGACATGGTGACACCAAGGAACATGCATAATAATCCAAACATAGAAATACAAATCCAAAAATATAGACAAAGCACAGCACATTTGTGTCGCGGGCGGGGAGGAGGGTGTCAGCACACTACGCTCACCCCTTCTGCTCGGGTCCGGCGGCTGCTGCTCAGTGGTGGCTCGAGCTGTGGACCGGATCCCGGGGGCTCTCGAGCGGCACTCCTCGCCCGTGAGTGAAAGGGGGTTTGTTGGGTGTGGGGATAGTTTATTGTCCGTGACGCCACCCACGGTTGTGGTGATTACACCACCGCTGCTCAATATGGGGGTCCCGGGGATGGTGATGCGGAGCAGCCAGGTGTTGCGTTGCCCCTCCGTGGGTAGCGGTTGGTGATCCCGGGGCCCGGTGATGAGATGGGAGGTGCAGGGCCTGGTGGGCGCAGGGACGCGGGGGCAGCGCTGTGCCTTGCGGCACTGTGGTACTCACTCAGCCTGAGACGTTGACACAGTTTTACGGTAAACCACACGGCTGGAAAGACGGTTCCCACGGACGGCTGCACTTGCTCTCCCAGTAGGTGACGGTGATGTCCCTTTTCCTTGCACCTTTGTGTCTGTGTTGGTAGCGATGGGTTCCCACCAGTAACCCGCTCCCCGGTTTCAAGCTGGACCGGAGGAGCTCTACTCTTTGCCCGCAGGCGCTGGCCCTGAGAAACTAGTGCCCTGGCGGTGGCGGTGTTTCTCCTACAATGGTTGGGCTGTTGCCTTCTATCGGGACTTGGTTGTTGGGGGATCTGCGTCCCCTTCACTGACGGATTTGGCAAATTCTGGCGACTCCAAGCCTTGCCGGGGTCCGAGAGGCCCCTGCCCTGGTGCTGACTGTTCTTGGGTCCGCTGCTCCAGACCGCCGGGCCACTACCCGTCCGCGGTCCTTCCAGGAACTTCCAAACGGTCCCCCTCCAGACAGTCACCGCCGTTGCTGACCTTGCTGACCCTGTCCTGCACTCAGCTGGACTACTTCAGGCTTTTCACACTCTTTCTTTTCTGTCACCACTCTTACTGTCCTCCTTTACCACTTTACTTCCTTCTACTTAGCTCCTCACTCTAGCTCCCCCTGAGCTTTCTGCACTCGAGCCCTGCCTGGGCTAATCTCTCACTCCTTCCACTTCCTCCTCTAAACTCTATCTGCCTGGTTCTTCCCGCCTCCAGAGCTGTGAACTCCTCGGTGGGCGGAGCCAACCGCCTGGCCCACCCCCTGGTGTGAACATCAGCCCCTGGAGGAAGGCAACAAGGATTTTAGTTTAGCTTTGGTGTTCCTAACTGGGATGTAGGGTGTGTTGGTGCATGACCTGTGACCCCTGGCTTGCCCATGGCGTCACATTCCCCCTTAGCAAAATGCAGACCGTCCGCGGGCTGCCGTCCAACACCGGTTTTATTTTTCTGCAAAAGATAACATTGTAAACGGTAACATATATACATTTTTAATAATCTTCCCATAACGGGAGGCACATTTCTTAAACGTTTCAAAACGGTTCACGGTTACGGTTTCCGCTCTCTCCCACCCAAGCAACCTGGCCCTGATGCTGCCCCTAAAACCCAGGCAGCACCCCTTGACCCACAGTCCAGCACAAGTCACCCGAGCGGGATCTGTCCTTTCCCTCCAGAGGGTAGCCACCGGTTCCTTTGGTGGCTGGGCCCCAGCCTGCTCTGCTGAGGGCCCTCCCTCCAACCTGCCTCTCCGGAGGCGGCAATGCGGAAAACGGTAACGGCAAACAACTTATTTACAAGCCACTAACGTTTGTGGTTGCCCTGCAAGTTCACGGGCTTGTCCATGGATAGTTCCCATGCTAAACTTTTTAAACGGTCCCCACTGGGACAACGGTGCCGGCTCCGGCCGGTTCAAATCACTTTTGACAATCAGGTAAAGTACTCGGTATTATCATTTTTCATCATTTTCAACTTTTTAAACTTTTAAACAACAAGCAACTCAGTGATGGTCCCAACGGGGACGGTGCAGCGGGCACCCGCTGCCCTACTCCGGACTTTCAGCTTCTTCTGAGGGATGGGGTGCGGGACTCACCCTGCTCTCCTGGCTGCCCCGCAGTTTCACATCCAGGGCAAACCACCCCCTCTCTCCGCAGTGCCGGGTGTACTGGACGATGTCTCCCGGCATTAGGTTGCGGCCGGGATGCTCCTCAGGCAGGTGGGCATTCACATCCCGCCGGGCTACAAACACTTCGGCCTCCAGGCCCGGTTCATAGATAAACCCATAGCCCCGGCGGACATCAAACCGCCTCACCTGCCCCTCGTACAGCGGGCCCCGGACACGGAACGTGGCCTGGCGGAGATTCTCCTTCTCCTTGATAGCTCGGGCCACCAGCTCGGCCATCTTCCTCTCCCTCTCTCCAATCTCCAGGCCCAGCGGTACCGGCTCCCTATCCCAATACGGCGCTGCTGTGAGCTCCGGCGCACGGGTCGGGCCCCGCGGGACATTCTGAACGTTGCCCACTGTCAGGAATCTGGGCGGCGTGTCCCGCGGTGTCTTGGCCTTGGGCGCTGCCTTACAGCAACAACCCGGCGCTACCTCAGCCGAGGTATGGGGGATGGGCATAGGGGCTTTCCGCTGCTGGGCCTTCGGCTCGGAGCGGGTCATCGGCTCCGGCTCGGGGGATTTTTCAGGGAATGCCTCCGGTTTAGCCTTCGGGACCTTCCACGGCAACACCTCCGGTCTACTACGGGCTCCGGCTACAGGTCGGTCCGCCTGGGCGGGGACGCTGGGTATTGCTACCGGTTGCGGTGGTAGCAGGCCTAGTGGCGGGGTCACGGCCTCCGAGACGGGTGGCGAGGGAGGCAACGGGGGGAGAGGGCTTAGACCGGGCCCCGCAGCCGCGATGACCGGCCCTTCCAGGGCATCGGGACGTGGGTCACTCACCCTCCCTTTCTCCGCTTCCTCCTCGCGTCTCCGCACGGTGGCTATAACGTCCACCATGTCGGTCTCCCACTCCTCCATGAGGAGCTGCATCCTGACCTGCAGCCGTTGGTAGAGCTGCGCGGTCCGGATTTCCACCCACGCCGCAGATCCAGGCGTGGGGGCTACGGTGTCGCGGGACGGCATCCACATGGTGACTTCTTCTTCCAGGAACGGTACGTCTGCAGAGTCCTGGTGTCCCTGCTTTTATAGCTGCAGCTACATGCATCCAGCCGCCATCGCGTCCCCCTTAGCTCTTTCCGGCCCCTCCTCTCTCGGGGCGGGGTTTTGGCCTTCGCGCCTCTGCTACTCGAGAAGACGCTCGAGCGGGAACTTTTCGCGCCAAAGATGGCGACTTCTGAAATTTTTCAGCCGGATACCTCCAGCGGTAACAAGGCGCACCTCTACCAAACGGCAGAGCGGTAAGCTCCTGTTCGTGACGCCAAGTTGTCGCGGGCGGGGAGGAGGGTGTCAGCACACTACGCTCACCCCTTCTGCTCGGGTCCGGCGGCTGCTGCTCAGTGGTGGCTCGAGCTGTGGGCCGTATCCCGGGGGCTCTCGAGCGGCACTCCTCGCCCGTGAGTGAAAGGGGGTTTGTTGGGTGTGGGGATAGTTTATTGTCCGTGACGCCACCCACGGTTGTGGTGATTACACCACCGCTGCTCAATATGGGGATCCCGGGGATGGTGATGCGGAGCAGCCAGGTGTTGCGTTGCCCCTCCGTGGGTAGGGGTTGGTGATCCCGGGGCCCGGTGATGAGATGGGAGGTGCAGGGCCTGGTGGGCGCAGGGACGCGGGGGCAGCGCTGTGCCTTGCGGCACTGTGGTACTCACTCAGCCTGAGACTTTGACAAAGTTTTACGGTAAACCACACGGCTGGAAAGACGGTTCCCACGGACGGCTGCACTTGCTCTCCCAGTAGGTGACGGTGATGTCCCTTTTCCTTGCACCTTTGTGTCTGTGTTGGTAGCGATGGGTTCCCACCGGTAACCCGCTCCCCGGTTTCAAGCTGGACCGGAGGAGCTCTACTCTTTGCCCGCAGGCGCTGGCCCTGAGAAACTAGTGCCCTGGCGGTGTTTCTCCTACAATGGTTGGGCTGTTGCCTTCTATCGGGACTTGGTTGTTGGGGGATCTGCGTCCCCTTCACTGACGGATTTGGCAAATTCTGGCGACTCCAAGCCTTGCCGGGGTCCGAGAGGCCCCTGCCCTGGTGCTGACTGTCCTTTGGTCCGCTGCTCCAGACCGCCGGGCCACTACCCGTCCGCGGTCCTTCCAGGAACTTCCAAACGGTCCCCCTCCAGACAGTCACCGCCGTTGCTGACCTTGCTGACCCTGTCCTGCACTCAGCTGGACTACTTCAGGCTTTTCACACTCTTTCTTTTCTGTCGCCACTCTTACTGTCCTCCTTTACCACTTTACTTCCTTCTACTTAGCTCCTCACTCTAGCTCCCCCTGAGCTTTCTGCACTCGAGCCCTGCCTGGGCTAATCTCTCACTCCTTCCACTTCCTCCTCTAAACTCTATCTGCCTGGTTCTTCCCGCCTCCAGAGCTGTGAACTCCTCGGTGGGCGGAGCCAACCGCCTGGCCCACCCCCTGGTGTGAACATCAGCCCCTGGAGGAAGGCAACAAGGATTTTAGTTTAGCTTTGGTGTTCCTAACTGAGATGTAGGGTGTGTTGGTGCATGACCTGTGACCCCTGGCTTGCCCAGGGCGTCACATTTGCAATAGAAAAAGCACAGAAATGGTAACCAAAAAAACCCCCAAACAGGTTTAATAGTGGCTTCCCCACCCTGAAATGCCATTTGCATTTCATTCATTGCATTCTGCGGGACTGCCACGATTTTAGAGGGCTGTCCCGCACTCCCGCGGCTCACAGCTGATGTCCCGGCTCCTCCCCTCAGTGGAGTGAATAAATTAAATTATCATCGGCTCTGGATTTTCGGGGCGGCCGGGACTCGAACTCGTGGAACTGTGAGTTCATTGTTTCAAAGGCAGCAGCTTTACCACTGAGCTACTGCCTCTATTGAAAGCAATAGGAAGATTTTGTTATCTTAACCTCTATACTGCAGACACCAGAATCAGGTTATTCAGCTGCAAAGATGGATGGAGAGATAGAGGGAGGGATGGATGGATGATAGAGGGATGAATGGAGGGATAGAGGGAGGGATGAATGGATGATAGAGGGATGAATGGAGGGATGAATGGAGGGATAGAGGGAGGGATGAATGGAGGGATAGAGGGATGGATGGATGATAGAGGGATGAATGGAGGGATAGAAGGAGGGATGAATGGAGGGATAGAGGGATGAATGTAGGGATAGAGGGAGGGATGGAGGGATGAATGGAGGGATAGAGGGAGGGATAGAGGGAGGGATGGATGGATGATAGAGGGATGAATGAAGGGATGAATGGAGGGATAGAGGGAGGGATGGATGGATGATAGAGGGATGAATGGAGGGATAGAGGGAGGGATGAATGGAGGGATAGAGGGAGGGATGGATGGATGATAGAGGGATGAATAGAGGGAGAGAGGGATGGATGGATGGATGATAGAGGGAGGGATAGAGGGAGGGATGGATGGATGATAGAGGGATGAATGGAGGGATAGAGGGAGGGATGAATGGAGGGATAGAGGGAGGGATGGATGGATGATAGAGGGATGAATAGAGGGATAGAGGGATGGATGGATGGATGATAAAGGGATGAATGGAGGGATAGAGGGAGGGATGAATGGACGGATAGAGGCAGGGATGGATGGATGATAGAGGGATGAATTGAGGGATGAATGGAGGGATAAAGGGAGGGATAGAGGGATGAATGGAGGGATGAATGGAGACATAGAGGGAGGGATAGAGGGAGGGATGGATGGATGATAGTGGGATGGATGATTGATAGAGGGATGGATGATAGAGGGATATATAGATACACGACAGATAATAGATAGAGATAGAATCATAGAATTATAGAATCATAGATAGATAGAGAGATAGAATCATAGATCGAGGGATAGATAGAATTATAGATAGAATCATAGATAGATAGAATCATAGATAGAATCATAGATGGATAGAATCATAGATAGAATCATAGATAGAATCATAGATAGAGAGATAGAATCATAGTTAGATAGATAGATAGAGAGATAGAATCATAGATAGAATCATAGATAGAATCATAGATAGATAGAATCATAGATAGAATCATAGATAGAATCATAGTTAGATAGATAGATAGAGAGATAGAATCATAGATAGATAGATAGAATCATAGATAGATAGAGGGATAGAGATGGATAGATAGATAGATAGATAAATACTGTATCTCAATGTAGGTGAAAGAGTCAGATTCATTTGTTCCCATAAAACCACTATAAAGAAATGAGGAAAAAAATACAAATACAATTTTTTTGTTTTTTATCTTCACCATCTTGGATTCAAACCAGCAACGTTCAAAACTTGTGTCCAGCAGTCTCCTAGCTTTCCTAGCTGCTCAAGCTATTGAGCCACTAGGATTGATGATGTCAGAGGGAGGATTTCACATAAATGAACCTACAATGCAGCCTCTTACACAGCAGATTAAACAGGACACAGCTACATTGCACAGAGCAGCATCTCTATGTCCTGTATTCTAGAGGGAGAGGAAAAGAGGATTTTTTTTTCTTCTAATAAAGTTACTAAAAATAATAAAAAAAATAGAATAATGTAATTTTATTACACTTTTTTATAAAATAATAAACATCACAAATCAGCAAATAACATGGACATATTTGGTGTCCCTGTAATCGTAATGACCTGAACAACACAGCGATCAGATTATTTATGGGGATCGGTAAATGGCGGGAAAAAAAAGGCGCAATTTATTATTTTTCTTTATTAAAACCCATAAAAAATGTAATAAAAATGGATCACTGAGGCCGTGTTCACACATAGCGTAAATGCTGCATTTTTTTCTGCAGGTGTCCGCGCCACGAGTGCAATAACAATGTTCTCTGATTATTGCGTGTTTGCGGTGTTTTTTATACATTGTCCCCCTTATTTGATACATGTTTGTTGCTGATGTGAAACCTGAAGCTTATAAAGAAAGAAACACCAAATCCGCACAGTTCAGCGGCGTCTTTCCACGCACCAGGAGCGGAGATCTCAGGACGTCTCATCCACTTTGCTTGGACAATTAGTCCATATTCACATGTAGTGTAAATGCTGCATTTTTTTCTGCTGTTTTTTTGCACATTTATTCTGCTGTGTTTAATTGTCCAAGTAAAGTGGATGTGATTCCATGAAAAGACGCCGCTGAATTCTGTGGTTTTCGGGGGGGGGGTTCTCTGGAGGTTTCTATGTGGAGCTTAAAAAAATGCAGGAAAAAGCTTCTCTGTACAATAAAAACACTTAAAAACGCAGATTCACATTTGAACCAAAAACGCATTAAATAATGGAGAAAAGGCAGAAAAAATGCAGCAAAAATGGAAAAAACAGAGAAGATTGTTATTGTGTAGTTTGGTGCAGACAGAAACAAAAACAAACAGAATTTATGCAACGTGTGAACACAGATTGATAGGCACAAATAAGCAACATGTCATATAGTGACACAGAAATATAAAAAAATTCTGACTGCTATGAATATGAATGAACAGTCCGGGGCATCTGCTGAATGACCCTTACTGCCAAATGGGTGTGGCTAGGGGTGTGGCTAGGGGCGTGGTCAACATTTGCACGCGCCGCATGCTTTATCCCTCTTTCCTTTCTTCAAAAGTTGGGAGGTATGCATTTGTACATGCATAAAATGCTTTGCAGACCATATATACACATGCTGACATTACTAGTAAACTGCAATGAATACTTCAAAAGGGCAGAAAACTACACTCTCCTGTTTGTGAGTCTTCAGTGTAGCTCAAAATGAGTCAGGCCTATTAATACATGCCAAACTATACAAATATGCTTATACTCTGCCTACAGAATGTGCACATGTAGGTAAAGACAGAAGCAAGGCAAATATCTGTACTCACCATATCTATTTTTCCTTCCAGGGGTACATTGAGACCATCCATTCCTAGGGTAGACTATCTCTGCCACAGCCATCCATGCTCGTTCCACCATTAACCTGTCATGATAGCCATCAACACGTGTGTCCCACAGCTCTGGATGCCTCTCTACTTCTCCAATCAGCCTCTCTGTATCGATTCTGGGCGCCATGCTCAGTACCTGTGTTGTTCTCTGTGCTCAAAGTTCCCCTGCAGTGAGAGGACAGGTGCCCAGCTGCTGTCTGGCGTGCAAATGAGACAGGAAATGTATGTTTGGCGCCAGAATTAATGGCCTACAATTGACCTGATAGATTGGTAACAAGTGTTTCAGATTTTGTGATGAAAAACGAACACGGACGATACGTGCTGAACACGGACATACTCCGTGTGCGGTCCGTGCAGGCACGGACCCATAGACTAAAGCGGGTCCGTGCCTGCGTGTTGCCGGCAAAAAACGGACATGTCGTCCGTGTAGAAAAGCGCACACACGTACTTACGACACGGACACACATTCCGTGTGATTTTACGTACGTGTGCCATCTACCATTGAATAACATGGGTCTCCGTGTGTACGTGTCTCCGGTACGTGCAAATACGTACCGCACACGTACAAATTACACGGATGTGTGTTGCGGGTCCTAAGTGTAGTCTTGCTAAAGAAACGCCCCCTTTGTACTCTGAGGAGAAGCTTGCAGCCATTTTCTCTTTGGATTTGTTAGGAAAAGACCTGTTGCCTTGTTTCTCCTTTATTTCTACATTCACCCCTGCCTTGTGTAATCCAGTGAATAAGAGGCAAATCACATGTTTATTGTGTTAGAATCTTAGATAGAAGACTATGTATTCAATGCATTAAGCGGGTTTTACACGCTACAATAAATCTTAAGTGACGCACATCCGGCATCGTAAGTAAGATTGTAGCGTGTAAAACCTACATGCGATTGCGATTGAACAGTAAAACGTTCATCGCATGCACATCGTTCAATTGCTAAAAATTGAACGTCAGGTTGTTCATCGTACCCGGGGTAGCGCACATCTCAGTGTGTGACACCCCGGGAACGATGAACAGATCTTACCTGCGTCTTGCGGCTACCGACCGGCAATGCAGAAGGAAAGAGGTGGGCGGGATGTTTACGTCCCGCTCATTTCCGCCCCTCCGCTTCTATTGGCCGGCTGCCGTGTGACGTCGATGTGACGCGAACGTCCATCCCACTCCAGGAAGTGGATGTTCGCCGCCCACAGCGAGGTCGTATGGAAGGGTAAGTACGCCTCGCGCCCAGTGCCTGACACTTCAGCCCGGCTCCCGGCCGCGGCGGCTGTGAGCCGGGACTCCTCCCCTGGCCGCGTGTCTCCGCGGTCGGGAGCTATGGTATCGCGGGGCGTGCGCGCTTCTTGTGCGCGCGCCTCGCGACCAGTACAGCCCAATTCCACCCAGCTCCCGACTGCAGCGTCTGTGCACCGGCGGGATTACCATCCTGGCTGCGTGGATCTGCAGTCGGGAGCTGTTAACCCCACTGTAACACCAATGCATGTGGATCCCCCCCTCCTCACCCCCTCCCAGCTCCTCACCTCCTCTCAGCTTCCGGCCGTGGCTGAAGCACGCAGGCACTGTTCTCCTGTCAGTGTAGAGCCACGGCCGGTAGCAGTTAACCCCTGTGTGGAGCCCTTCAGGTGCGGTGCAGCAGGGTACTACCCTTAGGGACTCCACGGGACGGAACGGTCGGGTCACAGGTAGGGAACCTTCGTTTTGGGATTTGCCGTGACGCCACTCTCAGAATTGCGGTCAGTGAGGACCACCACTGCAGGTTAAGGGATGCCTGGGGCTGATGGTGGGTGCAGTCAGTATAATAGCCTCCTGAGAGTGAGGCAAGCCCCAGGCCCCTGTGTATGTGTGTGGGACCACAGGTTGCAGAATGACTCAAACACAGTCCAAGTAGTCTTTTAACGTGTTTACTCACTGTTTAGAGGTCACGGTGAGATGCCCGGGCGACACTGTGATAACCAGGTGGAACCAGGAATTCCAGGAGGCCGTTCTGAGGGTAGCTGTCCACTCGCCCTCCTTGCACTCTTTCTGTTTGGGAGGATCCCTTGCCTGAAGCGTGGTAGGACTCCTCCAGGGAAGCTGTTACTACCCTGCTCCCCTCTCTCTGGCCCGTCTGCCGGCAGCGTGGCCTTGGTGGGATGGCTTCTGGCCCTGTCCCCTTATGGGCCTGGTGATTGCTGCTTGGCTCGAGCTCTGTGTAGTCGTGGTGAGGGCATGAAGTACCCCCCCCCCCACCTGTAGGTTAAGCAGCTCTGGATGATTTGCTGCCCGTACTGGGGATCTGTTTCCCCTTGCGTGCTCGGATACCAGGATCTCCGTACTCAGCCACCCCTCTCTCTGGATGTCTTTCAGGCCGACCCACGGTGCCCTTTCTCCCCCGCTTTCAGCTACTGCACTCCTCAGGACCTGTCTTACACGAGAGCCCCTCTGCTCCCTTCCACACACCTCAACCTCCAGCTCCCGACTTTCCTCACTTCCTCTCTGCCCTGCTTCCTAGCAACCAGCCTCGGAGCACACCCCTTGCTGGGAATTGAAAGTTAACCCCTACTGGCTACCCAAGGGTCCCCTCTAGTGATGTGGGAGACCTGGTCACTATGTGTTTGTGTGTGCACCTCATCCTGGCCTTTGGAGATTACCTGGAGGCATTGTCCCCGCATGGGTGCAATACTCTGTGGTGCCTGACCAGGTCAGGGGCGCCACATTCCCCCTTAGTTATCATCAGCACGTCCTCGGGCTGCAAAGACAAGAGAAAAGAAAAAAAAGGTAAATACAAACTTTTCCCACACAGAGGCAATTATTTACTTTTAACCCCTTAAGGACGAAGCCAGTTTTGTACTTAATGACCAGGCCATTTTTTGCAATTCTGACCAGTGTCACTTTATGAGGTCATAACTCTGGAACGCTTCAACGGATCCCGGTGATTCTGACATTGTTTTTTCGTGACATATTGTACTTCATGATAGTTATAAATTTAGAACGATATTTTTTGCTTTTATTTGTGAAAAAATCGGAAATTTGATGAAAATTTTGAAAATTTTGCAATTTTCAAACTTTTAATTTTTATGCCCTTAACCCAGAGAGTTATGTCACACAAAACAGTTAATAAATAACATTTCCCACATGTCTACTTTACATTAGCGCAATTTCTGAAACAAAATGTTTTGGGGTTAGGAAGTTAGAAGGGGTCAAAGTTCATCAGCAATTTCCCATTTTTTCAACAAAATTCACAAAACCATTTTTTTAGGGACCACATCACATTTGAAGTGACTTTGAGAGGCCTAAGTGACAGAAAATACCTAAAAGTGACACCATTCTCAAAACAGCACGCCTCAAAGTACTCAAAACCACATCCAAGAAGTTTATTAACCCTTCAGGTGCTTCACAGGAACTAAAGCAAAGTGGAATGAAAAAAAGCAAAAAATAAAATTTTACCTAAAATGTTGCTCTACCCCAAATTTATTCACTTTTAGAAGAAATAACACAACAAAATGAACCCCAAAACTTGTTACCCACTTTCTTATGAACGCGCCAATACCCCACATGTGGTCAGAAACCTTTGTTTGGACAAATGGGAGGGCTCGGAACAGAAGGAGCAATATTTGAATTTTGGAAAGCAAATTTGGCTGAAATAGATTGCGGGCACCATGTTGCATTTACATGTCCGCCAAGGTACCTAAACAGAAGAAACCCCTTACAAGTGACACCATTTTGGAAACTAGACCCCTTAAGGCTTCTTTCTAGGGGTATAGTGAGCATTTTGGATCCACAGGTACTTCACAGATTTTGATAACGTTACGTTGTCACATTGAAAATTTTCATTTTTTTCTCAAAAATGTTGCTTTAGCATCAATTTTTTCACTTTTTCAAGAGGTAATTCCAAAAATTTGACCCCAATGTTTGTTACCCACTTTTTTATGAGCGCGGTGATACCTCACTTGTGGTCTGAAACCTTTGTTTGGAGAAATGGGAGGGCTTGGAACGGAAGGAGCAATATTTGAATTTTGGAAAGGAAATTTGGCTGAAAAAGATTGCGGGCACCATGTCGCATTTGGAGGACCCCTAAGGTACGTAAACAGCAAAAAAACACCACAAGTGACCCCATATTGGAAACTAGGCCCCTCAAGGAATTTATCTTGATGTTTGGTGAGTACCCTGAACCCCCAGGTGCTTTACAGAAGTTTATAACGTTGAGCCATGAAAATAAAAAAATAAAATTTTACCACAAAATTGTTACTTCAACCAGGTAGCTTTTTTTTTCACAAGGGTAACAGGAAAAAAATCACCATGAAATTTATTGCGCAATTTCTCCTGAGTTTGTTGATATCTTGTATGTGGTGGAAATCAACTGTTTGGGCACACTACAGGGCTCAGAAGAGAAGGAGTGCAATTTGACTGCAAAATTGGCTGGAATCAATAGCGGACGCCATGTTGCATTAGGAGAACCCCTGAGGTGCCTAAGCAGTGGAGGTCCCCCACAAGTGACCCCATTCTGGAAATAAGACCCCTCAAGGCTTTAATCTAGGTGTATATTGAGCATTTTGAATCCACGAATACTTCACAGAATTTGATAAGCTTAGGTTGCCATATTGAAATTTTCATTTTTTTCACAAAAATGTTGATTTAGCGACACATTTTTCACTTTTTCAAGAGGCAACAACAAAACGTGTACCCCACAGGTTGTTATCTAATTTCTTGTGAGCGCAGGGATACCACACATGTGGCCAAAAACCTTTGTTTGGATAAATGGGAGGGCTTGGAATGGAAGGAGCACCATTTGAATTTTGGAAAAGTTGAAGTAAATTGCGCGCGCCATGTCACATTAGCAGGGCCCCTTGGGCACCTATACATCAGAAACCCCCCACAAGTGACCTCATTTTGGAAACTGGACCCCTCAAGGATTTTATTCAGGAGTATAGTAAACATTTTGAATCCACAGGTACTTCACAAAACTGTTGCTGTAGCAAAAAATTTCTCACTGTTAAGGGGGCTTTACACGCTGCGACATCGCTAATGCGGAGTCGTTAGGGTCACGGAATTGGTGACGCACATCCGGCCGCATTAGCGATGTTGCTGCGTGTGACACCGATGAGCGATTTTGCATCGTTGCAAAAATGTGCAAAATCGCTCATCGGTGACATGGGGGTCCATTCTCGATTATCGTTACTGCAGAAGTAACGATGTAGTTCGTCGCTCCTGCGGCAGCACACATCGCTATGTGTGACGCCGCAGGGACGAGGAACCTCTCCTTACCTGCCTCCCGGCCGCTATGAGGAAGGAAGGAGGTGGGCGGGATGTTCCGGCCACTCATCTCCGCCCCTCCGCTTCTATTGGGCGGCCGCTCAGTGACGTCACTGTGACGCCACACGGACCGCCCCCTTAGAAAGGAGGCGGTTTGCCGGTCACAGCGACGTCGCCGAGCAGGTAAGTATGTGTGACGCATCTGCGCGATGTTGTGCGGCACGGGCAGCGATTGCCCGTGTCGCACAACAGATGGGGGCGGGTACCCACGCTAGCGATATCGGGACCGATATCGCAGCGTGTAAAGTAGCCTTTAGGCTATGTGGCCATGATCCAGCGACACGGCGTCTAGTACCCAGTGTCAGCCTTCCTGCAGAAATGTGAGTGTTGTCCACGGGAGAACGCAGCTGCCCATGCCCACGATTTGGGTTCAGGCTGCTGTGGACTTTAGTTCTATTCTACCTGCAAAGAACACTCATCTCCGCAGCATAAATTGACATCCTGAGGCTCGGGAAGCTGCGCCACAGGTCGATTTATGCTGCGGAGAAAAGAAACACAGTGGGCACGGGATTTCTAAAAATCCTGCCACTGTGCTTCTACTGCACAACGCAGCGTTATGGACGCAGGGAAAACACTCTGCGCCCAAAACGTTGCAAACCCTGATTGTGGGCACACAGCGTAAAATGCTACAATGGATGAATGGATAGATGTCAAACATATATAACGTCCCACCCCCCTGCATATTCTAAGCTGGCGCCCTTTAGTGCCTTTCATGTGACACTAAAGGATGCCTAGCCTTGTATTTAGCCCAAAAAAAAAAAAAAGAATTAAAATAAATGACGTGGGGTCCCCCCTATTTTTGATAGCCAGCTAGGGTAAAGCAGACAGCTGTAGCCTGCAAACCACAGCTGACAGCTTCATCTTGTCTGGTGATCAATTTGGAGGGCTCCCCAAGCTGTTTTTTTTTTTTAATTATTTATAAATAAATAATTAAAAAAAAAAAACAAACGTGGGGTCCCCCCAAATTAGATCACCAGCCAAGGTGAAGCTGACAGCTGGGGTCTGGTATTCTCAGGATGGGAAGAGCCACGGTTATTGGACTCTTCCCAGCCTAAAAATAGCAGGCCGCAGCCGCCCCAGAAGTGGCGCATCCATTAGATGCGCCAATTCTGGCGCTTCGCCCCAGCTCATCCCGCGCCCTGGTGCGTTGGCTAACGGGGTAATGAATGGGGTTGATACCAGGTGTGTAATGTCACCTGGCATCAAGCCCAGCAATTAGTTATGTCACGGCGTCTATCAGATACCCGACATAACTAATTGACAGTAATAAAAAAAAAATTGACAACAAAAAAAATTTATTTGAAAAAACACTCCCCAAAACATTCCCTGATTGACCAATTTATTGAAAAGAAAAAAAAAAAATCCACAATAATCCATTTGGACGTCCCACGTCGCCTCTGGACCTTCTAGAATATGGGGGACACGTTCAGGGAACGTATCCCCCATTTTCTAGGAGGGCAGACCCTCCATTTGAGGAGAGTGGGTGCAAAGAATCTGCACCCACCCTCCCTGGGTCACAGCTGCAGAGTGCGAGCAGCCAGCACAGCTCTCTGAACACAGGAAGCTGACAGCTGCGCTCTGCTCATGTGACCGGCAACTGCTGTGAAGGAGCCGGAGGAGGGGGCCACGGGGGATCAGAGCTGCGACAGGTATGTATGACACCGGGGGACACCGGGGAACACCAGGGGGGGGTAGGGGGGGACCCGGCAGGGCCTAGGGAGCAGGTTTCTGTCGTATGTGTTATGGCACATACGACAGAAACCATAGGAACAGTGGAAATGCGGCCGGCGCGCTGCTGTGATCGCCGGTGCGCGCGGCCATCTTGGATTTTCGGGAGGGGGTTGGGGGTCGGGGGGGGCACTTTGGGGACACCGGGGGACCGGAGGGAACCGGGAAAAAGATTTATCTCCCATCTGGCATGTTTGATCATGCCAGATGGGAGATAAATCATTTTTTACCGGCGCGGTCATTTACTATAACTTGATGATCGGTATACGGTGTATACCGGTCATCAGGTGAGCGGGGACCGGAAAAACCGGCCCGAATCATGATCTCCAGGGTCTCAGCTACCCCCGGCAGCTGAGACCCCGGAAATTTTCTGACTCTGGGGGGCGCTAGACCCTTTTTTCCGACCGCCGTTAAAAAGCGGCGGATCGGAAAAAGTACCCTTATTTACCGCCGTTAAAAGGCGTATCGGCGGTCGTAAAGGGGTTAAACATACCAGGTACCATTCCACCACCAACCACCCACATGTCCGAACCCCACCCAAAAACCTCCAGGAGGTAGGTCGCCGGTCCTTTTGGTGACCAGGGCTGGGCCATCACATTCCCCAGACCTTTCCTCCAATCTTCCTCTCCTGAGGAGAGTGGTGTAAGGTAGGCCCCATAAACAGGCGTACCCGCTTCCGAGTGTTGGAGGGCAGGCCCCATAAACAGGCGTGCCCCCTTGTTGGTGCAGAGCCATGCCCCCTAACAGGCAGACTCTGTGGTTGATACCAAGGAGGCAACTTTTTACAATGCAAAAGTTTGTGGTTAAAGCCAGTTCATAACCGGTGGTCCATTTCTTTTTTTTTTTTTAAAGTGCACGTGAACTAGTGCAAAGAAAACATTTTAAAGAGGTCTCACAATAGTCCTTGTGGGCACATTTCACTTAAACGTTACTTAACTGTAAACAGGTTAAACATTACATTTCATACCGTCACTTTGAACTAAACTGTACTTTCTCTATAGCGTAATGGGAGCTGACCAAAGTTGCTGCGGGTTGACCTACGCAGTACTATACTGTCACCTGTCTGAGGTTGTATCCTCCCACCCGATGTATGTGTCTCAATGTGAATAATAGGTGTACTAGGTATTGATACCAGTGCATGGTCTTCTGCTTCAGCGACATTTGGCTCTTCCAGGTTCTGAACAGGTTCTTCTGGGTCTCTTACTTCTCCAGATTGAGGGAAGGTAATAACCGGAATAACTACTGCTCCATTGTATTGAGGCCAACTTGCTGGAAAATCTCCAAGTACAGTATGGATCATCTTTTCTTTTGGTTCTTGAACTGGCAAAGGGTTGGGACTTTCTTCAGGGGTTCTTAGCTGTTCAGGACATTTCTTTAAGCGATCTCTAGAAACGACAGCTGTTGTTTTTCCTCCATCCTTGCTGATACGGCATGTCTTTTCATTGCTAAGCGTCGATGGTAACACAGTATAGGGTTCTTCTTCCCAGTGATTGTCAAGTTTATGATGTCTTCTCTTTCTCTTGAGAACTATATCTCCTGGCATCAAAGAAACAGCAGGTGCTTTTCGATTGTAGGCCTTTTCTTGTTTCTCACGCTGCTGAGTCAGGCTTCGCTCCACACACTCTTGTACTTTCTTGTATTGGGCTTGGCGGTTGGAATCCCAATCAGCACCTTGTTGATGGTCTTCAGGGGTCTCAACTCCCATTTCCAGATCTACTGGCAATCTCCCTGGTCTGGCCCTCATCAGGTATGCCGGTGTGCAGTTCGTGGAACTCACAGGGATGTTGTTATACATGTCCACTAGATCGGGCAGTTTTTCCGGCCACCGACTTCGTTCTTCTAATGGGAGAGTCTTCAGAAGGTCGAGAATGATGTGGTTCATTTTCTCACACATGCCATTGGTCTGAGGATGGTAAGGCGTGGTACGGATCTTCTTGCAGCCGTAAAGGTTACAAAACTCCTTAAACACTTCAGCTTCAAAGGCTGGTCCTTGGTCAGTGAGCACTTGGTCTGGATAGCCATGTGGTCGACAGAAATGTGTCTGGAACGCTTTGGCTGCAGTCTGACCGGTCAAGTCCTTGACTGGTACTACCACCAGGAATCTGGAGTAGTGGTCAACCATAGTGAGAGCGTAGTTGTAGCCTTGTCTGCTGGGTGCCAACTTTACATGGTCCAGGGCCACGATCTCCAGGGGCCGTTTAGTTTGGATTGGCTGGAGTGGTGCTCTCTGGCTGGGCTGGTCTTTTCTTCTAAGATTGCAGGGCCCGCAGTTTCGACACCACTTTTCTAGGGCAGATCTCATGCCCACCCAGTAGAATCTTACTTTAAGTAGGGCCTCCAGTTTCTTCCAACCAAAGTGGCCTGCACCATTGTGATAGGCTTCTAGCACCATCCTCGTATCCTTCTGTGGTACAATCACTTGCCACACCTTCTCATGCGTCCTCGGGTCAATGATGCTCCTGTAAAGTTTGTCTTGATAGATGAATAATCGACCCCTCTCCTTCCATAGGTACTGTGCCTCAGGTGGGGCTCCTTTGTCAAGGCTGGCGCCAGGCTGGTTGATCAGTTTCTTTACCAAGCCTACCGCTGGATCATTTTCCTGGGTCTCCTTCCAGTTGTAGTGAGGTAGTGGGTTCAGGGTCACCTCTTGGCGGTTGGCACGCAACTGCCGACACTGTTTTGCTCCATGGCGATGGAACGCTGGCAGCTCAATCTCTTCAAGATCATCTACATCTTCACCCTCGTCTGCTAGGTGAGGCATCCTGGACAGAGCATCTGCGTTGCCGTTCTTGCGGCCAGCTCGATACTTGACAGTAAAGTCATAATTCGCCAGCCGGGCTACCCAACGCTGCTCCATGGCACCCAATTTAGCAGTATCCAAGTGGGTCAGGGGGTTGTTGTCCGTGAAGACAGTGAATTTGGTGGCTGCCAGGTAGTGTTTGAACCGCTCTGTGATAGCCCATACCATGGCCAGGAACTCTATCTTAAATGAGCTATAATTTTCTGGGTTTCTTTCAGTAGGCCTGAGCTTCCTGCTGGCGTAAGCAATCACACGCTCTTTGCCTCCCTGCACCTGTGAAAGCACTGCTCCCAGTCCCACATTACTGGCATCTGTGTACAGTACGAATGGCAGACCGTAGTCAGGGTAGGCTAGGATCTCTTCACCCGTCAAGGCCCCTTTCATTTGTCTGAAGGAGTGTTCTTCTGCTTCTCCCCAGTGAAATGGCGGGCCGGAGATCTTTCCTTTCTTCTTTGGGTGGCCTACCAGGAGCTCTTGCAAAGGCGCTGCCATTTTCGTGTAGCCCTTGATGAACCTTCTGTAGTAGCCTACCAAGCCAAGGAACTGACGTACCTCCCGAACGGTAGTAGGTGTGGGCCATTCCTGGATGACTGTGACCTTCTCTGGGTCCGGTGCTACTCCTTCTGCACTGACCACGTGACCTAGGTACTGGACCTTTGGCTTCAGTAAATGGCACTTGGATGGTTTCAGCTTCATTCCATATCGGGATAGCGCTTCAAAGACTTCAGCCAGGTGTTTCAGGTGGTCCTCGTAGGTCTTGGAGTACACGATGACATCATCCAGGTAGAGCAGGACGGTCTCAAAGTTGAGGTGCCCTAGGCAGCATTCCATAAGCCTCTGGAAGGTCCCGGGGGCATTGCAGAGTCCAAATGGCATGCTGTTGAACTCACAGAGGCCCATTGGGGTGGTGAAGGCCGTCTTCTCCCGATCTTCCTCTGCTACAGATACTTGCCAGTAGCCACTAGTAAGATCTAGGGTAGAAAAGTAGTTGGAGGTTTTTAAGGCAGCGAGGGATTCCTCTATCCTTGGCAAAGGGTAGGCATCCTTGTGTGTTATCTGATTTATCCGTCTGTAATCCACACACATCCTCATCGTGCCATCCTTCTTTCTCACCAGGACCAGGGGAGCCGCCCAGGGGCTGCAACTGTCCCTTATGACTCCTGCCTCCTTCATGTCCTTCAGCATGTCCTTTGTGCGCTGGTAATGGGCTGGTGGAATAGGCCTATGTCTTTCCTTAATGGGAGGATGACTGCCTGTGGGTATGTGATGTTGCACCCCTTTGATCCTACCAAAGTCTAGTGGGTTCTTACTAAAGACCTGCTCGTATTCCTGCACGACCCTGTAAACCCCATGTTTCTGGTAGACGGGTGTAGAGTCAGTCCCCACGTGTAGTTTCTGGCACCAGTCCTCTAACTGCTTTTGGGAGGTCTCGTCCTCTGTTGAGTCAGCTTGTGTCAGGGGACCTACAGGTGTTATGGCGTCATCTGAGCATGTAAACAGTTTGGCTATGGTAGCGTACCTTGGTAGTCTGGCTTCCTCCTCCCCACAGTTCAACACTCGTACAGGCACTCGTCCCTTGTGTACATCAACTACCCCCCTGGCTGTCAGAATCGTGGGCCAGTGGTCTGAATGAGTGGGCTCTAGTACAGCCTGGTAATCTTGTCCTCTGAGACCTACCGCTGCTCTACACCACATCATCATTTCACTCCGTGGGGGTATCACAATGGGGTTAGCATCCATCACCCGTACACTACCAATCTCACCGCCAGTCTGTTTTACCTGTTGCTTCCTCAGAATGATTCGGATCTCCTTTTGCAAGGCTCTTTGCGACCCGCCCTCAGCACCTTCAACAATCTGGTGAAGCAACAACAACACTTCCCCTAGGCAATTTTCTATGACATTAGTGCCTAAAATCATTTGCGGGTTCCTTTCTCTAATATCAGTGTCCACAACAATCAGTCCTTGTCCCTTCATTTCCTGCCTTCCCACCTTTATGGTTACCTCTTTGACTCCAATCTGGCCTATAGGTTGTCCGTTGGCAGCATAGATGGTGAGGGAGGGGTCCGGGGGTCGGAGTTCGTCGTCCGACCAAAACCTACGATAAAGGACATACGGGATCGTGGTTACCTGAGAGCCGGTGTCCAATAATGCCGGGGTAGGGATCCCATCCAGGACGATGGACAGGACAGGACGTCCACCCACGTACTGATCACGGCAGCGACCTGGGCCTGATCTTCTTAATCCTGAGGACTGGCCCTCGGCCCCAGGTTTGGCTCGTTTAAAGGGCAAGCCCTTGCATAGTGACCTGCCTCCTGGCAACGACGACAGATGGGTTGTCCAGATGAGTCATAGCGATCACTGCTCCTGCCTCGGGTTGTAGGACCTCTTCTCCTCCGCATCCACGGGACGTCCTCTGGGCTGTCAGCTAGCAGGATCCGATGAGGGACTTTGGTGTCTGAGGGCAACTGCATTGCTTTCAGGATTTGTGCGACGTCCTTAGTGAGCTGTTGCACCTGGGAGGATAGTGTATTTATGGTCTCTGCTGGCGTGTTGAGTCCTTTTGCAGTTATCAGGGCCTGCGAGGAGGATTCCGCTCCTGCAGCCGTGGAACTGGCAGGCCATGCTGGTGCGACGGGGTCTGTGTCCACAGGAGGTTGGAGTGCTTTCACTGCCCTGTCTTTCAGAATGGCAAAGTCCACGTCAGGGTGTTCCAGGGACCACAGCTTCATCTGCTTCCCATCCTCAGGAGAGCGCAGGCCCCGCAAGAATTGTTCCTTCATCATCCGGTTTCCTTCCTGATCACTGACAGGGTCCACCAGCTTGAGAGCCCGTAGTGCAGCCTGCAGCCTGAGGGCATAGTCTCTTATACTATCTTGGGGCTTCTGACGGCAGTTATAGAAGTCCGTCCTCAGCTCTCCCTCTGTGCGGTGTTCAAAAGCAGCTGCTAGTTTGGCAAAGATGGTCTCAACAGAGCCCCGGTCATCATTGGTCCAGGACTCAGCTTCCAATTCTGCTGCTCCAGTCAATTGTCCCAGCACCACAGCGGCCCTCTGCTTACCAGTCATCGCGTGCATGTCTAGCAGGGTGTTGATCTTCTTCTTAAACCCGGTCAGCGTGTCTATTTTACCGGCGTATTGGGGCAGCCATTGCGCTCCTGGGACATACAGTAAGGAAACTGGCATTATGGGGGAGATTTCGGCCGGCGCAGCTGCGACCGCGGCACCGGCACCAGGCGCTGCTGCGTCCAGCGCGACGGGGGCTGGCATCGCTTGGGCTGCGTCGCCCTGACCAGGGGCATTACCTCCTGCAGCGTCCATTTTTCTTCAAAAAATCTCTGCGCGCTCCCTTTCCACTTCCTGGGTCAGTACGCTCTCTGAATTGTGGGGATTCTGGGGCGGCCACACCTCTTCGTGGGCGGTGCTCTTCTCCCTCGCGCGGGCTGCAGCGCGCGCTTTTGAAGATGGCAATATGGCGGCGGTTCAATTTTTGCGGTCGGACCTCTGAGGCACACGGTCTAGTCCAAATCCTGTTCGTGACGCCAGATCTGTGGAGCCCTTCAGGTGCGGTGCAGGTCCTCTCAGCTTCCGGCCGTGGCTGAAGCACGCAGGCACTGTTCTCCTGTCAGTGTAGAGCCACGGCCGGTAGCAGTTAACCCCTGTGTGGAGCCCTTCAGGTGCGGTGCAGCAGGGTACTACCCTTAGGGACTCCACGGGACGGAACGGTCGGGTCACAGGTAGGGAACCTTCGTTTTGGGATTTGCCGTGACGCCACTCTCAGAATTGCGGTCAGTGAGGACCACCACTGCAGGTTAAGGGATGCCTGGGGCTGATGGTGGGTGCAGTCAGTATAATAGCCTCCTGAGAGTGAGGCAAGCCCCAGGCCCCTGTGTATGTGTGTGGGACCACAGGTCGCAGAATGACTCAAACACAGTCCAAGTAGTCTTTTAACGTGTTTACTCACTGTTTAGAGGTCACGGTGAGATGCCCGGGCGACACTGTGATAACCAGGTGGAACCAGGAATTCCAGGAGGCCGTTCTGAGGGTAGCTGTCCACTCGCCCTCCTTGCACTCTTTCTGTTTGGGAGGATCCCTTGCCTGAAGCGTGGTAGGACTCCTCCAGGGAAGCTGTTACTACCCTGCTCCCCTCTCTCTGGCCCGTCTGCCGGCAGCGTGGCCTTGGTGGGATGGCTTCTGGCCCTGTCCCCTTATGGGCCTGGTGATTGCTGCTTGGCTCGAGCTCTGTGTAGTCGTGGTGAGGGCATGAAGTACCCCCCCCACCTGTAGGTTAAGCAGCTCTGGATGATTTGCTGCCCGTACTGGGGATCTGTTTCCCCTTGCGTGCTCGGATACCAGGATCTCCGTACTCAGCCACCCCTCTCTCTGGATGTCTTTCAGGCCGACCCACGGTGCCCTTTCTCCCCCGCTTTCAGCTACTGCACTCCTCAGGACCTGTCTTACACGAGAGCCCCTCTGCTCCCTTCCACACACCTCAACCTCCAGCTCCCGACTTTCCTCACTTCCTCTATGCCCTGCTTCCTAGCAACCAGCCTCGGAGCACACCCCTTGCTGGGAATTGAAAGTTAACCCCTACTGGCTACCCAAGGGTCCCCTCTAGTGATGTGGGAGACCTGGTCACTATGTGTTTGTGTGTGCACCTCATCCTGGCCTTTGGAGATTACCTGGAGGCATTGTCCCCGCATGGGTGCAATACTCTGTGGTGCCTGACCAGGTCAGGGGCGCCACACCTGCCTACCCGAAACACCATTCCTACATCCTCCATCACCACTTATAATGCAGGGTCGCCATGTCTGCGGCCCCTCGTCTATAGAGGGGTCTGCACACATGGTGCACCCCCACGCGCCACCCCAGTCTCCTCAACATGACGCACCCCTGGCTGCTAGGGCGTTAACAAGCCCTTCTACCCCCCTTTCACAACCCCCACTGCTGGCCTTGCCGCCATTACAGCAGGAGGCTGCAGGTGTGCACCCTGCAGTGCCTGCCCCCACCCCACAAGCCCTATCTGCCCCAGGTGCACTTGCCCCAGTCTGTCTACCACCATATCTTTCTGGTCCAACGCAGGTGGTTGCTGGAACACCGGCCCTCGGTCGTAGCCACCGTGGGCGCGGTATCCGCTCCTCCTCGCTTTCCTCGCCGTCACCCCCTCGCACCCCTCGCCGGCACGGACGCTCTGTTGGATCACGTGGCAGACGTAGCTGCCATTCCGCCCGTCGTTCCCAATCCGCTTGGAGGAGCCGCCATTCTCGTTCATCGGGGTGGCGTTCTACTTCCACTACACTGGATTCCTCAGTCGTGCACCATGGGCATCACCGCCGTCGTTACCAACCTTCTCAGGGGGAGATTGTTTTTCCCTCAGCACGTCGGCAGCCTGTGGCATTTGTTGATCCTGTACAGGAGCCTTCTGACGCTCCCCTCCCAGATGCTGGTGAGTATCGATACTCGGGGGCCGGGGGGGATAGTGCGGGTATGGCAGCGGCTATTAAAACATTTTTAGATAATTTGCAGCCTGCGGCGGGGGGGAATATTTTAGTTGGCCCTTCATCTCCTGGTCAACCTCTTATACAATCTAACCCCCCGCCTCGCTCCGATATTCATAGGGATGCTTTCTTTTGTGGCGTTTCTCCTTTGGGATCCCACTTGACTGACGAGACCGTCCGGAAAATTTGGGCGAACGATTATGTTGCTATATGGTCTTTGGTTTCGACCGATCAGCATACAATTGATAAGGAGCGGCGTCCATCTGATCATCCTTTTGTTGGGACGCAAAAAGTGGCGAAGTCTATTAACAATTGGCTTCAGGCATTTTTTGTCATGGGTTGTGTCATGGGACAAAAGCACCCTGAGCGCTGTTCCGAGATGTTTATATATCTTGACACCATATATAATTCTTATAAAGCTCATGGGGGATCAGCCTGGTGGCGCTACGATGAGGATTTTCGTCGTCGTTTAGCCCTTCAACCCCAGTTGGGCTGGGGAGTTAAAGCCACGGACACCTGGCTGCGTTTAATGTTGGCCCAGACGGATTATAACCCCTTTCATTCTGTGCCTCATAGCACCTCTTCCGGCTTCGGTCCAGTGGCCGGTCGTAGACCTGCCACGTGTTGGTTATTTAATGAAGGATGCTGCCGCTTCTTTGGCCTTTGTAAATTTAAGCACGAGTGCTCCGCTTGTGGTGGACCACACGCATCAGCCCAGTGCCCCCAGCCATCTGCAAAACTGCCAGCAACGCCACTTCACAGGCCAAATAACGATGCCAGTGAGCCTTATGATGGCGACATGGCTTGACCGATACCCAATAAAGGAGCAGCTGCTCAGCGGTAATTTGGCTTCACTTTTGTTTTAATTTTCATCCTTTATCCTTTCCTAGGGAACCTTCGTTTGCTCCAATCCATAAGCGGATTCGGATTTTTCACCGTATTCCTTCAAATGCGGTACGTTGAATTGCAATTGGCGGGATCCTGTTTTCTTTTTCCTGACACCAAGTCGTTTTTCATATTTTACAAGTTCACCTGTCTGCCATCAATTTCTTAGTTGTTTTCAACCCCTTTTTTGGATGATTTTCTCTTGCCGCCCAGTTTTGCCGACTCATGTACACCCTTGCCCACATGTGCGTAGTTATTGCCATAACATTTATGTATTCACCCCTGGTAATTCAGTCATTTCAAGCATTAGCGCTTAGGTGCTTGACCCTAACATCTGTTTTCGCATCTGTTTTCGCACCCGTCATGTTCTCGGTTTGTAATGCTACTGCTGATACTTTGCCTGTTTGGTAGTGCAGCGGTTGGGCCATTCTTATATTTTGAATTGGTCAGGGAGCAGTGCAACGGACGAGACCTCCAGTATGCAATTTTATTGGGCCCTCAGGACGGGGTGGTGCTATCAATCATGGGTGGGGGTCGGAGCGCAGTCTAGCGACTTTTGCTCCTCCGTGGCGGTCAGTGGTCGAAAATGGTGGATGTTAAGCGAAGGCTGATTGCGCCGGGAGTCCGGCCTGGCATTACGCCTCGTTGACATGGTATATTTGGTTGGTTAATTATACCTGTTATCTCAAAAGCTGTGACCGACCCCAACCCAACAAAAGATGAGAGTCTGTACATATTTGGTTATCTCTCCAATAAAGTTCATTTTTGGTTTACTACATTGGTGTGTTTTGTTCGGGCATGGGACACTCGATACGGTGGTGGGGTCTCGGCAGTCTGTGGGGCATGTCAGTGGAGCTACACTGAATGCACCCTGACTGCTGAGCCCCGTATATAAAGGGTTAAATCCATCTCCCATGCCCGAATCCGTCCCCCCTTGCGTTTGTCCAATCCCACTGTTTTTCCCCTCCTACTGTTTCTCCCTATATTATCCCCCTACTTCCTGGCTTCTGTCTCTCCTCAGCCTGAGACCCGGACGCTGCTGTGCTGCTGGATACCCGGACACACTTGCGCTGCTGGCCCACCCCCCTCCCCTTTTTGTGGTATGTTATATTGTTTAAGTCACAGCGGTCAGTGGTCGAAAATGGTGGATGTTAAGCGAAGGCTGATTGCGCCGGGAGTCCGGCCTGGCATTACGCCTCGTTGACATGGTATATTTGGTTGGTTAATTATACCTGTTATCTCAAAAGCTGTGACCGACCCCAACCCAACAAAAGATGAGAGTCTGTACATATTTGGATATCTCTCCAATAAAGTTCATTTTTGGTTTACTACATTGGTGTGTTTTGTTCGGGCATGGGACACTCGATACGGTGGTGGGGTCTCGGCAGTCTTCCTGAGATGTGGGGTTGTCTGGACCGAGGTCTGGACTTGACTGACTATGTGTGGATGGGGCTCCATACTTCCCCCCAGTGTAGCTCCACCCCCCAGATGCTGACTAGTGAGCGGAAAGTCCCGTTCCCATGATGGTCAGCCCCAGCATCTACCCTAGCCCAGTCCCAGTGATTGGCTACTAGCTGTATGTTGAATGAAATGTGATGCATACCGGTGAATAACCTCCTCCTTACCGGGAATTAATGCTGCACCTTAAGTGAGGTGCAGTACCCTGTGGCGACTGAAGCACTGGCACCCCTTCAAGTGTTTGGGCCAGGGCTGTGGAGCCGGTAAGCCAAACCTCCTTCTCCGACTCCTCAATTTCCCTGACTCCACGACTCTGACTCCACAACTCTGACCTCATAAATGGCTCATGTTTAAGTGACAAATTTACCGTAGTAAAATGGTAACATCAAGTTTTTAATCATTATTATGATACAATATCACGCTATTTAGATAGAACATAAAATATATTTATTGGAATGCAACTTTAGAACACAAAAAACTAATAAATTGTAAATATGCAATGCACTATTCAGTAAGTGAGAAAAAACAGTTTTCAATAAAAAAAAATGTACTCTGTGTAGCCTATGAATTTGTTCTGAGAAATAGTATGGTCTCCATCAGATCCTCCTTCGTAGATAACCTCAAATCTGACCTAATTATTTTGAGGCTGAAGAACAACCTCTGTGAGAGGGTGAGAGTATATTAGTAACTTTTATCCACTGTGAACTGCTGCAAAACACTTATTTACCGTTCAATGTTCATTGTATGCATTGTTACTGACCAGCCACAAGAGGACGCTGTTTTGCATCTGCATTCAACCGTTTGGTTACTATAGCAACTATTCAATGGACTTCACTGGACTCCGAGGCCTGAGGAGGCACTGTGTGTGAGCTGCAGGGAAAGCGAGAAGTGTGCGTAATGGAAAGGAGCCACCGCAGAAACATTTAAGTGAGCTGTGAGAAGATTAGTGTTGGAATTTATCGAGGAGGATCGTGTCATATGTGAGCAGCATCCTGTGCCACAGAGTCACCATTCTTTAGTTGCTGGCTATACTGGTTCATCGTGAGAGGATATCCAAGTCTCTTATTATGGCAGCTGGACACCTTAGTATCCGGGTACGGCAGGCTGGACCCAGGACTGTGTGCATGCTACACTTTATGTTTTGGTACCAAAATACCTATTTGTTCTGGTTAGGTCGACTATACAGACAGTAAAGGGTGCTTTACACACTGCGACATCGCTAGTGATTGCACCTGCCACCGTCGTTTGTGTGTCACAAGCAAATCGTTGCCCGTGGTGAACAAAATCGCTAGTACCCGTCACACATACTTACCTTCCTAGCAACATCGCTGTGGGTGGCGAACAACCTCTTTTTTTAAGGGGGAGGTTCGTGCGCTGTCACAGCGACGTCACACAGCGGGCCACCAATAGAAGCGGAGGGGCAGAGAGCAGCCGCATGAACGTCACACCCACCTCGTTGCCGGAGGACGCAGGAACGTTGTTCGTCGTTCCCGGGGTGTCACACGTAGCGATGTGTGCTGCCTCAGGAACAACAAACAACCTGCGTCCAGAGAAAGGAACGATATTTAGAAAATGAACAATGTGTCAACGATTAGGTGAGTATTTCTGATCGTTAACACTCGCTTGTAGGTGTTAAGGCCGCTTTACACGCAACGACGTATCTAACAATATGTCGTCAGGGTAACGGAATTCGTGACGCACATCTGGCGTCGTTAGCAACGTCGTTGCGTGTAACACCTATGAGCCAGTGTTAACGATCAGAAATACTCACCTAATCGTTGATTGTTGACACGTCGTTCATTTTCAAAATATCGTTCCTCTTTCTGGACGCAGGTTGTTCGTTGTTCCTGAGGCAGCACACATCGCTACATGTGACACCCCGGGAATGACGAACAGCAGCCTTGCTGCGTCCTCCGGCAACGAGGTGGGCGTGTCGTTAATGCAGCTGGTCACCGCCCCTACGCTTCTATTGGTGGCCCGCTGTGTGACGGCGCACGAACCTCCCCCTTTAAAAAGAGATTGTTCGCCGCCCACAGCGACATCATTAGGAAGGTAAGTATGTGTGACGGGTACTAGCGATATTGCTCGCCACGGGCAATGATTTGCCCGTGACGCACAAACGACAGGGGTGGGTGCAATCGCTAGCGACATCACTAGCGATGTCACAGCATGTAAAGCACTCTTAACTTGCAACAACATCGCTAATGATGGTGGATGTGCATCACAAATTCCATGACCCCGACGACATATGGTTAGATATGTCGTTGTGTGTAAAGTGGCCTTAAGACTTGCCGGCTCTGCTGTGTCAGTTTAGGCCCTGTGCACACTAGAAAAAGTATTTTTCTCAAGAAATTTCTTAACAGTGAAGGATTAGCGCACCTGCGTTAAAAAAACGCACCAACGTTTTTGGTGCGTTTTTTTTGCAGGTTGGTCCCTGCGTTTTTTAATGCTTTAACAGCAATAAATAATATAGATAATAGATAGATAATCAATAGATAGACAGACAGATAGATAGACAGACAGACAGATAGATGGATAGACAGATAAATAGATAATAGATAGATAGATAGAAAGATGGATAGATGAATAGATAGGTGGATAGATAGAGGACAGATCAATCAATAGATAGAGTCCCTGTGAGGACACACTGCAGTTCTCGTGAGCGGTAATGTGGTGATATCACCGACCGTGAGAAATGACCTGTAGTTATCCCTGCAGTCTCGTTACGAGGCTGCATTAAGTGCTGTGTCAGACGCGGCTGCAGCGGTCTGCAAGAGTTGTGGGACCTGTGTGGATTACGCCAGAGCTGTGTGTTTGGAGGGGTTAATAAAGTGGTGACAGAGGGGCTTTTTTGTTATTTTATTTAAAGTAAAGGATTTTTCGGTGTGTGTTTATTCACTTTACTTACAGGCATGGGCGTATCCAGGATCAAAACTAGGGGGGGGGGGCAAGCCATGGTCGTTCAGGTTGTAAAATATTAGAACGGAAAAGGTGAATGAAACGAAAAATTTAAGAGAATAAGGCTATGTGCACACAGTGCGTTTTTCGCTGCGTTTTTGCGCGTTTTTGCAGCGGGTGCGTTTTTGTGCGTTTTTAGCGCCCAAAAACGCAACGTCAGAAAACTGCAGCGTGTGCACATAGCCTTAAATGTAATTATAGCTGGATTAATGACTCCGCGCCCCTACACACACACACATACACTACAATGCATCCCCATTACCCTCACACACACACAATACAATGCACGCTCCATTACCCCTCCCCCCACACAATACAATACATCCCCCCATCACCCACTACACACACACACACACACACACACAATACAATGCACTCCCCATTACTCCCTACACACACACACACACACACACACAATGCACCCCCATTACTCCACACACACACACACTATGCACCCCAATTACTCCACACACACCCACACACACACACACACACAATGCACCCCCCATTACTCTACACACACACACACACACACACACACAATACAATGCACCCCCCATTACTCCCTACACACACACACACACAATGCACCCCCCATTACTCCACACACACACACACTATGCACCCCAATTACTCCACACACACCCACACACACACAATGCACCCCCCATTACTCCACACACACACACACAATGCACTCCCCATTACTACACACACACACACACACACACAATGCACCCCCAATTACTCCACACACACCCACACACACACACACACAATGCACCCCCCATCACCCCTAACACACACACAATGCACCCCCATCACCCCCTACATACACACACAAAACAATGCACCCCCCATCACCCCCTACACACACACATACTACAATGCACCCCCATTACCCCTCCCCACACACACACACACAATACAGTGTACCCTCCATTACTCCTCCCCACACACGCACAATAAAATGTACCCTCCATTACCCACTCCCCAGACATAATACATTGCACCCCCATCATCCCCTGCACACACAAATTACACTGCCCCATCACTACACACTCCTGCCTCCCCCCTCCCTTGAAATACAGTGCTCCTCCTCTGCCTGTCACAAAGCTGCGTCTCCTTCACAAATGTTCTCCGTTATGTGCTCTCAGCCCCTCCCCCCACATCTCCATTAATTATACCTGTCTCTTCGACTCCTCCACGAAGCGCTTACCGCTTCCTGATCCTGATGTCTCCTGTGTCCCGGTGCCCGCAGCACTGTGATGACGTCAGCAATGTGCTGATCTCATCACGATGCTGCACGTCGGGGGCGGGGCCCAGTCCCGGCGCACTGTTCAAATCTATTTACGTCTGAAAGACGCAAATACATTTGAATAGGAAGAAGGAAGCTGCGGTCACTGGTCCCTCAGAGGGATAGTGCCTCACGTTTACATTGACTGACGCTTTATAAGATTTCCAGGATTGTGTTGCTGAGCTGTGTGGTTTGCTTTCCCCCTTTCACCATCTGCCTTCTCTGTGAGACTTCAGCAATTAAGGGTATTCAGGAGTTTATGGGATTTATGTTTAGGTGGATAAGTTGTAAACTCTTGTGCTGCACCACTGGTAGGGCGTGTTCACACATATGTGGCGCCCCTGAGGCTTCCATCGCCACAGAGATATTGCACCTCAGACAGAGGTGTGGTATCCCATCCCGGGTAAGAATGGGGTCAACTACCGGTCCACAGATAAAACCTGCACACACCTATTGTTAGGACACACTGGGTCAGGGTTTAAGGCAGGCACCCACTAATGCTGAGAGTAGCAACCAGTATATCTGGTCCCCGGGGCCTTAAGTCCCATTCACTGGGCTTAAGGGGTGGAGCCTAGCAAGGGGGAGTGTGGGTGGAGTTAAAAAGTGTGAGTAGAAAAGGGAACTAGGAAGTTCAAGTTTAGGACAGTCTGGGAGAGACAGTGAGGAGAGAGGAGGTGGGCTGTCAGGAGAGGACAGTGTTTTGAGGAAAGAAGACAGGAGGAAGATCCTGGGGTCTTGCTAGGCCCAGGTGACACTGTCAGAAGAGGTCCCAGGGCCACGGAAGGGCGGTAGTCCCGTGACCTGTTCCACTGAGAAGATGTGGAGGAATCTGGCTGCAATCAGGGGACGGTCCCTAGACTGAGGGAAGAAATACATTACACTCAGTGAAACCGACAGCTGTGGAGATAGCTCCAAGCCCCCAATGCCAAAACCTGCCACAGGTCACCGGTAAAGGTGAGCAAAACACGACTAAGGTCAGCCACCTTTGTACAGGCCCTGTGGTGGAGGTGCAAGACAATATAGCACAGTCTTGGCGCTCAGGAGACAGTCAGAAAGGACACAAAGAGGGGTGCACCGGTACTGACCCTTGACCTATCCGGGATTGGCGGAGGTCCCTGACGGCGGATCCTGGCACTCCGTGGGGAACTGGTACCGTTTTGAACAGAACAGTGAGTAAAGATCTTAACCCATTACCAATGGACTTCTACCCACTATGTATTCCAGCACTTCTTTAATGCCCCCATCTTTCTCTCGATCAGACCAGCCCCTGAGGTGTTGACATTGCGCCGCCATATAATACAATTCCGGATTTGGGATTGCTAGACCCCCCTCATCTTTCGGCCTTTGTAAAGTCTCTAATCGCACCCTAGGCTGCTTTTTACCCCACACCAGGTCCCTAAACAGCGAGTTTATCCCTTTAAATCTTTTCTTTGAAATACAAACAGGGGCATTGTGCAGTATGTATAGGAGTTTAGGCATTACTACCATCTTTAGTAAATTAACTCTTCCAACAACTGACAAATGTAGCTTGTTCCAGGCATCCACTTTGGCTCTCAATTTTTTAAGGAGCGGCCACAAGTTCACCTGTATGTATTTTTCTACTGGCAGAGATATCTGGATACCTAGATATTTAAATTCATCCACATTCTTCAATTTGTTAGCCCCAGTATCCTCATTTGTCCAGGTTACTTCCCCATCCACTTTAAAGAGGCTCGATTTAGACCAATTAATGGTCAGTCCCGAAACTTCTCCAAATTTCTCTATTATCTGCATGGCATGATCCAATGAGGCTGACGGATCCCCCAAGAAAAGTAATAAATCGTCAGCATAAAGAGCTATTTTCTCCTCTAAATGCCCATACCTAAATCCATGGATCTCCTTTGATTTCCTAATGGCCGCCGCCAGAGGCTCTATTGCAATAGCAAATAGGAGCGGTGATAGTGGGCAGCCCTGTCTCGTTCCCCGGTGCAACTCAAACGCTGAGGAGGGCATACCGTTAACTCTAACTTTAGCAGTAGGCCTATTATACAACAGCTGCACCCACTTTACAAACCGTGGGCCAAAACCCATATGCTGCAACACTTTCCACAGATACCCCCACTCAACACTATCGAACGCTTTCTGGGCATCTAGCGAAGCGATCACCCTCCGGCCAGGGTTGTCAGGTGGCAACTGTAGATTAAGATATAATCTCCTGATATTAGCAGCTGTCGACCTATTGGCCATGAACCCTGATTGGTCCATATGTATTAGGTTAGATATAACTCCAGTCAGCCGGTTTGACAACACCTTAGCCAGAAGCTTCACGTCCGCTGTTAATAACGAGATGGGTCTATATGAGTCTGGAAGCCTCGGATTTTTATCCTCCTTAGGAATTACTACTATTATTGCTTCTCTCATAGATTCAGGCAATACACCTTCCCCCTCCGCCACCTCAAAGACTTTCAATAGTTTGGGTAATAGGATTTCTTCTAACTGTTTATAAATTTCAACTGGTAGCCCGTCTGCTCCCGGTGCCTTGTCATTGCTCATGCCATGCAGAGCGCCCTCCAGTTCATCAATAGTAATAGGTGACTCCAGTTTATCTCTATCCGCCACAGACAGCACCGGAAGCTCACCTCGCTCAAGAAATGAGTCCACCTCTTCCAAACTCATCTCTCCGCTAGAAGAATATAGCGTGCGATAGAAATCTTTAAAGACCCCAACGATCTCCTCAACCTCAGTGACCTGTGTCCCCTCCACTGTGTCCATACCATGCACAAATGAACTACTCCTTTGAGCTGCAGCTATGACCGATAATAGATGACCAACTTTTACCCCCCTCCCCAATAATAATGCAATTTTTGGAACGCCTGCTTCCTTACCGCCTTCTCCAAAAGCATCTTATTAACCTGTTCATGCGCCTGCCTAAGATTTTGCTTCGCATCCGTAGTATTACTCCGAATTGCTTCCAGCTCTGCCTTATCTAAGGCCTCCAGGCTATCTTTCTCATCCTGCCTCGTCTGTGTTTTACGTTTACAGATATCCCTGAACAGGAGCCCCCTGAGGTATGCCTTCATCGCATCCCATACCATCATGGGACCAGTGCTACCCTCGTTGTGGATAAAGAAATCCCCAAGATCCCGTTCTATATTCCCCATATTAATATGACGGATCCATGCTGGATGAAGCTTCCACTCTCCCCTCCTTCCCCCTGTCAGGGTCCCCCGTCGTATGGACACTAGAATTGGGCTATGATCTGAAATCACTCTTGTCAATTATCACACTTCGCCTATCATTGCATCCATCAGATCACTAGCTAGAGCCATGTCAATGCGGGACAGAGTGTTATGTGAAGCCGAATAACAAGAGAAGCAGGATACCCTCCCATTCCTCACTCGCCAGGCATCCACCATTCCAAGTTCCCCAATAAGAGTGCCAAACGAAGTCATACAACTATCCTGAATACCTGGAGGTCTACTACTCCTATCCCAGTACAGACCTATCACATTATTGAAGTCCCCCACCAGTAAAAAAGGGATTACTCCCCCCTTCTCAGAGAACTCCCTCATCTCCCTTAGTTTGGTGCACTTATATGGAGGTGGTATATATATTGCAGCTATACACATGAGTCTTCCAAATATTTTACACTTGACGGCCACACACTGTCCCTCTTTATCCACATACACTTCTATCTCTTCATATTGCACAGAGTTATGGATCAGCAGTGATACACCCCTTGCATAGTTGGAAAAGGTGGAGTGATAGGCCTTCTGCACCCATCTCCTATTTAAAACATGTGTTGTCTCCTTTGTGAGATGCGTTTCTAGTAGACATATTACTGACGGGTTCTGGTCTTGAACATATTTAATTATTGCCGCTCTCCTAGACCTATCTGATAACCCTCTAATATTCCAACTCAACACCTTAATTCTATCCCCCATTATCCCACCCAGTAAAACCATCAAACCTTGTAGTATCTCCCCATGCTGCCTCCACCCTACCCCTTTCCCCCCTCCCCCCCTGCTCCCCTCCCCTCCTGCTCCCCACCACTTCCTGTTTTTGAGTACTCCCGTGAAGCATCGGGTTTTCCAAACCTGGTCCATAATCCCTACTAAATTCCCCCCTACCTCCCTCACCTTCCCCTCTTAGACACATTTTAAAACTCGTCCCTTTTCCAACAATTCTCCATTCCCACCCTGTCTATGTATAATCATATTCCACTCAACCAATATAACAGTAAAATGGCGAACAGTAATTAAACTGGAATCTCAAATTGTAAATACCACCACCGCGCCTAATTAGGCAGTCCCCATGTCCTGCGAAGCTCACATCAAACCCTTCGCATTCCCCCTGCATACTACCTCAATCCCAAAGGGAAGGAGGAAAAGAAAAAAAAAAAAAAGGGGGAGAGAAAAAGAAAAAACAAGAAGGGTCCCCTGTAAGCTCCTAAGGATGTCGTAGAGCCTCAGCCAGCCTTCTCCAACACACTGCAGATTCAGACAGTCAGCTCATTCCTTCAAACGGATCCGCTTTTCGTTTGCGTCCAACCACTGCATGGCTTCCTCCGGAGTTGTAAAAAAGTGCACCCGCTCCAACGCCGTCACTCTTAGCTTTGCCGGGAACATCATTGAGTATTGCACCCCAATCTCTCGCAGGTGCCTCTTTACTCCTGTAAAAGTCATACGTAGCTTTTGAACAGAAATGGAGTAGTCCGGGTATATGGAAATTCTCTGGCCGTCAATCATAAGATCCTCCATGTCTCTTGCCTTTCGCAGTATAGTGTCCCTGTCTCTGTAGTTGAGGAGCTTGGCTAGCATAGTGCGAGGGACCCTGCCTGCTGGTTGTGGCTGCATCGGGACTCTGTGTGCACGCTCCACGGCATAGAGCTTGGATAAGACATTAGCACCCATTTTCCCCCTGAGCCAGTCTTCTACATATTCAGTGGGGTTTCTTCCTTCCGCTTTCTCAGGGATGCCAACAATTCGGATGTTATTTCTTCTAGAGCGGTTCTCTAAATCATCATTTTTTGCCATGATTTCAGCTATCTGCTGTGCAAATGTTTTTTCAGACTTTTGTAGTTTTGTAATATGATCCTCTGTTATCCCCACTCTCTCCTCCACAGCCGCTGTTCTCAGATCGGCTTTCTTGAGGTCTTTCTTAATGTCAGCAACCTCTGCCTGTAATCCCTTAACTTGCTTTGTCAGGGTAGTCAGAGCTTCTTTACAAAAAGACACCACTGCAAAAATGTCCTTTAAAGTGGGGTTTTCTGGAGCCTCCTCTGCACTATGTGTTTTCTCCACTTCTCCTGTCTTATCTTGCTGCTTTTCACCATCCCCCATATCATCAGAGCATATTGTCTTCTCCCTCCTCTCCTATCTCACCTCTGTTATCTATATGCTGATGTGATTTCTCTGAAGTCCAGGCAAACTTCTCCAGCCTTGCCAGGATCTGCATTCTCTGCTGACAGGCTGCATTAACTTTCTCAGCTTCCTGCCTTATCATGGCACCATCTTGAGAGCTGGGGACTTTCCCGCCTCCATTATCTTTTTGCCTGTGATGGACCATGGCACCTCTCTGCATCCACCAGACTCACCCCAGATAAGTCCTCACCACCTTATCTTCCTGACAGCCAGCTGAGGCAGTGATAACAGCAGTATTCAGGGATTTATCAAGGGAGTTTGCAGGAGAGCTCCACAAACAAGTCTCCTCACATTGCCGTCCAGGCCACGCCCCGCTGAATCTTGACCTTGCTCTTACAAAGGTGCGATACAATGCCGAAACATGTAGTCCCATATTCATCAATTTACCTGCTTAACTGACAAGAAAATGGTGTAGCCACTTCTATTCTTTAATATTTAATCATCATAAAGAAAATAACTTTTTTATCCCTGACCTATTGTATTAATTTCTTCACGTTTTCCACTGGATCTTGTACCTGCTTTTTTGTTTAGTTAGTTCCTGGTGGTCAGAAACATGGACACCTAAGGTCCTGCAATGCCCTGAACATGAGGTAAGAGAAATGGTTATATATAACTAGATATTGGGATATGATTTTGGAGATAGGAATAGTCCTTCAAGGTTTAATGCACCGTAAAGAACTTGTTCGTGTGTTGTGCGCACAGTGCCAATGTGTTCACTGTACTGTGCAACATGTTAAGTAAAAGACTATTCAGAAAGAAATTAGTATATGTGTCTTTGACTCCTTAAGGGGGCTTTACATGCTGCGATATCACTAACGATTTATCATCGGGGTCACGGTGTTTGTGACGCACATCCGTTGTTGTTAGCGACATCGCAGCGTGTGACACATACGAGCAACCTTCAACAATCGCAAAAGAGACAAAAATCATTGGTTTTGGAGAGGTCGCCCAAACACCAAATATCATCTGCTTAGTAGCGATGTTGTTCCTCGTTCCTGCGCCATCCCACATCGCTATGTGGGAAACCGCAGGAGCGACGAACATCTCCTTACCTGCGTCAACCGGCAATGAGGAAGGAAGGAGGTGGGCGACATTTTCTAGCCGCTCATCTCCGCCCCTCCTCTACTATTGGACAGCTGCCATGTGATGTCGCTATGACGCCGCATGAACCGCCCCCTTAGAAAGGAAGAGGATCGCCGGCCAGAGCGACGTCGCTGAACAGGTATGTGCGTGTGACGCTGCCGTAGCAATAATGTTCGCAACGGCAGTGATCACACAATATCGTACACACGACGGGGGCGGGTGCTATCACGCGCAACATCGCTAGCAATTGCTAACGATGTCGCAGCGTGTAACGCACCCTTTAGAGAAAGAATCCAGGTCTGCAATGATGGCCTAATCACAGATTTGGCACACACCAAGTCCCAGATACCCAACCAGGACCACTGGGATCAAACCCTATGACCTTGCTTGGTGGAGGTGGCCGGAGCGCGGACCACTGAAGGACTGAGCATATAACTTGCACATTAAGATGTGTTTTTTCCTTCCTTATGAATGACTGATATATGAGCTCATAAGGATTCCCCTGGGAAAGAGTAGCCGCTGGATATCTCATTGAAGCTGAATCAGATGGGTAGAAGATAATCCAAGAATATGTCTCAGCATTGCCAAAACATGCTGTCGCGGGCGGAGGAGGGGACGCCGCGCTCTCCCACTGCTCGGGTCCGGCTGCCGCGGCCTGCTGCTGCTCGGTGGCTCGAGCGATGGGCCGGATCCCGGGGACTCCAGCGGCGCTCCTTGCCCGTGAGTGAAAGGGGTTTGGTTGTGGGAATTCTTTATTGTCCGTGACGCCACCCACGGTTGTGGTGATTAGGTGGACACCACCGCTGCTCTGGCTGGAGATCCCGGGAGTGGTGGTATGGAGCAGCCAGTTGTTGATTTGCCCCTCCGTGGGTAGGGGATTGGTGGTCCCGGGGCCCAGACGGCTGCTTAGCTGGACGGTCCGGACTTCCACCCACGCTGCGGGGCCAGGCGCGGGGACCACGGTGTTGTCGGTCGGACTCAGCATCTTTAGCAGCGGCCCCTTCCAGGAACCAGTCAATGGCCGCAGGGTCCTGGCGTCCCTGCTTCTATAGCTGCGTTCACATGCAGCCAGCCACCATCGCGTCTTTTAGCTTCTTTTCGGCCCCTCCTCTATCGGGGCGGGGTTTTGGCCTTCGCGCCTCTGCTACTCGAGAAGACGCTCGAGCGGGAACTCTTCGCGCCAAAGATGGCGGCTTCTGAAATTTTCTGGCCGGACACCTCCGGCGGTTACAAGGCGCACCTCTACCAGACGGCAGAGCGGTAAGATCCTGTTCGTGATGCCAAGTTGTCGCAGGCGGAGGAGGGGACGCCGCGCTCACCCACTGCTCGGGTCCGGCTGCCGCTGCTGCCGCGGCCTGCTGCTGCTCGGTGGCTCGAGCGATGGGCCGGATCCCGGGGACTCCAGCGGCGCTCCTCGCCCGTGAGTGAAAGTGGTTTGGTTGTGGGAATTGTTTATTGTCCGTGACGCCACCCACGGTTGTGGTGATTAGGTGGACACCACTGCTGCTCTGGCTGGGGATCCCGGGAGTGGTGGTATGGAGCAGCCAGTTGTTGATTTGCCCCTCCGTGGGTAGGGGATTGGTGGTCCCGGGGCCCAGTGATGGGGTTGGAATGGTGGACAGGCGGGTTATGGGGCCTGTGGAGGTGCAGGGGCACAGGAGCAGCGCTGTGCCGCACGGCACGGAGGTACTCACTCAGCCAGTAAACACGACACAGTTCTCGGTAAACAAACGGCTGTTTGGACGGGTCCCTCGGACAGCTACGGTGCTGATGTTCCCTGCAGTTGACGATGACGGTCTCTTCCCTGCACCTATGTGTAGTCTGTTGGTAGCAATGGATTCCCACCGGTAACCCGCATCCCGACCTGGATATGAGCCGGAGGAGCCCCACTCTTGCCCACAGGCACTGGTCCTGGGAAACTGGTGCCTTGGCGGTGGCGGTGTCTCCCCTTAATGGTCGGACTGTTGCCTTCAAACGGGACTTGGTTGTTGGGAGACAGTCGTCCCCTTCACTGACGGATTTGGCAAATTATGGCGACTCCTAGCCTTGCCGGGATCCGAAAGGCCCCTGCCCTGGTGCTGACTGTTCTTTGTATACCGCTCCGGTACCGCCGGGTCACCACCCGTCCACGGTCCTTTCGGCAACCTCCGAGCAGCCTCTCCTGCAGACGGTCACCTCCGTCTGCCAACCTTGCTGTCTCAGTCCGGGGCACACACCCGGACCAACTTCAGGCTTCTTGCTGTCACTTTCTCTGTCACTACTCTCACTTTCCTCCTTCTCCTTCAACTTCCACTCTCTATCTGCCTGGTTTTTCCGCCTCCAGGGCTGTGAACTCCTCGGCGGGTGGAGCCAACCGCCTGGCCCACCCCCTGGTGTGGACACCAGCCCCTGGAGGAAGGCAACAAGGATTTTAGTTTTGACTTCGGTGTACCTGCAGGGAATGTGGGGTGCGTGTTGTGTTTTGACCTGTGACCCCTGGCTTGCCCAGGGCGTCACAATGCAATACTTGAAGGGATAAGGGACATTAAGTACGAAGGAATATTATTAGGGTTAAGGGTTATGAGGTCCCTCTCAGGGCCATATGGTCACAGAGTTCAATTTTTTTCCATCTTCTCCCATCATAATGCAGAGTTAATTCTCCCCTATTATGGACATGAAATTGGGAACTAGGTCAGAGTCCCCGGAAACAAGTACTGAATATTTGGCACACTATACCAAAAATTGTCTCTGTCCTTCAGGGATCTCTGGTGCTTTTACCTTCCAGATATGGGGTCAATCTGTAGTAAGAGGTGGACACTGAGTTTCTTGGATATTTTTCCATTGCTGCTGTGTAGGGTAAGACCCCAAGATTTGTAATGGCACTTTTGTAGGCCAGGTCACAACATCTTGGACTCTAAGATAATAGTATACAAAAATAAATTGCAATACAAAAGAGACAGAAGAGTCTGAGAGTACAAGCAATGGCAACCTTTGACATTCATGAGAACCTTTGACACACTCAGATCAGGAATGACGGCGTTACATGAATTTATGTCATACTACATCAATTTAAGGGGTTAGCCACTTTTTCTTGTTAATGCAGCTTGTGTCACAAACTGACCAGCATCATACAGTGCCAGTTGGTGGAGGAATGTGACCAGACCTGTCCATCAGCCTCATCCAATTTTAAAACACCTTCAAGGGTAAAACTGCTTTCTTTATTGGAGGAGGAGGATAGACTAGTCTTGCTACAAGACCCTCCATCAACTGCCATTATATGGACCAAAGTGTTGGTCAGTTTGTGAAGCAGCTGCACAAACAAGAGAAAGTGGCCAACCCCTTAACCCTTCAAGACATTCAGAAGGTCGATCATGTTTGGCGTCGCAAGTTCCAATCAATGAGCTGCATTGCGCAATGACCAAGTAAAGTTAACTGCTGTCAATTCTGACCAGCCAATCAAAGCGTTTTAGCATCAATTTTGTCAAAAAGGTTCTTCATGGTTTTTTAAACATGTTCTTGCGAAAAAATTGGATAAAAGGTATCAACCACTGAGGACTTCAGTTCTTTTAAACATTTTTTTGTGATAAAATATTTTTTTATCTATCTTGGATTGGTCATGCCAAAATTGTTGCTCCACTTTCTATTACCAAGCGACATAAGCTTGATATAGTCTCTTAATTTCTCTAAACTTCTACAGTCAATACAGGAAAACTGCTCAAGATGGACAAGGAATGCTTTTACATGGTTTGGTAGAAGCACCATTTATAAAATGTCATTCAAGCTCTTTTCGTTGGGGTTCCCTCGTCCTTCTTCAGAGTTCAGTTCAAATCCTATGGTCTGGTAAACCCACTGTTTCAGCCGAACCATATTATATTGTTCTAAGTTCTCAGGGGGCATAGCCTTGTGAAATTTGAAATTCTATTATATATCCTCCCACCTCTCTAGAATACTGGACTGGTGTAGGAAAGGCAGAGCAAAAGCCTAGGTCAGGATCGGACAAAGCTTTACAAATATCTCTACTCCTTGGCTGGACTTGTCTTTGGTAAAAGCCATTAAAACTCACCCCACCCTTGCCCGCTGTGCACATCCCATCCTGTTCTCATATCTGACCACTATCTACCTCTATGTTCCTTATTTTGAGTAACCAACTTTTCACCCCAAGGTTAGAGGACAAAGTCTTTCATGCCTGGCTAAATAGGGGTTTCTTCAGAATTTCTCATTTTGGGGGATGGACATAGTTGGCTTTCAAAGGAATACCACCTTGGCATCTCTACTCCCTCTTCCCTGGGAACCTGGAGAATTGGTTCGCTATCATGCAATTGTGTTTGAATCCTTGTACCTGTGCTTTGTGGTTGGTTTATCTGTCCACTGAGCCACAGCATATATATGTTTTCTCTGGGTTTTTCTATCTGTTATCCTCAATTTAGTCTTTTAGGTTAACAAGGGTTTGATTTTATTTACTCATTTGTCTGTCCAGTCACCTTTTGGGTCATGCTATAAAAATCTTCCTCCTGCTGATGATATTCTCATTTGAATGTCCAGCCATACTGCCATTTGTATGCCAGACAGTAAAAGTATAGGTAGGGTTTTATCTCTCTGCTGTTTTTGCTTTTCACCCTGCACCTATCTTCTGTTTCTAGTTAGGTAGAAGGCAGCATAGTCTCTCTCAGTACATACGCTATCCTTTACTTTGGTATGTCATGGTTTCTTTCTACTCACTCTGGGAACACTTTCTGTCTCCGCACTACTTTCTTAATGTATGTATATTGCCCTCTGCTCTGCCCTTTGTCATTGGAACCAATTTGAGTGGGTAAATGCTCTCATATGATGGCGTCTGGCACATTGGAGAGGTGTTCTCTTCACAGATAACTCCCAGTTTTGACTATACAGGGCAGATAGTAGACTGGCAAATGGTGGTCACACTAAATACTGACTGGTTTTCTGACCAGTGCACATTTTAGGGTGGCCTTTTCTTGTGGCCAGCCTAAAGCTGGCTTTACACGCTACGAAATCGCTAGCAATTGCTAGCAATATCGAGCGTGTAAGCACCCGCCCCCGTCGTGTGTGCGATATCGTGTGATCGCTGCCGCAGCGAACATTATCGCTATGGCAGCGTCACACGCACTTACCTGGTCGGCGTCCTTGCTGTGACTGCCGAACAATCCCTCCCTAAGTGGCCGGCCAATCAAAGCGGAGGAGCGGAGATGAGCAGGACGTAACATCCCGCCCACCCCCTTCCTTCTGCATTGCAGCCGGCGGCAGGTAAGGAGACGTTCCTCGCTCCTGCGGTGTCACGTGTGCTGCCGCAGGAACGAGGAACAACATCGATAATCAACCATTACCGATTTTTGGTTTTGGGACGATCTCTCCATGGTGAACGATTTTCACCATTTTTGAGGTCACTTAAGGTCGCTGGTAAGTGTCACACACTGCGATATCGTTAATGACGCCGGATGTGAGGCAAAGGTAAAGAACAGGAGAGAGCCACCATTGGTAGTACCAAAGTGTTTATGTCATGACCCCAGCTGTCAGAGTTTCCTGGAGCGTGGCCGGGGAGAGGTCACCCCCCTCCGTGCCTCGTTTCCCCGTCCGTGCCTTGTTCCCAGGATCACAGCGCCTTTATCTTCCGTTCTTACGGTGCCAGTTATAATTCTGCTCTGCAGTGTGCCACTGATTTCTTGTGAGTTCTGATCCTGCCCCCCGTCCTGTTTACATTCTTCCTCCCTGCCTTTCGTCCTGACCGTGTCCACTCCCCCACCTCCTGTCCTGCCTGTGTACGTTCTCCCTGACTTCCATCCTGACCGCCTCCATTCCTCTCTGAGGGATCCTCTGTTGTTCCGTCCTCCTGTACTCCCTGCTATTACCTGCTCTCCCAGCTCCAGACTTCAACTTGTCTATTTACTCTGGTTTCCACGCTCCCCCAGTCTTTGAAGTTCCCTCTCGGTTCCTGGCTCGGCTTTCCCCAGACTCTGTCTCCGTCTAACCCTTAGAACCTCATAGACCTCCTGGTTCTGACCCCGGCCCGTACAACCATCCACTTCTTCCACTGGGGAGATTTGTGCCCTCTAGTGGAGAATTGCTGTCACCACTCTCCTGGAGCTCCGGCTCCTCCTGCTGGTTTGTTAAGACTAGTGCCATCTAGTGGGGAATCCCTACCTAGCACTCTCCTGGTGTTCCAGCTCCACCTGTGGGTTCATTACAGTTTGCAGCACAAGAGGTTCCATTATCTTAGATGATGTGTGTAATTGGGTGTCATCAGCATATAAATGGTGCTGAAAACCAAATCTACTTATGGTTTGTCCAATAGGGAAAGTGTATAGAGAGTAGACGAGGGGGCCTAGGACTGAACCCTGAGGAACCCTGACAGTAAGGTGAAGAGGAAAGGAAGAAAAGCTGGCAAAAGATACAGTGAAGGAGCTGTAAAAGAAATAGGAGGAAAACCAAGAGAGAATGTCCTTCAGCCCGATAGAGTGGAGCATAGTGAGGAGGAGATGGTGATCCACAGTCTCGAATGCTGCACAGAGATCTAGAAGGATGCACAGGGAGTACTGACCATAAGATTTAGCTATTGGTAGATCAATAGAGACTTTAGTAAGAGCAGTTTGAGTAGAGTGTAAGGCGCAGAAACCGAATTGTAAAGGGTCAAGAAGAAAGTTATCAGAGAGAAAGTGGATTAGACGAAACGTTCCAAAAGTTTAGATGTGAAGGGTTATATTAGAGACAGGTCTGTAGGTACCATCTCAGTTTGGGTCGAAGTATGTTTTTTTAAGTAATGAGTCTATGCTGGTGAGTTTGATGGATGAGGGAACGAAACCAGATAAGAAAGAGATTAAATATTTTAGTTATATGAGTGGTGACAGCCGGGGAAAAGGACTGAAGGGACTTGTGAGGTAATAGGGTCACCGGTGCAGGTAGTAGTGTGAGAAGATGCAAGGAGCCTGGTAATGTCCTCTTATGTGACCGGTTCAAAAATATAAAATGAGCTAGATGAAGTGAAGCAGGGAAGAGAATGCATGATGTTAGGAGATTGGGAGAAAATTTCCTATCGGATATGCTCAATTTTTTCTTTAAAAGATTTGGCCAGATCGTCAGTGCTGAGGTTGGTTGTTGGGGCCTGCACTCTTGGATCGAGGAAGGAATGAAAAGTGTCAAAGAGTCGATAGTTAGTCAGGTGATGAGGGTGGTGAAGTAAGCTTCTCTTAGTTTTAAATATAAACTTATAATGGATGAAATCTTTGGCCAGATTGGGTTTTCTCCACAGACGTTCAGTGCACCTGGAGCACCACAAGAGAAAACATGTTTGTAGGGTGTGCCAGGGTTGCCGCCATCTGTGCCAAGTTGTTCTGTGTGTAGAAGGTGTAGCTTCATTGAGGGAACGTTTCAGTGTTTCATTATAATGAAAGAACAGAATCAAGACATGAGAGGGAGGAGATTGGGGCCAATGATGACTGCAAATTCTTCATAAGCTTCTGCGTATTAATGGTGCATAAATTCCTATACGTGTGGTAAGTGGGGACAGTTCTTGATAGAGAATGACAGATGGTTGTGCCCAGAGAGCAGGAGAGGGGAGTTAGTAGAATTATTCATTGAGCAGAGTCAGGAGATCAGGTCCAGCGTATTCCCATCTCCATATATAGGAGAGTTAGTAAGCTGGGAAAGGCCAAGACAATCATCAATAGGGATGTTAACGTCCATCCAGCCGTTTTGGTTTACCAGAGACTTTGTCAGTGATTGTCTGAGTGAGTACACCAGTGCCGTCCGGCACCGCGCCGCGCTGTCCCTGCACCCCAGCCGTCCAGTCTCCCCGTTACACCACCAGGCCCCGGGATCACCAACCCCCCTACCCACGGAGGGGACAACATCCTAGCTGCACCCTACCATCTCTCCCGGGAACCCCGTTACCAGCAGCGGTGGTGCCATCATCACCACGTCCCGTCGGTGGCGTCACGAACAATCTCCCTTAACATACCACCCCCTTTTCACTCACGGGTGAGGAGCGCTGCTCAAGTCCCCGGGTCCAGTCCATTGCTCGAGCCACCGAGCAGCAGCAGCAGAAGCCCCGGACCCGAGCGTGGCGAGCGCGTCCCCTCCGCCTGCGACAACTTCCCCTTAGATTGTGCTTATATCCAGGTCTAATTGAACTTGCTAACAATTAATCAACTAACTTAAAACAGGAGGAGGCCATAAACCAACTAACAAGCTTGCAGGCCAACATGGATCATAAAATCTTTGAAGAAGTGAGATGACCTTATAGCATCAGGGAACAAACACAGTAAGATGAATGAAATATATACTATTGATCAGGCTTGTAAAGATGTGTTTGAAAGGGTTAATCCCAGCAGATGAATGAAATATATACCTGTATGAAGAGAAGAGAGACGAGTGTTAAGGTCTAGTCACACGCGTCGATATGTCGTGCGATTGCATGAGCGTTCGTACCTGCCCCCGTCGTTTGTGCGTCATGGGCAATTTGTTGCCCGTGGCGCACAAAGTCGTTAACACCCTGTCACACGTACTTACCTCCCGAATGACCTCGCTGTGGGCGGCGAACATCCTCTTCCTGAAGGGGGAGGGACGTTCGGCGTCACAGTGACATCACACAATGGCCACCCAATAGAAGCGGAGGGGCGGAGATGAGCAAGACGTAACATCCCGCCCACCTCCTTCCTTCCGCAATGCTGGCGGGACGCAGGTAAGCTGTGTTCGTTGTTCCCGGGGTGTCACACGTAGCGATGTGTGCTGCCTCGGGAACGACGAACAACCGGCGCACAAAAGGAGGAACGACATTATGAAAATGAACAACGTGTCAACGAGCAACGATAAGGTGAGTATTTTTGCTCGTTCACAGTCGTTCGTAGCTGTCACACGCTACGATACTCTAATGATGCCGGATGTGCCCGATATATCGTATCGTGTGACGCCGCCTTAAGCATCAAGCCATACTTAACTGCCTGGCACTTTGATTAAATCTACACAAGTCCCTTCTCCTTACTAAAACTTGACCTAAGAGTGTACTAATAAAAAGAATTGTTTTACTATCGGTGAAAAAATGGTCACGATTTTTCCCATTTAAACCGGTTTCTCCACTTTGAAGACTTTCTTAGTAAGTCAGTTTTAATCCCTCCCTCCTCAAAGAGCATACAAAACCTTGAGCCGGAGCAGAGATGTGAGATGTAACAGTCACTGACTATCACGTAAGGATGTATCTTCGTGGAATTATACTGCCGCTCACAGTCATTCTCCTGGGTAAGTCGCTTATAAAGATTTGTTATACTCGGGCGATTTGTAGGAATATCAGGATTGGGATGAAAACATTTCAATTAAGTATACTTTACCTTCATTATTGCTACAATGTCACAGATGGGATCTCACAAAGTGATCCAACCGTGATCTCAATTTTATGTGTAACCTATATAGCAGTAATGCAGCTCAAAATTGGTATATACAATGGTCACAAAAGCCTTGCAGAGTTTAGGCTACTTGTTTACTAAAGATATAGATAAAACTATTATTTTGGCATTATTTACTGAAATCTTCAGAAAGCTGAGCACTCAAATTCCATCGGTGTTATTATTCATTCAAATGAGTCATCTTTTTCGGCTTTTTAAGCATTTATACAATGTATAGTATGCTGCATATAAAGACGAAAAATAGGGTGTTAGCATGAAGTTTAAAAGCTGTACGTACAGTACTGTGCAAAAGTTTTAGGAAGAGGTGGAAAAAAATGTTGCAAAGTAAGAATGGATCCAAATAAAAAAAGTGTTAATAGTTTATTTATATCAATTAACAAGATGCAAATAAAAGGAAAAAAAGAGAAATCTGAATCAAATCAGTATTTGATGTGATCGCTATTTGCCTTCAAACAGCACCAATTCTTTCTAAACTTGCACAGTGTTGAAGGAAATCGGCAGTGAGGCTGTAACAAACTTCTTGGAGAACCAACTCCAGATCTTCTGTGTACGAGACTTGTGTATATCCTTCTGCTGCTACATGTGATCCCAGATATATGGGATGATGATGAGATCAGGGCTCTTTGGGGGCCGGATTATGACTTCTTCTAAGTACACTTGTCACTTTTACATAGTTTTTGAAGGAACTATGCAGAAGATTGTTCCAAAGATCTTGGAGGTCTGACCCCTGATCTTCTTTGTATGAGGTTTGTGTAAATCCTTCTGTCTCTTGATCCCAGATAGGATGATGATGAGATCAGATCTCTGTTGGGGCAGGATCAGCACTACTTCTGGGTACACTTGTCACTTGTACACAGTTTTTGAAGGAACTTGGCAGAAGATTGTTCCAAACATTTTGGAAAACCAACCACAGATATTCTGTGTATGAGACTTGTGCTAATCCTTCTGTCTCTCCATGTTATCCCAGACTGACTGGATGATGTGAGATCAGGGCTCTGTGGGGGTCAGATCATCACTTCTTCTCAGTACACTTGTCACTTGTACACAGTTTTCGAAGGAACTTGGAGGGAGATTGTTCCAAACATCTTGAAGAACTGACCCCAGATATTCTATGTATGAGGCTTGTACAAATCCTTTGTCTCTTGATTCCAAACAGACTGGATGATGATGAGATCAGAGCTCTGTGGGAGCCGGATCAGCACTTCTTCTCAGTACACTTACATAGTTTTTAATGGAACTTGGCAGGACGTTGTTACAAACATCTTGAAGAACTGACCTCAGATCTTCTGTGTATGAGACTTGTGTAAATCCTTCTGTCTCTACATGTGATCCCAGACAGACTGGATGATGATGATATCAGGGCTCTGTGGAGGCCGGATCATCCCTTCTTCTCAGTACACCTTTCACTTGTACACAGATTTTGAAGGAACTTGGCAGGAGGTTGTTCCAAACATCTTGAAGAACTGACCCCAGATCTTCTATGTATGAGGCTTGTATAAATATGTCTGTCTCTTGATCCCAAAGAGTCTGGATGATGATGAGATCAGAGCTCTGAGAGCTCTGTGGAAGCCGGATCAGTACTTCTTCTCAGTACACTTACATAGTTTTTGAAGGAACTTGGCAGGAGGTTGTTCCAAACATCTTGAAGAACTGACCCCAGATCTTCTGTGTATGAGACTTGTGTAAATCCTTCTGTCTCTACATGTGATCCCAGACAGACTGGATGATGATGATATCAGGGCTCTGTGGGGGCCGGATCATCACTTCTTCTCAGTACACCTTTCACTTGTACAAAGTTTTTGAAGGAACTTGGCAGGAGGTTGTTCCAAACATCTTGAAGAACTGACCTCAGATCTTCTGTGTATGAGACTTGTGTAAATCCTTCTGTCTCTACATGTGATCCCAGACAGACTGGATGATGATGATATCAGGGCTCTGTGGAGGCCGGATCATCCCTTCTTCTCAGTACACCTTTCACTTGTACACAGGTTTTGAAGGAACTTGGAAGGAGGTTGTTCCAAACATCTTGAAGAACTGACCCCATATCTTCTATGTATGAGGCTTGTATAAATATGTCTGTCTCTTGATCCCAAAGAGTCTGGATGATGATGAGATCAGAGCTCTGAGAGCTCTGTGGAAGCCGGATCAGTACTTCTTCTCAGTACACTTACATAGTTTTTGAAGGAACTTGGCAGGAGGTTGTTCCAAACATCTTGAAGAACTGACCCCAGATCTTCTGTGTATGAGACTTGTGTAAATCCTTTTGTCTCTACATGTGATCCCAGACAGACGAGATAATGGTGAGATCAGGGCTCTGTGGGGGCCAGATCAGTACTCCTTCTCAGTACAAGTACACCTAAACAGTTTTTGAAGGAACGTGACAGGAGGTCGTTCCAAACATCTTGGAGAACTGACCCCAGATCTCCTATGCATGAGGCTTGAACAAATCCTTCTGTCTCTTAATCTCAGACTGACTCAATGATAATGAGATCAGGGCTCTGCGAGGCCAGATCATCACTTCTCAGTATCGTTTCACTTGCACGGTTTTTGAAGGAGCTCAGCATGGAGGTTGTTCCAGACATCTTAGAGAACCAACCACAGATCTGTTTATGAAGTTTATGCAAATCCTTCTGTCTCTTCATGTGATCCCAGACAGACTGGCTGATGGGAGATCAGGGCTCTGTGGGGGCCGGATCAGCACTTCTCAGTACACTTGTATACCGTTTTTGAAGGAACTTGGCAGAAGGTTGTTCAAAACATCTTGGAGAACCAACCACAGATCTTCAGTGTATGAGGCTTGTGTAAATCCTTCTGCCCCTTAATGTGACCCCAGACAGACATGATGATGATGATGATGAGATCAGGGGTCTGTGGGGGCCGGATTATCACTTCCAGGATTCCTTTTTCTTCTTTACGCTGAAGATAGTTTTAATGACATTGGCTGGATGTTTGGAGTTGTTGTCCTGCTGCAGAGTAAAATTGGAGCCCATCAGACTTCTCCTTGATGATAATCCAAATTGTCATCATATAGGTCCTGGTGTAAAGTAAAATAATACGTGCCCACCAGTCAGTTATGATGCTGGTGGTAGTGTGATGATGTAGGCATACTTGACTGTCTGTAGGACTAGAAAAACTAAGCAGGTTACTTGTGCTGCATTTAGCTTATATACCATGAAAACAATGCAAAACAGAAATGTAAATTTCACACCAGTTTTCCTCCTAAATTCAGCTACCTAATACCGCTATGTAGTGCTAAGATAATACCACCATATGCAAGCCATATAATATATATACAGTACCAGCTAAAATATATGCAACTTATCAATATTACCCTTTAAAACAGCATTCCAAATTAAGGGGGGGGGGTAATTTTCAGAGTGTTTCTTTAAGTCTAAGTCCCCTGCCCCTTGGCTTATATTCACCCTCTACCATCACAGTCTCCTGTGATTTGTGACCTGCCGGCTGCTCCGGTGTTTCATGGAGCGTGCCGGAGGTCACAAATCAATACAGGTCTATGGGAGCCTCGTTCTAGCCTTGTTCTGGCTCTCATAGACTTGTATTGAAAACTTGTGACATAACTTCTGACTTTCGGATAGTCAGAAGTTACAATCACATGGTGGCACCACAGGATCAAAGTGACGCTGAAAAAGTATGAAGCTGCCGGAGGGTCAATATAAGAACAGGGGCGGGGGGCTTACATATAAAGTGCCCCTCCAGCGCTGAAAAAAAAAGATAGACGCTGGCGTGGTGCTTTAGGCAGCCTTCATAATATATAGTAAAAATAGTACCACTTTTTTCACAGCTGGAGTGGCGCTTTCTATATAAACCACCTGTATTATGCTCATCTTTTTTCAGCACCACTCTAGTGCCATCTTGGGCGCAAAACTTATGACTGTCCAAAATTCAAAAGTTACAAGCACTCAATGGAATCTATGAGAGCCAGAATGAGGCTCTCATAGACTTGTATTGAGATTTGAAATCCTGGAGCTGCCAGCAGGTCACAAATTGGGAGCTACAGTGATAAAAGATGAAGATGCTGGACCGGAGAGTATAAGACAGGGGGCAGGGGACTTAGATAGGGGTTGTCTCAACTTCTTTTTTCAGGACCTCACGGCTCCAAAATGTCCTGCTTTGTAGGGGATGGTGCGCTCCTGGTGATTGACAGTTTGGACTAGTGGCACAGTCTTGCCACTGTTCCATACTAAGCGCACTCCAAGTTGCTAGCCGAGGCAGCTTTACCTCTGCAACATAGAAGAACAGAGATGTCGAGGCCGGTTGGAACCAACGATCCAGCCAACTTCAGAGCGGAATGAGTAAGTTCAAAAGCATAGGGGTTGTTAGTGACTGCACACTTCTTACCTAGGAGACAGGCCACTTTTGAGACTATGGGGTGGCTTGAAAGTTAAGCAGGAAAAGATATCTTAAACAATCCAGCGTTATTTCTTTAATTACTGGAGTGGTGCTTTTAATCTAAGGTCTCTACCCCGGGATTATACTCATCCTCCAGCGTCTTCGTCCTTTATTACCGACTTAACGGTCCCGCAGCGTCATCTTGTGACCACAACTTCTGAGTGGTCGGAAGTCAGACGCTACATCACAAGCACTCAATACAAGTCTATGAGAGCAAGAACGAGGCTCTCATAGACTTTTATTGAAAAAGGACTTCTGGTGCGCTTCATGAAACACTGGAGAGATCCGTCAGATCAGAAACTGCTGGAGACTTGAAGATCGGTCAACAATATTGAAGAATGACTTCTGGCATGCTCCATGAAACATTGGAGAGATTAGTCAGATCACAAACTTTTGGAGACCAACAGGATTGGCGCCAATAAAAGGAGAAAATGAGTGTATTAAACTGGGGGCAGGGACCTAAGATTTAAAGCCCCACTCCAGCGTTTTATTTTTTTCATCATTGGACTAGTACTTTTAATCTAAGGTCTCTACCCCTGTATTATTCTCATCCTCCAGCATCTTCATCTTTTATCGCTGCCGTTCCGGTCCCGTGGCATCATCTTGTGACTGCAACTGCTGAGTGGTCGGAAGTCAGAAGTTACATCACAAGCTCACAATAAAATTCTATGAAAGCCAGAACGAGGCTCTCATAGACTATTATTGAAGAATGATTTTTGGCGCGTTCCATTAAACACTGGAGAGATCCGTCAGATCACAAACTGTTGGAGACCAACAGGAGTGGCGTCAATAGAAGGAGAAAATACTGGAGTGAGTATTAGACCAAGAGCAGGGACCTTAGATTTAAAGCCCCACTCCAGCGTTTTATTGTTTTCATCGTTGGACTAGTGCTTTTAATCTAATCTGCCCTCATCATCTCCCGCCTCGACTACTGCAACCTCCTGCTCTCTGGCCTCCCTTCCAACACTCTTGCACCCCTCCAATCTATCCTAAACTCTGCGGCCCGCCTAATCCACCTCTCCCCTCGCTACTCCCCAGCCTCGCCACTCTGCCAATCCCTTCACTGGCTTCCCATCACCCAACGACTCCAGTTCAAAACACTAACCATGACATACAAAGCCATGCACAACCTGTCTCCTCCCTACATCTGTGACCTAGTCTCCCGGTACCTACCTGCACGCAACCTCAGATCCTCACAAGATCTCCTTCTCTGCCCCTCCCTTATCTCCTCTTCCCACAATCGCGTACAAGATTTCTCCCGTGCATCCCCCCTACTCTGGAACGCTCTACCTCAGCACATCAGACTCTCCCCTACCGTGGAAAGCTTCAAGAGGAACCTCAAGACCCATCTCTTCCAACAAGCCTACAACCTGCAATAGCCCTCAGTCCAGTAGACCACTGCGCAACCAGCTCTGTCCTCACCTATCGTACCCTCACCCATTCCCTGTAGACTGTGAGCCCTCGCGGGCAGGGTCCTCTCTCCTCCTGTACCAGTCTGTTATGTACTGTTAATGATTGTTGTACGTATACCCTTTCACTTGTAAAGCGCCATGGAATAAATGGCGCTATAATAATAAATAATAATAATAATAATAATAATAATAATAAAGTCTCTAACCCAGTGTTATACACATCCTTCAGCATCTTCTCTTTGTATCACTGCCATTCCGGTCCTGCGACATCATCTTGTGACAGCAACAATTGATTGGTCAGAAGTTACATCACAAGCTCTCAATACAAGTCTATGAGAGCCAGAACGAGGCTCCCATAGACTCTTATTGAAGAATGACTTCTGGTGCGCTCCATGAAACACTGGTGAGATCCATCAGATCACAAACTGCAGGAGACGTGAGGATAGGTCAACGATATGTCACAAAACAACCTTTTCCATAATTATGAACCATGAACTCTCATCCCGTCCAGGGGTGGAGCAAAAATGTAAAATTTGGGACTGAGCTGCAATACCAGGCGCAGCCACTATAAAATGTTTAGCGCTAATGAGACTTATTGATTGATGATATAAAATATTACACTTTTTCCAGGTACGTGTCGATGTGGAAATACCTGCAGTTACAAAAATGTACTAGACAACATTACAAATCTGCCAGGCTCTGATGTGCGACCAGTGAGGAACTGGAAGGATCCTACCCTCGTCCTTATAGACCTGTCCCTGTACACTGTCATCAACTTGGTGAGAATGGCTTTTTTATTGGCCTATTTGGTGATCACCAGTTAAGTATTGGTGATGAAATATTTTAATATAATACCTCTCCTATATGCTCCATGGGAGTTTGTGCCTGTGTTTTATGGTAGAAGATGCCACAAAGATCATAGTAGAATCATGTGCTATTAAACGTTGATGTAAAAGATTTTATAAGTACGTTTAGAGTGATTTTTGTGCAGTTTTTGTGAAAAAAAATGAAGAGAAAAGCAGGGGTAGGAGGTTTCACGTTAGGAAACCCTAGACTATCCCTAACCTTCGGATTACCCCTGATTGTGGGAATGCCGGAACCCCGTGCTGACCAAAGCTAATTTGTTCCCCTCCCAAGGAATGAAGGGGCAGGAGTGTGATGGCAACACAGATATAGACAGACAGGGAAAAAAACAAAAATCAAACACACTGCAAACTCACAGAAATAAACAGTAAGAAACTAAGGCGAAAAGTAAGGGAAGTAAGGCAGCAGCAAAAGGACAACAAGATTTAAGGGGTACTTTGCACGCTGCGACATCGCTAGCCGATGCTAGCGATGCCGAGCGCGATAGTCCCCGACCCCGTTGCACTTGCGATATCTTGTGACAGCTGCCCTAGCGAACATTATCGCTGCGGCAGCTTCACACGGACTTACCTGCTCTGCGACGTCACTCTGGCCGGCGACCTGCCTCCTTCCTAAGGGGGGGGTTGTGCGGCGTCACAGCGACGTCACATGGCAGGCAGCCAATAGAAGCGGAGAGGCGGAGATGAGCGGGGCGTAAACATCCCGCCCACCTCCTTCCTTCCGCATAGCCGGTGGAGGCAGGTAAGGTGATGTTCCTCGCTCCTGCGGCTTCATACACAGCGATGTGTGGTGCTGAAGGAACGAGGAACAACATCGCAACAGCGGTCGATCTGACATTATGGAAATGACCGACACTACACAGATCACCGATTTACGACGCTTTTGTGATCGCTTATCGTCGCATCTAGGCTTTACACATTGCGACATCATTACTGGCGCCGGATGTGCATCACTTTCGATTTGACCCCGACGATATCGCAGTAGCAATGTCGCAGCATGCAAAGTACCCCTAACACCACAACCACTCACAGCAATAAACTTCTACAACCACCAGTAAGTCTGGATCACAACACCTCACCAGACCAGTATAGAGACACTATAGCTAGCATTAAAGGAAGAGGTCAGCCAGAAGGTGACTGATAAAAGGAGACTAAGGGGTACTTCTCACATAGCGAGATCACTAGCAAGATCGCTGCTGAGTCACAGGTTTTTTGACGTACCAGTGACCTCATCAGCGATTTTGCTGTGTATGACACTAAGCAGCGACTTGGCCCCTGCTGTGAAATCGCTGATCGTTACACACTGTTCTGGTTCATTATTTGCTCATTGGTCTCCCGCTGTGCAACACGCATCGGCGTGTTTGACTGCGGGAGACCAACGATCACCAACTCTGTGTAAGCAGCGTACGCTGGTAACGAGAGTAAATATCGGGTAACTAAGCAAAGCGCTTTGCTTAGTAACCCGATGTGTACCCTAGCTACGTATACAGGGAGCCAGCGCTGCCAGCCTGTAAGCGGTGAATGCTGGTAACCAGGGTAAATATCGGGTAACTAAGCAAAGCGCTTTGCTTAGTAACCCGATGTGTACCCTAGCTACATATACAGGGAGCCAGCGCTGTCAGCCTGTACGCGGTGTTCTCTGGTAACCAGGGTAAATATCGGGTAACCAAGCAAAGCGCTTTGCTTAGTTACCCGATATTTACCCTGGTTATCAAGCGCAGCATCGTTACACGAGTTGCTGGTGGCTGATGGCTGGTCGCTGGTCACTGGTGAGATCTGCCTGATTGACAGCTCACCAGCGACCATGTAGCAACGCACCAACGATCCCTGCCAGGTTGGATCGCTGGTGGGATCGTTGGTGTGTCGCTATGTGTTACCCCAGCCTAACCAGCAGAGATTAACTCCTGGCCTGCCTATAAACTACAAGTCTGTTGGTTTACGCCCGCGTCTCCCTGCGCCAATTAGAGACCTCAGAGAAGTTAGCAGGCAAAGTGCCAGAATCTGTAGTCTCCACAGATCCTGACGCCGCCATGACAGTCAGCAATGTTTGTGAAAATCTCTTTGTGGCAGAAACTGCAAGGTCGTTGTACCGATCAAATGTAGGTGGATGAGGATCAGGCAATTCCCTCAAGTCACATATTATTTATCTTCATTCTCTCTATTTTAGGACACCAGCTTGCAGATCATGACCACGTATCTCTGGTTTAACATGGTAAGAGATCACATTTACAGTGACCAACATAGCTGTGTTCATCTATGGCTTGCCATATCTAGTACATGAATTTCACCAAGACTGGTCTAATGGTGCTTTGTTTATATGATACCTTCAATAAAATGTACATTATTGTAGAAACAGTAGTATAATTAAGAATGCACAACAGCAACCATTAAAGCTGTAATGAGAAGTGCTTGATGCCCTTCATTAGAAAAGTCCTTGAAAAGTCATATTCCCTTGGCATAATAGGGTGGGGTCTTCCTCACTCAAGACATCCATCTAATAAATGGTCAACCATTAATCTACAGTTACACTGTTGCATTTGGAAGAGACAGCTAGGGATGAGCAGACTGATGGTTGTTCAGGTTCGCTGGTTTCGGCTGGACTTTAGTTAAAAGTTCGGTTCAAGACTTGACCTGAACTTCACCTCAGACCCCAAAACCCATAAAAATCAATGAGGATCCAAACATTACTACTGTAAAAAGGGCGTAGTAAGGGCTAGGGGACTGCAAAAGGAAGCAAAATCGGGGAAAGACCAAGACAGTTGCCCTTGAAACAAATGTGGATAGGGAATAAAAAATAAAATGACATGGGGTTCCTCTTATTTTGATAACCAGTGCAGGTAAAGCAGACAGCTGCGAGCTGCAGTCCTCAGCTGCCTGCTTTACCTTGGCTGGTTATCAAAAAAAGAGGTGATCCCACACCGTTTTTTTTTTAATTATTTATAAATAAATAATTGAAAAAAAACAGCTTGTGGTCCACACAATTTTTTGATAACCAGTGCAGGTAAAGCAGCAAAGCAGCAGCTGGGGGGTGGTATTATCAAGCTGGGTAGATCCATGCTTATTTGGCCTAAAAGTAGCAGCCTTCAGCTGCCCCAGAAGTGGCACATTTATTTTATGTTCCAATTTTGGCACTTTGCCCAGCTCTTCCCGATTGCCCTAGTTTGGTGGCAATCAGGGTAATATTTGGGGGGTTGATGTCAGCTGTGAAATGACACCTTGCATCAAGCCCAGGGGTTAGTAATATAGAGGTATCTATCAGACACCCCCATTATTAACCTGGTAGGTGTACAGTTAAAAAACCCACACACGGTGGAAAAAATAGTTTATTTGAATAAAGGCTCCCTCGATCACCAAATTATTAATTTTAAAAAATCCTCAAATTTCCAATTTCATCCAATCGTGTAATGTCCTACGACGTCCATCGAATCCTATGGAGCCTTTCTTGAATAATTTGTTGCCTATTATTAGTTTAGTACCCTATAAATTGGTAGCATTAATTTGTTGATATTTCCTTGCTACAAATACTGTGCGGGCAATATTAACTTGCTGTTGCAGTGTATAGTACATCCTTTGCGTTTGTCACCTCTTAGGATCCTCTAGGTCCTCATAGGGACAGTCTGTGTTGAGCGTGTTGAGTGGTGGCACCACTTGCGCCAATCTAGGGTGCGCCGGTGTGAGAATCAGGGTTCGCTAGGGCCAGTTGTCTAGTATAACTAATATTTTTTGTGTACCTCACTGGGGGCAGGTATTCACTTAAGTGTTCTTTTTGGTTTATTTTTTCATTTATTGGTCCTTATTGGACTTTGCGTATTTTAATATATATCAATAAAAGCGTTTTTAAGGAGTATTCTCTAGATATAAAATTAGTCCAATAACTAATACAAGTTTTCTTATGCTATGTTTCTATCGCAGGCATGGAAAAACGAGTTCTTATCCTGGGAACCAGATGACTTCTGTGGCATTGAAAAAATGTTAATTCCTAACAATAATTTTTGGTTGCCAGACTTATACATCTATGAAATGTAAGTGTCATGCAAGAAATAGTTTACTTGTAAAGGGGTTTTTTGGGACTTTGAAATTGATGTCTAAGGCTACTTTCACACATCCGGATTTTTGCTCTGCGGCACAATACGGCGTTCTGCAGAAAAACCGCAACCGGCCTTTGTAACGCCGGTTGTGTTTTTTTTTGCATAGACTTACATTAGTGCCGTATTGTGCCGCAGGGGCTTGCGTTCGGTCCGGTTTTTGCCGCATGCGGCAGATTTAGCTGATGCCGTGGCCGGATCGAACGTTCCCTGCAACGTTTTTTGCTCCGGCAAAAAACACCGCATCGCGCCGCATCCAGCCGCTGCGGCGCATTTTTCAATGCATACCTATGGAGGCCGGATGCTGCGCGATGCGGAAAAAAACGCATCCGGTCGCCGCATGCGGTTTTTTCCACTGCGCATGCTCAGTAGCGTGCCGCAACCGGAAAAAAACGGACGGGCCGCATGTAAAAACTTATGCAACGGATGCGGTGTCTTCGCCGCATCCGTTGCATAGTTTTCACAGCCGGATTGAGCCGCAGTGCTCAAACCGGATGTGTGAAAGTAGCCTTATCCGTAGGATGAGCCCTCTGGAGATAAAATTGCAATTGCCGGTAGAAAGTCGTTGCACGGATCCCACACTGGAATCCATAATAGTCCATATTCCAAGCACGTAAACGTTCAGGAAGTACTGGGTTTCTCCGAAAATAAGACAGGCTCTTATATTATTTTTTGTTCTGAACAATGCGCTAGGGCTTATTTTCAGGGTAGGTCTTATTTTCAGGGAGAAAACGGCTGTTCCCTATGAACTGCTAAGTTTACCCACTATGTACTGCTAAGTTTACCCCCAAAATAAGGCAGACACCCCCCAGGAGAATCAGACTTACTAGACTCCGGACATGCGGAGAGGGGAAGTGAATGGGCATCCATCACATATAGGTCTTCATCACTGACAGATCCCAGTGCGTTTTACAGCATGATCGTTCCTACTGCATTCCACAGCGGTCTCTCCCCCAGGGTTCCACAGCGGTCTCTCCCCCTGGGTCCACAACGGTCTCTCCCACTGGGGTCCCCTTGCATTCCAAAGTGTATGCTCCCTCTGTGTTGCACAGCGGTTGCTCTCCCTTGGGTTCCACAGCGGTCGCTCCCCCTGCAAGCCACAGCGGTCGCTCCTGTGTTCCACAGTGGTCGCTCCCCCTGGGTTCCACAGTGATCATTCCACCTGGGTTCCACAGTGGTTGCCCCCTATGCATTCCACAGCGGTTGCTCCATATGCGTTCCACAGCAGTCAATCCCCCTGTGTTCCCCAGTGGTTGCTCCCCCTGTGTTCTTCAGTGGTCACTTCCTCTGCGTTCCACAGCGGTCGCTTCCCTGTGTTCCACAGCAGTCTCTCCCCCTGCTGGCCTGTAGCAGTATCCCTCACACAGAGTTAGTGAGAGCTAAGTGATACTGTGACCCGATGTCTGAGTGAACGGCATGACGAGGGACCTGTCAGGGATGCAGATCTCTGTGGGAAAGCCCATCCACCATTAGCACTTGCCAGATGTATTTGTTCTGGCCTGGTGAGTGTGATTTTGGTGGGCGTCTGTCTTCTCTCTTTTGGGTCTGTCTTCTCTCTTTTGGGTCTGTCTTCTCTCTTTTGGGACTCTCTTCTTGCTTTGGGGGTATCTTCTCTCTTTAATGAAGTGTCCTGCTGTATCCCTTAACTTGTTAAGCTGCCCGGACACTTCATTATTAAACAACAACTACGGCTTATTTTTGGAGTAGCGTTTATATTTGAAGCATACCGGAAAAGGGACAAAAAATCCCACCAGGGCTTATTTTTGAGGTAGGTCTTATTTTTGGGGGAAACACTGCAATGAAAAAATAAGCTTCCATGGTGGAGATGTAAGCCCTCTAAATGACAATTCTGATGTGAATATGCTGGAAATCGTCTCGTGTAATTGAAGACCAAGCCCGGTGTGTCAATTCTTGGTCTTCAGGGGTTGCACTAACGCTTTCTCTAACGCACTGCACATCTATTTTCCAGGACGGAATCGGACGGCAACTCTCCAGTTGTCCCATACTACTCTGTTTCCAGCGATGGCACAATAAAAAGTTCCATGCCACTAAGAGTCACTAGTTCCTGCAATCTAGACATCTTCAAGTTCCCTTTTGATACCCAGACCTGTTCTTTGAGCTTTGGTCCATATATCCATACAGGTATTGTATCTTCTTATATACCTTCATGTCAAAGGTCTGACGGTGCTTTTCTTGGACAGAACACTTATACATTATAGCATTTATCTCGTTCATGGGCTTGTATATTTTTTGTGGACTGAGTGTGGACCAAAACTAAAAAGGAGACATCTGTGACCTGGATCAAAAATGGTCAAAACTCCTCAATGCAAGCCAATAACTAAAAATATGGAGAGCATGTGACTCGCCCACCCCAGGGCTATGGGACACCCGGAGCTGGGCCGGACTAGTCCGGGGGTAGTCAGTGGTGGCGGGGCCCGACTCCGTGGCCCTGGTGGGTGTCAGTTTAATATGGCTGATGACTTGGGGTTTGTGTTCGTGACGCCACCTGTGGTATGCGGCTATTAAGCCGCCGATGCTGTGTGAGGCCTCCGGGGTGATGATATGGCAGCAATGGTGGTACTGCTCCCCACAGGTGGAGCGGTGCCCCGGGGACACTGTTGGTGATTATTCGTGTCTATGCAGAGAAATAACTGAGGCAACACCAGGGGTGCAGTTTCAAGGTCTTTACTCACAGTTCTTGTCAAGGCCTGCAGGAGCCTTTGGACTGCTGGGACCACCGTCAGGGACCTCCGCCGATCCCGGGTAGATCTGGGGGTTGATGCCAGTGCACCCCTCTAATTGTGTCCTTTCTCAGCTGACTTCACTGGCCACCAGCTCTGAAGCTATCTGTGGCTCTGGAATCCCTTCGTTCCCTGCTTGGTGTCACCTGGACCCTCCGAGTCCCAGGGTCTTCACCAGGAAGCGTCACTTTCTTCTTTCTTTAGCTCCTGCCTGACTATAGCTCTTCTTCTACTCTGTTTCTCTCCTTCTCTGTTGCTTTCTTTCTCTGTTGCGGACACTCTGAACTCACAGAGCTCCTTTCTCTTTCTCAGCTACATGCTGGCTCCTCACTCTCTCACTCTCTGAGGTAAACTGAAACTCTGACCTTCCTCTCTGCTCTACACTCGGCTGGCTCTTCCCACCCCCCCCCCCGGTTGCTAAGCTACCACCCTAGGGGAGCAGGGATGGGTCTTACGACCCCTCCCAGCATGCAGCATGGGAGGGTTACTGCCACTGTCCCTGGTCCCAGTGTGTGCCTAGCAATGGGTGTAGTGCAGTTTTACCTGTGAACTGGCATGTACCCCTTTCCTTACTCAGGATGGGACATCACACCTCTGACTGGGGTGCAATGTCTCTGTGGCGACGGAAGCCTCAGGGGCGCCACACATGCAGGTGCCTTCTATGTTTCATCCATTTTTTTAGACTATTTTTTTTTTGTTTGCACATTATAAAAATGGACACCAGGACCAAATATGGCTGAAAATCAGGTCTTGTACATTGATGTAAAATGGTCCTTTTTATACTCAAACAGTTGTCTGAAGGAGTCCTCATTGAATTTCTAACACTTATTTAGGTGGAATAAAAACATGTTATGGTCATCAGGACGTGTGCGTGGTCATAAATCTGGTGTAAGCCCCTGGGGGACAGTCAGGTGCACGGTTATACAGTTTGCCACCAATTGCTCCTTCAACGCTGACTTGAAATAATGTAATGTCTTTCACATAACTGAAATATTTCCTCCAGAAGAGAAACTCAGACAATATCTAGTACACAACAGTAGCAAAGCTTCCTGCTCACAGTATGTTATGATAGGTCACATAAGCATAAAGCCAAAAAATGGGGAGGACACACAAGGCTTGTGCTCCTGGACGTCTATCACCATGAACCGGTTTATTGCAGAGGCAGGGGAGGTTTTTACTAAATGCCCCACCATTCACCTTCTAGGTAGTAGTATTCTTGCTTGTAGACTACCACACAGGGTTATGCAATGTGTTGATGTCATTGAACGTACGTCACCTCTGATGTAGAAATGTCAAGAGGTGTGTATAGCAATACTTAGATTTTTGGTGACATATGAATGACAACATTATTTCTGAGGACTCCACATAGGCTGATTAATTGGCTTTCAAAATCTTCCTGTCATGACCCACAGATTTAGGCAGGTTAGCAAGAGTTAATCTCTGCTGGGCTCCTTGCTGTTGGGGAGTCAGTCACATTCGCTCCCCTCTTATATATGCTGGCTGGACTATTCCAATAATGCCAGCTATAGCTTAGCTTTACTGGTCTGGTGGTGTGTTGTGATTAAGACTTTTGGTGGTTGTTGTGAATTATTGGTGTGAGCAAATGTGGTGTTAACCCTTGTTGTCTTTTTGTTGCTGCCTTCGTGCTGTTGCTTTTCTTTTTTGTCTCTTACTGTTTATCCCTGTGAGTTTGCAGTATGTCTGAGTTTTAGTTTTACCCTGTCTGTATTAATCTGTGTTTCCATCACACTCCTGCCCCTTCCTTCTCTGTGAGGTAATAGATTAGCTCTAGTCAGGAGAATAGCTAGGCACGGGACTCAGGCGTCTCTACCATCAAGGGTAACCCTGAGGTTAGGAATAGCCTAGAGTCTCCTAGCGTGAGTTAAAACATAGGAGACCCCTGTCCCTCGCTATCCTGCAGTCACTACATGTTAGCCCTTGGTGTCATTTTGTTGCTGCCTTCGTGCCCTTGCTTTTCTCCTTTGTCTCTTACTGTTTATCCCTGTGAGTTTGCAATATGTCTGAGTTTTTGTTTTACCCTGTCTGTCTTTATCTGTGTTTCCATCACACTCCTGCCTCTTCCTTCCCTGCGGGGTAATAGATTAGCTCTAGTCAGGAGAACTCCTGCCCCTTCCTTCTCTGTGGGGTAATAGATTAGCTCTAGTTAGGAGAATAGCTAGGCACGGAACTCAGGCATCTCTACCATCAAGGGTAACCCTGAGGTTAGGGTTAGCCTAGAGTCTCCTAGCGTGAGTTAAAGCATAGGAGCCCACTGTCCCTCGCTATTTTACAGTCACTACGTGTTAGTCCTTGTTGTCATTTTGTTGCTGCCATCATGCCCTTGCTTTTCTCCTTTGTCTCTTACTGTTTATCCCTGTGAGTTTGCAATATGTCTGAGTTTTTGTTTTACCCTGTCTGTCTTTATCTGTGTTTCCATCACACTCCTGCCTCTTCCTTCCCTGCGGGGTAATAGATTAGCTCTAGTCAGGAGAACTCCTGCCCCTTCCTTCTCTGTGGGGTAATAGATTAGCTCTAGTTAGGAGAATAGCTAGGCACGGAACTCAGGCATCTCTACCATCAAGGGTAACCCTGAGGTTAGGGTTAGCCTAGAGTCTCTTAGCGTGAGTTAAAGCATAGGAGCCCACTGTCCCTCGCTATCCTACAGTCACTACGTGTTAGTCCTTGTTGTCATTTTGTTGCTGCCATCATGCCCTTGCTTTTCTCCTTTGTCTCTTACTGTTTATCCCTGTGAGTTTGCAATATGTCTGAGTTTTTGTTTTACCCTGTCTGACTTTATCTGTGTTTCCATCACACTCCTGCACCTTCCTTCCCTGTGGGGTAACAGATTAGATCTAGTCAGGAGATAAGTCAGGCATGGGACTCCGTGTCTCCACCATCAAGGGTAACCCTGAGGTTAGGGATAGCTTAGAGTCCCCTAGCATGAGTGAAAGTATTCGAGCCCCCTGTCCCTCGCTATCCTGCAGCCACTACGTTTTAGCCCTTGTTGTCATTTTGTTGATGCCTTCCTGCTCTTGCTTTTCTCCTTTGTCCTTTATTGTTTATTCCTCTGAGTTTGCAGTGTGTCTGAGTTTTGGTTTTACCCTGTCTATTCTAATCTGTGTTTCCAGCACACGCCTGACCCTTCCTTCCTTGGGGGGGTAACAGATTATCTCTGGTCAGGAGTATAGTAAGGCACGGGACTCCAGCATCTCCACCTTCAGAGGTAATCCAGAGGTTAGGGGTAGCCTTGGGTCTCCTAACATGAGTGACAGTATAGGTGCCCCCTGTCCCTCACTATCCTGCAGTCACAACGTGACAGCTATTTAATCTCATTTTGGCTGTGGTTATGTTATACAAGATACTGAATGAGTAATAGATTTTACACGTAACCCTCTGCTGTGTTTCTTCGTAGTTCAGGACATCGTTATGGTGGCAAAATCCAATTCCACTCAAGTCTATCAAAATTCTAAGGACATTTTTGTCACTAAAGGAGATTGGTTTTTAATGGACATCACTGTTAAAAACTCAACTTATAATACTGAAAGTGACATTTACAGCGAAGTTATATATGAGGTAAGAGACTGTGCTCTCCTTGCTTTTCCCGACATCATCTGCTGGAGGAAAGTCAGGAGGCCACATACACATTGGATTGTTTGTCAATCCTGCCGATATCTTCAGGTTCACAAGACTTTATATTAATGTGTGTTGGGATTGAAGAGTAACCATCATTCCAAGATGAAATGTAGTGATGATGCCCTAATGGTTATTGTCATCAGTAGAGTGGGCTAACTAGGATCTGTAGCTTTCCCTTTCACCATTGCAACAAAAGATTGAGCATGTTCAAATACAACATGTCCTAACCAGGAAATTTGATCTGTCCCCATAAATATTGTGGATAGATCAGGTCGATATTGATAGGATCTGCAAATAATAATATGTATATGGCCAGAATAGCTTTGTATTAAAACATTGTCGATAGGGAGGAAGTGCACAACATATTTATTCTACCTTAAACCAGTCCTAAAGACATTTACTGTGCTACCTTTGTCAAACTTGGTGTCATGTTTACACATGGTGGATGCGTTCAGACCTACAGACGTCTGACGCACCACAAAAGTACAGCAGACAATACAACAACGAAGGAGAACACTGGGGACAACGGTGGGCCCTAGCTTTAGTGAGAGGGGTAGACGGGACACCTCCTATCCTCACTTGCAGCTCTGACTACACTCCTAACCAGGCTCTATACAGTCTCTGCAACTGTCGCCAAACAGGGACCTGAGACCGTGAAAAAAAAAACTGTAGTTGCCCTGGCTAGTGCATTGGAAGGTGAGAGATGCTAGCCCTACCGCTGCACTAATATAACAGAAGGAAAGGTAAGACAAACAGGGGAACACAGCAACAAAGAAGGATGAGGATCAGCTTCTGGAACACTCCTTCTCATCTCCTTCCACCAAGGGGGCCAGTATACAAATGGATTTGTATCTTCAGCAAGGACTGCTGGGAAACACCTCTATTTAAACATGAATGGCTACAAAGCAGCTGCAGCTGAGACATACAGCTAGGAATTGCTGGAAAAGATGCTGGTAGCAACACTGACATTAACCGTTTCAGTACTAAGAGAAATGAATCAACATTTAAATGTAGAGAGCCAGATAGAGATGAGAGGCTCCAGTCCTAAAGCTGTCACTAGTCTCCAAAAACAGGGAGACGACTGGCTTGGCTATGATCTTATTATATCATTACATTTTCAAGCAGTATTTCGAGAAACATTACCTTTATTTTTATATTTCTTGTTCATTTTAAGTTTTCAATATTATCTCTATTATTTCCATAGATCTCTATAAAAAGAGCCCCGGTAGTTTACATCATAAACCTCATCATCCCGGCATGCTTCATGGTTATACTGGACATCGCCAGCATGTTTATTGAAATAGGAACTGGAGAGAGGTTAGGCTTCAAAATAACCGTGGTGCTGGGGTTCTCCGTGCTACTGCTGATTCTGAACAACATGCTCCCGACTTCAGATAATCCTCCGGTTCTAGGTATGTCTTCCTTTTTTTTAATTTGTTGGGTTTGTTGAAGGGACTTATAACATAAGCTCATCCATAGAGGCAGGATACTTTCATAGGAATCTATATACATACGGTATTACACACTCATTGTATAGATGTTTTTGGGTTACCACAACGATGGTACAGATTGTGGCAGTTACATTACAATACTTAGGCATAAAGTTTGGTGGTTACAGCACAATAATGAGGCACAGAGCTTGATGGTTCCAAAACAATACAGAGGCACATAGCTTGGTGGTTACACATTACGAGAGACAGAGCTTGAAGGTTGCATAACAACACTGAGGCACAGAGCTTGGTGGTTACACAACACAGAGGAACATAGCTTGGTGGTTACACACCAACACTGAGGCACAGAGCTTGGTGGTTACACAACACTGAGGCACAGAGCTTGAAAGTTGCACAACAAAACAGAGGAACATAGCTTGGTGGTTACACACCAATACTGAGGCACAGAGCTTGAAAGTTGCACAACACAGAGGCACATAGCTTGGTGGTTACACACCAATACTGAGGCACAGAGCTTGGTGGTTACACACCAATACTGAGGCACAAAGCTTGGTGGTTACACAACAACACTGAGGCACAGAGCTTGGTGGTTACACAACAACACTGAGGCACAGAGCTTGGTGGTTACACAACAACACTGAGGCACAGAGCTTGGTGGTTACATAACAACACTGAGGCACAGAGCTTGGTGGTTACATAACAACACTGAGGCACAGAGCTTGAAAGTTGCACAACAAAACAGAGGAACATAGCTTGGTGGTTACACACCAATACTGAGGCACAGAGCTTGAAAGTTGCACAACACAGAGGCACATAGTTTGGTGGTTACACACCAATACTGAGGCACAGAGCTTGGCAGTTAAACAAAATACTGAGGCATGGAGCTTGGTGGTTACACAAAAATACTGATCCAAAGAGAAGTTACATAACAATACTGAAGCATAGAGCTTGCTAGCTACACAACAACACTGAGACACTAAGCTTGGTGGTTACACAACAATACTGAGGCACAGAGCTTGGTGGTTACACAAAAATACTGAGGCACAGAGCTTGGTGGTTACACAACAATACTGAGGCACAGAGCTTGGTGGTTACACAAAAATACTGAGGCAAGCAGAAGTTACATACCAATACTGAAGCAGAGATCTTGGTAGTTACACAACAACACAGACACAGAGCTTGGTGGTTACAGAACAATACTGAGGAACCGAGCTTGGAGGTTACACAACAATATTGAGGCACATAGCTTTCTGGTTACACAACAATATTGAGGAATAGAGCTTGGTGGTTACACAACAATACAGAGGCACAGAGCTTGAAGGTTGTACAACAATATGGAGGCACAGAGCTTGGTGGTTACACAAACATACTGAGGCATAAAGCTTGGTAGTTACACAACAACACTGAGGGACCAAGCTTGGTGATCACACAACACGAAGGCAATGAGCTTGGTGGTTACACAACAATACTTTGGCACTGAGCTTAAGGATTATAGTACAACTAAAACTGCACCATTCTTGGCAACCATACGTTTTAATCTCAAAAATCTTTCTAAGTTCCATGTACCTGTTAGAGAAGACACGATGTGCCAGATGGGAATGAATCATGTCTGTGTTTGATTATAGTATGTAAGGATGGGCTACTCTTGGTGAAGAGCGGTGGCCCGGACTAGTCAGGTTCATTTGCATATGCTGAGGGTGACATTAAAAGTTGATTTCTGCAATTATACCAACTATTTTCTAGAGAAAACTATCAGAAGCATTGTCATTCTTAAAGACACTGAGGGAGGTTTCTGAGGCTTGGGAACCTGATATTTTCCATTCAAAGGAGTTTTTTGATGAAAGTCAAACATTTTAAAGTCAAGATCCAGGAACATATGGTCATCAGACTGCATTAACGGGACATTGGAGATGGAGAATATACAGCTATTTACCTTCTGATATAATTTTACAGGCAGATTTATGTTTTCTTTTTGGTGTTTTATTAGGTATTTTCTGCTGCGTCTGCCTCGCCGTCATGGTTGTCAGTATAATGGGCTCCATTGCAACATCCTATATGTTAATGTTATCGGAAAACCAGCCAAATGTCCCACCTTGGATAAACACCTGGATCATGAAACGTTTAGCACGTATTCTGTTCTTCAAAGTAAAAGCCTCCAGAGAAGATAAATTGGTTTCGGTGGAGTCTGGAGAAAGAGGTGAGTTGCAAGAACACAATAGGCTTTCAATTAGATGCAAAACATAAAGTAGTTTGCATGGGAAAGTTGTTATCCGTTGCAGCCAAACCTAAAAATCAAAACTAGTCCTAGGATTGTCTGGATCACCATATCGCCCAAGTTTTTCTATCCATACAATGTAATAATACAGATGTACTCCATATAGAGTAACTAATTCCATTTGAGGAACCTTATGGTGGCACATTGTCTTTTAAAAGTCCCATAGTATCGGGCCACAAGACTCCATGTGATGCCATAGACCGTCCATGTTAACGATTCTGCCATAAAGCCTCCACAAAAGTAGGAAAGACAGTGGCTTTAACTGTGAGATGATCTTGGTGAACCTAAAGGGAATTGCTCCCCTGGTAGTACCATCACTTTGGAGGCAAGAGCACGGCTGCTGCAGACCCTAATGGCTGACGATGGGTGGTTGGGGTTAAGCTCCTCACGCCTGTGGATGAAGGAATGGGAGAAAAATCCTAAAAAGTGATCTTATTCAACGCGTTTCGAAGTCGAAACTCCTTCATCAGTATAAGCATCATGGTGTTTCATCATCCTGGTGAAGGAGTTTCCACTCCGAAATGTGTTGAATAAAATGACTTTTTAGCAATTGCTCCTATTCCTTCTTTTATAGGGAAGCGCCAAATTTAACCCCCACCAACCACCGTCAGCCATAAGGTCTCCATGCACATTAAAGTGAAGTTGTCTGAATCCCTTGATATCAGCGGGATCGGCTGACAACCAACTTGCATAAGGATCTCCCGACTCTCCCCCCAACAAATAATGTTGGGGGAGAAAAGGATCCAGCATGTTGGATTTCTAATAGCCTATCCTTCTGTTTTTGGAGAGATAAGCCACCACAAGAGGAGTCTGGTAGGGACCATATTAGTGCCTGAACGAGCCAAGTGTTCCTGTGCATACGGAATCAGCCAAACAATCAAACAGCCGACAACTTCATAATGTTTATTGGGGGCATGTACAGTCTTTATCTACTAATATCTTGTCCTTAATAAAAAATATTACAAGTTACATAGCTTCCTTTCTTACAGATAATAAAGACTTCAAGAAAAATGAAACATGCGTATCACTTGAGATGACAAAAACAGAGACACAAAGAGAATCACGAATTCCTGTAGAGGTGAAACTGCTAAAAAGATTATTGTTAGAAGTCCTCAAGATCCGCCAGGAAATGAAGTTGTCGAAGGATCAAGATGATGCCAAGTCAGATTGGTTGTTTGCTGCAATGGTTGTGGACCGGCTCGTCCTTATCGTCTACTTGCTCATTGTAACTATTATGTTTGCAGTGGTTATCAAAGTCTGGGCTACATGATGGCCATCACCGCAGACATAGAGAACATTTTTCTTACTTGTGAAGCCAGTCTGGAGTTGTGGGCCGACGGTATCATGTTATGAATATCTCAGTTGTTTACTATTCCTTAAATGTACAGATGAACTTGGTGTAATTTAGTTGTAATATGACCTGCTGCTAATTATTTATTATAAAATTATATATTAAAGCAATATTTTACAAGTACATGGACGTCTTCATTAAATTTTCTTGTAAATTCTTCATGTAATTGTAAGTTACATAAAACGAGAATAATTTGTTACAAAAGACTGTGGGGATAGCGGGAAACCGAGGCCCTTAAGCTGATCCTCCAACTAGGGTCCTTTTGCTATTCTTAGAGATACCCCTAATAGTGGGGATGTCTGAGTCTCATTCCTGGCCCTGCTCCTGACCAACTCTGATCTTATAATCTATCCCCCAGGAAGTTGGGACAGGAGTGTGATTTAACCCACAGAAATAGACAAATAGGGGAAACCATAACTCGGTCACTACGCACACACAAAGGTATAAGTCAACAAGAGATGAAGAGGAAAACAAGAGCGGGATTGAAACAATAAAATGATGGGTAAACTCCACAAACAACACCAAGCACATGCTACTCTCTCTCCGGCAAACCTGGGAAACCACAGCACACATACCAACACGGCAGAAGCTATAGTTGGCGTGGGTGGAAAATCTCCTTTATTGTAAATATGAGAGGAGCAGATGTGAATGTCTTTCTTACACATGTGATCCCAGTAGCCTACCAAGCGGGTTAGCAGGGGTTAACTCTTGCTAAACTGTCAATGACTGAGCACACAGCTGGTCAACGCCCGAGTCTTCCTGTGTAGATCAGAAACACCAGAGAAACCATCACGCAAAGTGTCAGAATCTGCAATGTGAACAGTGTCCGATTCTGCCATGACAGTCAGTGAGTTTTGTGTAAAACTCCATGTGACATAATTCTGGTCAAGAAAATGTGTGCCACCTAAAAGGAGCCCAATTTATGCCTTAAGGTCCCTGTATATCTTGATTAACAGTTATCCATTTTTCTCAGATTTGCTTTACCACTTTTTTGAGCATTGACCACAGGGGAGTTTCCTGGCTGCTATTGAACATGTCGGCAGGCACCTCCACAGAACAGGTCACCAGTCCGTCTCCACGTGTGTGTGTGTGTGTGTGTGTATGCATTATATATATATATATGTATATACAGTGCCTACAAGTAGTATTCAACCCCCTGCAGATTTAGCAGGTTTACACATTCGGCATTAACTTGGCATTGTGACATTTGGACTGTAGATCAGCCTGGAAGTGTGAAATGCAGCAAAAAACAATGTTACTTCTTTCTTTTTTTTTTTTTTTTTAAATTGTGAAAAGTTTATTCAGAGGGTCATTTATTGTTCAACCCCTCAAACCACCAGAATTCTGTTTGGTTCCCCTAAAGTATTACGAAGTATTTCAGGCACAAAGAACAATGAGCTTCACATGTTTGGATTAATTATCTCTTTTTCCAGCCTTTTCTGACTAATTAAGACCCTCCCCAAACTTGTGAACAGCACTCATACATGGTCAACATGGGAAAGACAAAGGAGCATTCCAAGGCCATCAGAGACAAGATCGTGGAGGGTCACAAGGCTGGCAAGGGGTACAAAACCCTTTCCAAGGAGTTGGGCCTACCTGTCTCCACTGTTGGGAGCATCATCCGGAAGTGGAAGGCTTATGGAACTACTGTTAGCCTTCCATGGCCTGGACAGCCTTTGAAAGTTTCCACCCGTGCCGAGGCCAGGCTTGTCCGAAGAGTCAAGGCTAACCCAAGGACAACAAGGAAGGAGCTCCGGGAAGATCTCATGGCAGTGGGGACATTGGTTTCAGTCAATACAATAAGTAACGTACTCCACCGCAATGGTCTCCGTTCCAGACGAGCCCGTAAGGTACCTTTTACTTTCAAAGCGTCATGTCAAGGCTCGTCTACAGTTTGCTCATGATCACTTGGAGGACTCTGAGACAGACTGGTTCAAGGTTCTCTGGTCTGATGAGACCAAAATCGAGATCTTTGGTGCCAACCACACACGTGACGTTTGGAGACTGGATGGCACTGCATACGACCCCAAGAATACCATCCCTACAGTCAAGCATGGTGGTGGAAGCATCATGCTGTGGGGCTGTTTCTCAGCCAAGGGGCCTGGCCATCTGGTCCGCATCCATGGGAAGATGGATAGCACGGCCTACCTGGAGATTTTGGCCAAGAACCTCCGCTCCTCCATCAAGGATCTTAAGATGGGTCGTCATTTCATCTTCCAACAAGACAATGACCCAAAGCACACAGCCAAGAAAACCAAGGCCTGGTTCAAGAGGGAAAAAATCAAGGTGTTGCAGTGGCCTAGTCAATCTCCTGACCTTAACCCAATTGAAAACTTGTGGAAGGAGCTCAAGATTAAAGTCCACATGAGACACCCAAAGAACCTAGATAACTTGGAGAAGATCTGCATGGAGGAGTGGGCCAAGATAACTCCAGAGACCTGTGCCGGCCTGATCAGGTCTTATAAAAGACGATTATTAGCTGTAATTGCAAACAAGGGTTATTCCACAAAATATTAAACCTAGGGGTTGAATAATAATTGACCCACACTTTTATGTTGAAAATTTATTAAAATTTAACGGAGCAACATAACTTGTTGGTTTGTAAGTTTTATGCATCTGTTAATAAATCCTGCTCTTGTTTGCAGTTTGCAGGCTCTAACTTATTTGCATCTTATCAAACCTGCTAAATCTGCAGGGGGTTGAATACTACTTGTAGGCACTGTATATATGTCCCCTAAAGGAATCTGCACCATCACATTTACAATCACAATATTTTGCAGACACCCTATTTGACTCAGGGAATGTCATAGACTACGTTTTGAGGGGAAAATGTAACCCTGTGGCTTAGTTATTTGACCAAAAAACCTGCTTACATTAAAGTCAATGTTGCTGTGATTGGTTGCTACAGGCAACGAAAGACATTTTTAATATAAGAAACTTATGTGTGAGGTAATATGATTTCTGTGGAGAGACAGATAGAGACTGACAGAGAGACAAAGAGAGACAGAGAAAGAGACAGCCAGCCAGGGAGAGAAAGAGACAGCCAGCCAGGGAGAGAAAGAGACAGCCAGCCAGGGAGAGAAAGAGACAGCCAGCCAGGGAGAGAAAGAGACAGCCAGCCAGGGAGAGAAAGAGACAGCCAGCCAGGGAGAGAAAGAGATACGCAGCCAGCCAGGGAGAGAAAGAGATAGCCAGCCAGGGAGAGAAAGAGACAGCCAGCCAGGGAGAGAAAGAGACAGCCAGCCAGGGAGAGAAAGAGACAGCCAGCCAGGGAGAGAAAGAGACAGCCAGCCAGGGAGAGAAAGAGACAGCCAGCCAGGGAGAGAAAGAGACAGCCAGCCAGGGAGAGAAAGAGATACGCAGCCAGGGAGAGAAAGAGATAGGCAGCCAGGGAGAGAAAGAGATAGGCAGCCAGGGAGAGAAAGAGACAGGCAGCAAGGGAGAGAAAGAGACAGCCAGCCAGGGTGAGAAACAGACAGCCAGCCAGGGTGAGAAACAGACAGCCAGCCAGGGTGAGAAACAGACAGCCAGCCAGGGTGAGAAACAGACAGCCAGCCAGGGTGAGAAACAGACAGCCAGCCAGGGAGAGAAAAAGACAGCCAGCCAGCCAGGGAGAGAAAAAGACAGCCAGCCAGGGAGAGAAAGAGACAGCCAGACAGGGAAAGAAAGAGACAGCCAGACAGGGAGAGAAAGAGACAGCCAGACAGGGAGAGAAAGAGACAGCCAGACAGGGAGAGAAAGAGACAGCCAGACAGGGAGAGAAAGAGACAGCCAGACAGGGAGAGAAAGAGACAGCCAGACAGGGACAGCCAGCGAGGGAGAGAGAGAAAGCTAGCCAGGGAAAGACACAGACAGCCAGCCAGGGAGAGAAAGAGATACGCAGCCAGGGAGAGAAAGAGATAGGCAGCCAGGGAGAGAAAGAGATACGCAGCCAGGGAGAGAAAGAGATAGGCAGCCAGGGAGAGAAAGAGACAGGCAGCAAGGGAGAGAAAGAGACAGGCAGCAAGGGAGAGAAAGAGACAGCCAGCCAGGGTGAGAAACAGACAGCCAGCCAGGGTGAGAAACAGACAGCCAGCCAGGGTGAAAAACAGACAGCCAGCCAGGGTGAGAAACAGACAGCCAGCCAGGGTGAGAAACAGACAGCCAGCCAGGGTGAGAAACAGACAGCCAGCCAGGGTGAAAAACAGACAGCCAGCCAGGGTGAGAAACAGACAGCCAGCCAGGGTGAGAAACAGACAGCCAGCCAGGGAGAGAAAAAGACAGCCAGCCAGCCAGGGAGAGAAAAAGACAGCCAGACAGGGAGAGAAAGAGACAGCCAGACAGGGAGAGAAAGAGACAGCCAGACAGGGAGAGAAAGAGACAGCCAGACAGGGAGAGAAAGAGACAGCCAGACAGGGAGAGAAAGAGACAGCCAGACAGGGAGAGAAAGAGACAGCCAGACAGGGAGAGAAAGAGACAGCCAGACAGGGACAGCCAGCGAGGGAGAGAGAGAAAGCTAGCCAGGGAAAGACACAGACAGCCAGCCAGGGAGAGAAAGAGACAGACAGCCAGGGAGAGAAAGAGACAGCCAGCCAGGGTGAGAAACAGACAGCCAGCCAGGGTGAGAAACAGACAGCCAGCCAGGGTGAGAAACAGACAGTCAGCCAGAGTGAGAAAGAGACAGATAGCCAGGGAGAGACAGAGACAGCCAGGGAGAGAAAGAGACAACCAGGTAGAGAAAGAGACAACCAGGTAGAGAAAGAGACAACCAGCCAGGGAGAGAAAGAGACAACCAGCCAGGGAGAGAAAGAGACAGCCAGCCAGGGAGAGAAAGAGACAGCCAGCCAGATAGAGAAAGAGACAACCAGCCAGGGAGAGAAAGAGACAGCCAGCCAGGGAGAGAAAGAGACAGCCAGCCAGGGAGAGAAAGAGACAGCCAGCCAGGGAGAGAAAAAGACAGCCAGCCAGGGAGAGAAAAAGACAGCCAGCCAGGGAGAGAAAAAGACAGCCAGCCAGGGAGAGAAAGAGACAGCCAGCCAGGGAGAGAAAGAGACAGCCAGCCAGGGAAAGAAAGAGACAGCCAGCCAGGGAGAGAAAAAGACAGCCAGCCAGATAGAGAAAGAGACAGCCAGCCAGGGAGAGAAAGAGACAGCCAGCCAGGGAGAGAAAGAGACAGCCAGCCAGGGAGAGAAAGAGACAGCCAGCCAGATAGAGAAAGTGACAGCCAGCCAGGGAGAAAAAGAGACAGCCAGCCAGGGAGAAAAAGAGACAGCCAGCCAGATAGAGAAAAAGACAGCCAGCCAGGGAGAGAAAAAGACAGCCAGCCAGGGAGAGAAAAAGACAGCCAGCCAGGGAGAGAAATAGACAGCCAGCCAGGGAGAGAAAGAGACAGCCAGCCAGGGAGAGAAAAAGACAGCCAGCCAGGGAGAGAAAAAGACAGCCAGCCAGGGAGAGAAAAAGACAGCCAGCCAGGGAGAGAAAGAGACAGCCAGCCAGGGAGAGAAAGAGACAGCCAGCCAGGGAGAGAAAGAGACAGCCAGCCAGGGAGAGAAAGAGACAGCCAGCCAGGGAGAGAAAGAGACAGATATCCAGGGAGAGAAAGAGACAGCCAGCCAGGGAGAGAAAAAGACAGCCAGCCAGGGTGAGAAACAGACAGCCAGCCAGGGTGAGAAAGAGACAGCCAGCCAGGGAGAGAAAGAGACAGCCAGCCAGGGAGAGAAAGAGACAGCCAGCCAGGGAGAGAAAGAGACAGCCAGCCAGGGAGAGAAAGAGACAGCCAGCCAGGGAGAGAAATAGACAGCCAGCCAGGGAGAGAAATAGACAGCCAGCCAGGGAGAGAAAGAGACAGCCAGCCAGGGAGAGAAATAGACAGCCAGCCAGGGAGAGAAAGAGACAGCCAGCCAGGGAGAGAAAAAGACAGCCAGCCAGGGAGAGAAAAAGACAGCAAGCCAGGGAGAGAAAGAGACAGCCAGCCAGGGAGATAAAGAAACAGCCAGCCAGGGAGATAAAGAGACAGCCAGCCAGGGAGATAAAGAGACAGCCAGCCAGGCAGAGAAAGTGACAGCCAGCCAGGGAGAGAAAGAGACAGCCAGCCAGAGTGAGAAACAGACAGCCAGCCAGGGTGAGAAACAGACAGCCAGCCAGGGTGAGAAACAGACAGCCAGCCAGGGTGAGAAACAGACAGCCAGCCAGGGTGAGAAACAGACAGCCAGCCAGGGTGAGAAAGAGACAGCCAGCCAGGGAGAGAAAAAGACAGCCAGCCAGCCAGGGAGAGAAAGAGACAGCCAGCCAGGGACAGAGACAGCCAGCCAGGGAGAGAAAGAGACAGCCAGCCAGGGAGAGAAAGAGACAGCCAGCCAGGGAATGAAAGAGACAGCCAGCCAGGGAATGAAAGAGACAGCCAGCCAGGGAGAGAAAGAGACAGCCAGCCAGGGAGAGAAAGAGACAGCCAGCCAGGGAATGAAAGAGACAGCCAGCCAGGGAGAGAAAGAGACAGCCAGACAGGGAGAGAAAGAGACAGCCAGACAGGGAGAGAAAGAGACAGCCAGACAGGGAGAGAAAGAGACAGTCAGACAGGGAGAGAAAGAGACAGCCAGACAGGGACAGCCAGCCAGGGAGAGAAAGAGACAGCTAGCCATGGAGAGACTCAGACAGCCAGCCAGGGAGAGAAAGAGACAGATAGCCAGGGAGAGAAAGAGACAGACAGCTAGGGAGAGAAAGAGACAGACAGCCAGGGAGAGAAAGAGACAGACAGCCAGGGAGAGAAAGAGACAGCCAGCCAGGGAGAGAAACAGACAGCCAGCCAGGGAGAGAAACAGACAGCCAGCCAGGGAGAGTAAGAGACAGCCAGCCAGGGTGAGAAACAGACAGCCAGCCAGGGTGAGAAACAGACAGCCAGCCAGGGTGAGAAACAGACAGCCAGCCAGGGTGAGAAACAGACAGCCAGCCAGGGTGAGAAACAGACAGCCAGCCAGGGTGAGAAACAGACAGCCAGCCAGGGAGAGACAGAGACAGCCAGCCAGGGAGAGAAAGAGACAGCCAGCCAGGGAGAGAAAGAGACAGCCAGCCAGGGAGAGAAAGACAGCCATCAGGGAGAGAAAGAGACAGCCAGCCAGAAAGAGAAAGAGACAGCCAGCCAGGGAGAGAAAAAGACAGCCAGCCAGGGAGAGAAAAAGACAGCCAGCCAGGGAGAGAAAAAGACAGCCAGCCAGGGAGAGAAAAAGACAGCCAGCCAGGGAGAGAAAGAGACAGCCAGCCAGGGAGAGAAAGAGACAGCCAGCCAGGGAGAGAAAGAGACAGCCAGCCAGGGAGAGAAAGAGAAAGCCAGCCAGGGAGAGAAAGAGACAGCCAGCCAGGGAGAGAAAGAGACAGCCAGCCAGGGAGAGAAAGAGACAGCCAGCCAGGGAGAGAAAGAGAAAGCCAGCCAGGGAGAGAAAGAGAAAGCCAGGGAGAGAAAGAGAAAGCCAGGGAGAGAAACAGTCAGCCATCCAGCCAGGGAGAGAAAGAGACAGCCAGCCAGGGAGAGAAAGAGACAGCCAGCCAGGGAGAGAAAGAGACAGGCAGCCAGGGAGAGAAAGAGACAGGCAGCCAGGGAGAGAAAGAGACAGGCAGCCAGGGAGAGAAAGAGACAGGCAGCCAGGGAGAGAAAGAGACAGGCAGCCAGGGAGAGAAAGAGACAGGCAGCCAGGGAGAGAAAGAGACAGGCAGCCAGGGAGAGAAAGAGACAGCCAGCAGGGAGAGAAAGAGACAGCCAGCCAGGGAGAGAAAAAGACAGCCAGCCAGGGTGAGAAACAGACAGCCAGCCAGGGTGAGAAACAGACAGCCAGCCAGGGAGAGAAAAAGACAGCCAGCCAGCCAGGGAGAGAAAGAGACAGCCAGCCAGGGACAGAGACAGCCAGCCAAGGAGAGAAAGAGACAGCCAGCCAGGGAGAGAAAGAGACAGCCAGCCAGGGAGAGAAAGAGACAGCCAGCCAGGGAGAGAAAGAGACAGACAGCCAGGGAGAGAAAGAGACAGCCAGCCAGGGAGAGAAAGAGACAGCCAGCCAGGGAGAGAAAGAGACAGCCAGACAGGGAGAGAAAGAGACAGCCAGACAGGGAGAGAAAGAGACAGCCAGACAGGGAGAGAAAGAGACAGCCAGACAGGGAGAGAAAGAGACAGCCAGACAGGGAGAGAAAGAGACAGCCAGACAGGGACAGCCAGCGAGGGAGAGAGAGACAGCTAGCCAGGGAAAGACACAGACAGCCAGCCAGGGAGAGAAAGAGACAGATAGCCAGGGAGAGAAAGAGACAGACAGCCAGGGAGAGAAAGAGACAGACAGCCAGGGTGAGAAACAGACAGTCAGCCAGGGTGAGAAACAGACAGTCAGCCAGGGTGAGAAACAGACAGCCAGCCAGGGAGAGAAACAGACAGCCAGCCAGGGAGAGAAAGAGACAGCCAGCCAGGGAGAGAAAGAGACAGCCAGCCAGGGAGAGACAGAGACAACCAGGGAGAGAAAGAGACAACCAGGGAGAGAAAGAGACAACCAGCCAGGGAGAGAAAGAGACAGCCAGCCAGGGAGAGAAAGAGACAGCCATCCAGGGAGAGAAAGAGACAGCCAGGGAGAGAAAGAGACAGCCAGCCAGAAAGAGAAAGAGACAGCCAGCCAGGGAGAGAAAGAGACAGCCAGCCAGGGAGAGAAAGAGACAGCCAGCCAGATAGAGAAAGAGACAGCCAGCCAGGGAGAGAAAGAGACAGCCAGCCAGGGAGAGAAAGAGACAGCCAGCCAGATAGAGAAAGAGACAGCCAGCCAGGGAGAGAAAAAGACAGCCAGCCAGGGAGAGAAAGAGACAGCCAGCCAGGGAGAGAAAGAGACAGCCAGCCAGGGAGAGAAAGAGACAGCCAGCCAGGGAGAGAAAGAGACAGCCAGCCAGGGAGAGAAAAAGACAGCCAGCCAGGGAGAGAAAGAGACAGCCAGCCAGGGTGAGAAACAGACAGCCAGCAAGGGAGAGAAAGAGACAGCCAGCCAGGGAGAGAAAAAGACAGCCAGCCAGGGAGAGAAAAAGACAGCCAGCCAGGGAGAGAAAAAGACAGCCAGCCAGGGAGAGAAAAAGACAGCCAGCCAGGGAGAGAAAAAGACAGCCAGCCAGGGAGAGAAAGAGACAGCCAGCCAGGGAGAGAAAGAGACAGCCAGCCAGGGAGAGAAAAAGACAGCCAGCCAGGGAGAGAAAAAGACAGCCAGCCAGGGAGAGAAAAAGACAGCCAGCCAGGGAGAGAAAAAGACAGCCAGCCAGGGAGAGAAAGAGACAGCCAGCCAGGGAGAGAAAGAGACAGCCAGCCAGGGAGAGAAAGAGACAGCCAGCCAGGGAGATAAAGAGACAGCCAGCCAGGGAGATAAAGAGACAGCCAGCCAGGGTGAAAAACAGACAGCCAGCCAGGGAGAGAAAGAGACAGCCAGCCAGGGAGAGAAAGAGACAGCCAGCCAGATAGAGAAAGAGACAGCCATCCAGGGAGAGAAAGAGACAGCCAGCCAGGGAGAGAAAGAGACAGCCAGCCAGGGAGAGAAAGAGACAGCCAGCCAGGGAGAGAAAAAGACAGCCAGCCAGGGAGAGAAAAAGACAGCCAGCCAGGGAGAGAAAGAGACAGCCAGCCAGGGAGAGAAAGAGACAGCCAGCCAGGGAGAGAAAGAGACAGCCAGCCAGGGAGAGAAAGAGACAGCCAGCCAGGGAGAGAAAGAGACAGCCAGCCAGGGAGAGAAAGAGACAGCCAGCCAGGGAGAGAAAGAGACAGCCAGCCAGGGAGAGAAATAGACAGCCAGCCAGGGAGAGAAAGAGACAGCCAGCCAGGGAGAGAAAGAGACAGCCAGCCAGGGAGAGAAAAAGACAGCCAGCCAGGGAGAGAAAGAGACAGCCAGCCAGGGAGAGAAAGAGACAGCCAGCCAGGGAGATAAAGAGACAGCCAGCCAGGGAGATAAAGAGACAGCCAGCCAGGGAGATAAAGAGACAGCCAGCCAGGCAGAGAAAGTGACAGCCAGCCAGGGAGAGAAAGAGACAGCCAGCCAAGGTGAGAAACAGACAGCCAGCCAGGGTGAGAAACAGACAGCCAGCCAGGGTGAGAAACAGACAGCCAGCCAGGGTGAGAAACAGACAGCCAGCCAGGGTGAGAAACAGACATCCAGCCAGGGTGAGAAACAGACATCCAGCCAGGGTGAGAAACAGACAGCCAGCCAGGGTGAGAAACAGACAGCCAGCCAGGGTGAGAAAGAGACAGCCAGCCAGGGTGAGAAAGAGACAGCCAGCCAGGGAGAGAAAAAGACAGCCAGCCAGCCAGGGAGAGAAAGAGACAGCCAGCAAGGGACAGAGACAGCCAGCCAGGGAGAGAAAGAGACAGCCAGCCAGGGAGAGAAAGAGACAGACAGCCAGGGAGAGAAAGAGACAGCCAGCCAGGGAATGAAAGAGACAGCCAGCCAGGGAATGAAAGAGACAGCCAGCCAGGGAATGAAAGAGACAGCCAGCCAGGGAATGAAAGAGACAGCCAGCCAGGGAATGAAAGAGACAGCCAGCCAGGGAATGAAAGAGACAGCAAGCCAGGGAGAGAAAGAGACAGCCAGCCAGGGAATGAAAGAGACAGCCAGCCAGGGAGAGAAAGAGACAGCCAGTCAGGGAGAGAAAGAGACAGCCAGCCAGGGAATGAAAGAGACAGCAAGCCAGGGAGAGAAAGAGACAGCCAGCCAGGGAGAGAAAGAGACAGCCAGCCAGGGTGAGAAACAGACAGCCAGCCAGGGTGAGAAACAGACGTCCAGCCAGGGTGAGAAACAGACAGCCAGCCAGGGTGAGAAACAGACAGCCAGCCAGGGTGAGAAACAGACAGCCAGCCAGGGTGAGAAACAGACAGCCAGCCAGGGAGAGAAAGAGACAACCAGGGAGAGAAAGAGACAGCCAGCCAGGGAGAGAAAGAGACAGCCAGCCAGGGAGAGAAAGACAGCCATCAGGGAGAGAAAGAGACAGCCAGCCAGAAAGAGAAAGAGACAGCCAGCCAGGGAGAGAAAAAGACAGCCAGCCAGGGAGAGAAAAAGACAGCCAGCCAGGGAGAGAAAAAGACAGCCAGCCAGGGAGAGAAAAAGACAGCCAGGGAGAGAAAAAGACAGCCAGCCAGGGAGAGAAAGAGACAGCCAGCCAGGGAGAGAAAGAGACAGCCAGCCAGGGAGAGAAAGAGACAGATAGCCAGGGAGAGAAAGAGACAGCCAGCCAGGGAGAGAAACAGAAAGCCAGCCAGGGAGAGAAAGAGACAGACAGCCAGGGAGAGAAAGAGAAAGCCAGGGAGAGAAACAGTCAGCCATCCAGCCAGGGAGAGAAAGAGACAGCCAGCCAGGGAGAGAAAGAGACAGCCAGCCAGGGAGAGAAAGAGTCAGCCAGGGAGAGAAACAGTCAGCCATCCAGCCAGGGAGAGAAAGAGACAGCCAGCCAGGGAGAGAAAGAGACAGCCAGCCAGGGAGAGAAAGAGACAGGCAGCCAGGGAGAGAAAGAGACAGGCAGCCAGGGAGAGAAAGAGACAGGCAGCCAGGGAGAGAAAGAGACAGGCAGCCAGGGAGAGAAAGAGACAGGCAGCCAGGGAGAGAAAGAGACAGCCAGCAGGGAGAGAAAGAGACAGCCAGCCAGGGAGAGAAAAAGACAGCCAGCCAGGGTGAGAAACAGACAGCCAGCCAGGGTGAGAAACAGACAGCCAGCCAGGGAGAGAAAAAGACAGCCAGCCAGGGAGAGAAAGAGACAGCCAGCCAGGGACAGAGACAGCCAGCCAGGGAGAGAAAGAGACAGCCAGCCAGGGAGAGAAAGAGACAGCCAGCCAGGGAGAGAAAGAGACAGACAGCCAGGGAGAGAAAGAGACAGCCAGCCAGGGAGAGAAAGAGACAGCCAGACAGGGAGAGAAAGAGACAGCCAGACAGGGAGAGAAAGAGACAGCCAGACAGGGAGAGAAAGAGACAGCCAGACAGGGACAGCCAGCGAGGGAGAGAGAGACAGCTAGCCAGGGAAAGACACAGACAGCCAGCCAGGGAGAGAAAGAGACAGATAGCCAGAGAGAGAAAGAGACAGACAGCCAGGGAGAGAAAGAGACAGCCAGCCAGGGAGAGAAAGAGACAGCCAGCCAGGGTGAGAAACAGACAGCCAGCCAGGGTGAGAAACAGACAGTCAGCCAGGGTGAGAAACAGACAGCCAGCCAGGGTGAGAAACAGACAGCCAGCCAGGGTGAGAAACAGACAGCCAGCCAGGGTGAGAAACAGACAGCCAGCCAGGGAGAGAAACAGACAGCCAGCCAGGGAGAGAAAGAGACAGCCAGCCAGGGAGAGAAAGAGACAGCCAGCCATGGAGAGACAGAGACAACCAGGGAGAGAAAGAGACAACCAGGGAGAGAAAGAGACAACCAGCCAGGGAGAGAAAGAGACAGCCAGCCAAGGAGAGAAAGAGACAGCCATCCAGGGAGAGAAAGAGACAGCCAGGGAGAGAAAGAGACAGCCAGGGAGAGAAAGAGACAGCCAGCCAGAAAGAGAAAGAGACAGCCAGCCAGGGAGAGAAAGAGACAGCCAGCCAGGGAGAGAAAGAGACAGCCAGCCAGATAGAGAAAGAGACAGCCAGCCAGATAGAGAAAGAGACAGCCAGCCAGGGAGAGAAAGAGACAGCCAGATAGAGAAAGAGACAGCCAGCCAGGGAGAGAAAAAGACAGCCAGCCAGGGAGAGAAAAAGACAGCCAGCCAGGGAGAGAAAGAGACATCCAGCCAGGGAGAGAAAGAGACAGCCAGCCAGGGAGAGAAAGAGACAGCCAGCCAGGGTGAGAAACAGACAGCCATCAGGGAGAGAAAGAGACAGCCAGCCAGAAAGAGAAACAGCCAGCCAGCCAGAAAGAGAAACAGCCAGCCAGGGAGAGAAAGAGACAGCCAGCTAAGGAGAGAAAGAGACAGCCAGCCAAGGAGAGAAAGACAGCCAGCCAGGGAGAGAAAGAGACAGCCAGCCAGGGAGAGAAAGAGACAGCCAGCCAGGGAGAGAAAGAGACAGCCAGCCAGGGAGAGAAAGAGACAGCCAGCCAGGGAAAGAAAGAGACAGCCAGCCAGGGAGAGAAAGAGACAGCCAGCCAGGGAGAGAAAGAGACAGCCAGCCAGGGAGATAAAGAGATAGCCAGCCAGGGAGATAAAGAGACAGCCAGCCAGGGAGATAAAGAGACAGCCAGCCAGGGTGAGAAACAGACAGCCATCAGGGAGAGAAACAGACAGCCAGCCAGGGAGAGAAAGAGACAGCCAGCCAGGGAGAGAAAGAGACAGCCAGCCAGGGAGAGAAAGAGACAGCCAGCCAGATAGAGAAAGAGACAGCCAGCCAGGGAGAGAAAAAGACAGCCAGCCAGGGAGAGAAAAAGACAGCCAGCCAGGGAGAGAAAGAGACAGCCAGCCAGGGAGAGAAAGAGACAGCCAGCCAGGGAGAGAAAGAGACAGCCAGCCAGGGAGATAAAGAGACATCCAGCCAGGGAGAGAAAGAGACAGCCAGCCAGGGAGAGAAAGAGACAGCCAGCCAGGGTGAGAAACAGACAGCCATCAGGGAGAGAAAGAGACAGCCAGCCAGAAAGAGAAACAGCCAGCCAGCCAGAAAGAGAAACAGCCAGCCAGCCAGGGAGAGAAAGAGACAGCCAGCTAAGGAGAGAAAGAGACAGCCAGCCAAGGAGAGAAAGACAGCCAGCCAGGGAGAGAAAGAGACAGCCAGCCAGGGAGAGAAAGAGACAGCCAGCCAGGGAGAGAAAGAGACAGCCAGCCAGGGAGAGAAATAGACAGCCAGCCAGGGAGAGAAAGAGACAGCCAGCCAGGGAGAGAAAGAGACAGCCAGCCAGATAGAGAAAGAGACAGCCAGCCAGATAGAGAAAGAGACAGCCAGCCAGGGAGAGAAAGAGACAGCCAGCCAGGGAGAGAAAGAGACAGCCAGCCAGGGAGAGAGACAGACAGCCAGCCAGGGTGAGAAACAGACAGCCAGCCAGGGAGATAAAGAGACAGCCAGCCAGGGAGATAAAGAGACAGCCAGGCAGAGAAAGTGACAGCCAGCCAGGGAGAGAAACAGACAGCCAGCCAGGGTGAGAAACAGACAGCCAGCCAGGGTGAGAAACAGACAGCCAGCCAGGGTGAGAAACAGACAGCCAGCCAGGGTGAGAAACAGACAGCCAGCCAGGGTGAGAAACAGACAGCCAGCCAGGGTGAGAAACAGACAGCCAGCCAGGGTGAGAAACAGACAGCCAGCCAGGGTGAGAAACAGACAGCCAGCCAGGGTGAGAAACAGACAGCCAGCCAGGGTGAGAAACAGACATCCAGCCAGGGTGAGAAACAGACAGCCAGCCAGGGTGAGAAACAGACAGCCAGCCAGGGTGAGAAAGAGACAGCCAGCCAGGGTGAGAAAGAGACAGCCAGCCAGGGAGAGAAAAAGACAGCCAGCCAGCCAGGGAGAGAAAGAGACAGCCAGCAAGGGACAGAGACAGCCAGCCAGGGAGAGAAAGAGACAGCCAGCCAGGGAGAGAAAGAGACAGCCAGCCAGGGAGAGAAAGAGACAGCCAGCCAGGGAATGAAAGAGACAGCCAGCCAGGGAATGAAAGAGACAGCCAGCCAGGGAGAGAAAGAGACAGCCAGCCAGGGAATGAAAGAGACAGCCAGCCAGGGAGAGAAAGAGACAGCCAGACAGGGAGAGAAAGAGACAGCCAGACAGGGAGAGAAAGAGACAGCCAGACAGGGAGAGAAAGAGACAGTCAGACAGGGAGAGAAAGAGACAGCCAGACAGGGACAGCTAGCCAGGGAGAGAAAGAGACAGCTAGCCATGGAGAGACACAGACAGCCAGCCAGGGAGAGAAAGAGACAGATAGCCAGGGAGAGAAAGAGACAGACAGCCAGGGAGAGAAAGAGACAGACAGCCAGGGAGAGAAAGAGACAGCCAGCCAGGGAGAGAAAGAGACAGCCAGCCAGGGAGAGAAAGAGACAGCCAGCCAGGGTGAGAAACAGACAGCCAGCCAGGGTGAGAAACAGACAGCCAGCCAGGGTGAGAAACAGACAGCCAGCCAGGGTGAGAAACAGACAGCCAGCCAGGGTGAGAAACAGACAGCCAGCCAGGGTGAGAAACAGACAGCCAGCCAGGGTGAGAAACAGACAGCCAGCCAGGGAGAGACAGAGACAGCCAGCCAGGGAGAGAAAGAGACAGCCAGCCAGGGAGAGAAAGAGACAGCCAGCCAGGGAGAGAAAGACAGCCATCAGGGAGAGAAAGAGACAGCCAGCCAGAAAGAGAAAGAGACAGCCAGCCAGGGAGAGAAAAAGACAGCCAGCCAGGGAGAGAAAAAGACAGCCAGCCAGGGAGAGAAAAAGACAGCCAGGGAGAGAAAAAGACAGCCAGCCAGGGAGATAAAGAGACAGCCAGCCAGGGAGAGAAAGAGACAGCCAGCCAGGGAGAGAAAGAGACAGCCAGCCAGGGAGAGAAAGAGACAGCCAGCCAGGGAGAGAAAGAGACAGATAGCCAGGGAGAGAAAGAGACAGCCAGCCAGGGAGAGAAAGAGACAGACAGCCAGGGAGAGAAAGAGAAAGCCAGGGAGAGAAACAGTCAGCCATCCAGCCAGGGAGAGAAAGAGACAGCCAGCCAGGGAGAGAAAGAGACAGCCAGCCAGGGAGAGAAAGAGTCAGCCAGGGAGAGAAACAGTCAGCCATCCAGCCAGGGAGAGAAAGAGACAGCCAGCCAGGGAGAGAAAGAGACAGCCAGCCAGGGAGAGAAAGAGACAGGCAGCCAGGGAGAGAAATAGACAGGCAGCCAGGGAGAGAAAGAGACAGGCAGCCAGGGAGAGAAAGAGACAGGCAGCCAGGGAGAGAAAGAGACAGGCAGCCAGGGAGAGAAAGAGACAGGCAGCCAGGGAGAGAAAGAGACAGGCAGCCAGGGAGAGAAAGAGACAGCCAGCAGGGAGAGAAAGAGACAGCCAGCCAGGGAGAGAAAAAGACAGCCAGCCAGGGTGAGAAACAGACAGCCAGCCAGGGTGAGAAACAGACAGCCAGCCAGGGAGAGAAAAAGACAGCCAGCCAGCCAGGGAGAGAAAGAGACAGCCAGCCAGGGACAGAGACAGCCAGCCAGGGAGAGAAAGAGACAGCCAGCCAGGGAGAGAAAGACAGCCAGCCAGGGAGAGAAAGAGACAGCCAGCCAGGGAGAGAAAGAGACAGACAGCCAGGGAGAGAAAGAGACAGCCAGCCAGGGAGAGAAAGAGACAGCCAGACAGGGAGAGAAAGAGACAGCCAGACAGGGAGAGAAAGAGACAGCCAGACAGGGAGAGAAAGAGACAGCCAGACAGGGACAGCCAGCGAGGGAGAGAGAGACAGCTAGCCAGGGAAAGACACAGACAGCCAGCCAGGGAGAGAAAGAGACAGATAGCCAGAGAGAGAAAGAGACAGACAGCCAGGGAGAGAAAGAGACAGCCAGCCAGGGTGAGAAACAGACAGCCAGCCAGGGTGAGAAACAGACAGCCAGCCAGGGTGAGAAACAGACAGCCAGCCAGGGTGAGAAACAGACAGACAGCCAGGGAGAGAAACAGACAGCCAGCCAGGGAGAGAAAGAGACAGCCAGCCAGGGAGAGAAAGAGACAGCCAGCCAGGGAGAGACAGAGACAACCAGGGAGAGAAAGAGACAACCAGGGAGAGAAAGAGACAACCAGCCAGGGAGAGAAAGAGACAGCCAGCCAGGGAGAGAAAGAGACAGCCATCCAGGGAGAGAAAGAGACAGCCATCCAAGGAGAGAAAGAGACAACCAGGGAGAGAAAGAGACAGCCAGCCAGGGAGAGAAAGAGACAGCCAGCCAGGGAGAGAAAGAGACAGCCAGCCAGATAGAGAAAGAGACAGCCAGCCAGGGAGAGAAAGAGACAGCCAGCCAGGGAGAGAAAGAGACAGCCAGCCAGGGAGAGAAAAAGACAGCCAGCCAGGGAGAGAAAAAGACAGCCAGCCAGGGAGAGAAAAAGACAGCCAGCCAGGGAGAGAAAGAGACAGCCAGCCAGGGAGAGAAAGAGACAGCCAGCCAGGGAGAGAAAGAGACAGCCAGCCAGGGAGAGAAAGAGACAGCCAGCCAGGGAGAGAAAGAGACAGCCAGCTAGGGAGAGACAGAGACAGCCAGCCAGGGAGAGAGACAGCCAGCCAGGGAGAGAAACAGACAGCCAGCCAGGGAGAGAAAGAGACAGCCAGCCAGAGAGAGGAAGAGACAGACAGATTACCTGCACATATACACACACAGCTCTACAACAAGCACAGTTACACACTATACATTACCACATCTTGCAGCTCTTCATCGGTGCAGAGCAGGGGAGAAGACACTAGGAGCTGCACTGAGGCTGCAGCAGCTACAGGACCTGCCACATCACTGGTCATGCGATCAGGTCCTTCACCTTCTCAGCCTCCCTTCTGCTCCAGTACATTTCCTCCCCTGCTCTGCCCCGATCACATAGATTAGTGCAGAGCAGAAAGAGAGGGCAGCTCTTTATGAGCGACCCGGGCCCTCCTCATTGCCCTGATGGCGGCCCCCGTCCTGCCGATGTGCTGCAGGGCGGATGACTCAGCATCTTTTAAATGTTTCATGCGGATTATAATGGGAGAAATTTACTTTTTGGAGCATGGGCCCCGGGCGGTAGCCCAGATTGCCCTCATTATAATCCGCCTATGGTTATCAGTACCGAGCACCCGAGCATGGTAGTGTCCGCTCATCACTAGTTACGAGTACCGAGCACCCGAGCATGGTAGTGCCCACTCATCACTAGTTACGAGTACTGAGCACCCGAGCATGGTAGTGCCCGCTCATCACTAGTTACGAGTACTGAGCACCCGAGCATGGTAGTGCCCAGTCATCACTAGTTACGAGTACCGAGCACCCGAGCATGGTAGTGTCCACTCATCACTAGTTACGAGTACCGAGCACCCGAGCATGGTAGTGCCCGCTCATCACTAGTTACGAGTACTGAGCACCCGAGCATGGTAGTGCCCGCTCATCACTAGTTACGAGTACCGAGCACCCGAGCATGGTAGTGCTCGCTCATCACTAGTTACGAGTACAGAGCACCCGAGCATGGTAGTGCCCGCTCATCACTAGTTACGAGTACTGAGCACCCGAGCATGGTAGTGTCCACTCATCACTAGTTATGAGTACTGAGCACCCGAGTATGGTAGTGCTCACTCATCACTAGTTACGAGTACTGAGGACCCGAGCATGGTAGTGCCCGCTCATCACTAGTTACGAGTACTGAGCACCCGAGCATGGTAGTGCCCACTCATTACTGGTTACGAGCACCTGAGCATGGTAGTGCCCGCTCATTACTGGTTACGAGCACCTGAGCATGGTAGAGCCCACTCACCACTATTTATTACCTAATGCACTTTCATCAAAGGCTTGGAAATTCCTTCCTTTGTTGGGTCTCGTGGAGGAAAGAGACGCTAATTTTGCACTGTTAATACAATATGTGGATCTTTATTGAGAACACTTTCAATAGATAAGAGATGTTATTTTAGAAGGTTTAGGTAATGATGAGTCACCTGCCTCGGAGGGGAAACAGCAATGACAGTACAGTCGGGTTTCCTTGACTTACCTGCTTACGCCGTCACTTTTTACCTATTGTTTCAGAGCCTGGAGCAGAGTTTGATTGTAGAGGAATCCACCTGTACAAAGAATATTTCCCCACCCGTCCTCCACAGTACTGGTGTGTACACCTTACGCTACCCTACATGCTGTTCTGGTCAAATGTGACGTTGTACTGTAGCACAAAGAATTTAAATTTCTTAGAACTAAGAAAGTGGCTTAAGGACAAATTTTATTTAATACCCTCAATAATGACACTGAAAGTGGAACTGGAGACACCCATCTTATTTTATTTAATACTACAGTGGTAAAGCAGACAACAGAACATGATTCTGACCAGCGGATCCTTCTATATAAACTCAATGTTTTCCAAATCTGGGTTATGAAAATGGTCCAGCAGTAACAGCTGATTGACATACATTTTATGGAACAAGTTTAAGGAAAACTTGTATTTTATTCAGCAAAATCCCTAGTGTTTATATACATATGAGTCCACTGGGCGGTCCCTGTATACAGGAGTCCAGTGAGCAGTCCCTCTATACGTATGAGTGCAGTGGGTGGTCACTGTATACATTTGAGTCCAGTGGGTGGTCCCTGTATACAAATGAGTCCAATGAGTGGTCCATATATAGATGAGTCTAGTGGGTGGTCCCTATATACAATAAGTCCAATGTGGTGGTCCCTGTATACATGTGTGCAGTGGGTGGTCCATTTATACATATGAGTCCAGTGAGTGATTCCTTTATACATATGAGTCCAGCAGGTGGTCCCTGTACACATATGAGTACAGTGTGTGGTCCCTATATACATGAGTCCAATGGGCAGTCCCTTATACATATGAGTCCAGTGAGCGGTCCCTGTACACTTATGAGTCCAGTGGGTAGTAGTCCCTGTATACATATGAGTCCAGTGAGTGATCCCTCTATAGATATGAGTCCATGGGGGGGTCCCTGTATACATATGAGTCCAGTAGGTGGTCCTTGTATACATATGAGTCCAGCGGGTGATCCCTGTACACTTATGAGTCCAGTGGGAGGTCCCTGTATATAGTGAGTCCAGTGGGTGGTCCCTATATACATATGAGTCCAACGGGTGGTCCCTGTACACTTATGAGTCCAGTGGGTTGTCTCTGTATACAATGAGTCCAGTGAGTTGTCCTTGTATACAATGAGTCCAGTGGGTGGTCCCTATATACATGAGTCCAGTGGGTGGTCCCTGTATACATATGAGTCCAGTGGGTGGTCACTGTATACATATGAGTCCAGTGGGTGGTCCTTGTATACATATGAGTCCAGTGGGTGGTCCCTGTATACATATGAGTCCAGTGGGTGGTCCTTGGATACGTATAAGTTCAGTGGGTGGCCGCTGTACACAATGAGTCTAGTGGGCGGTCCCTGTATACATGAGTCCAGTGGGTGGTCCCTGCATATGTAGTGGTCAGTCTTATTCAGTGATTTACAGTTTTCCCTGTATGACTGAGCATGCAGAGATAGCTGTCAATCACTAGTAGGACCGCCCACTAGACTCCTAAATATACAAACATCAGGGACTTCAGTGAATAATATAAAAGTTATACTAAATCTTCTATAACAAGCCTATCTATCATTCTGCTCAGCTTGTGCCTTGATGACGTCCTGTCCAATAATCGGGCTGCAAGTACAGGTTCCCTTTAAGAATTCTGTCCATGAACCAGGTGCAAAGTAGACAGATTAGTAAAAAAGTGAGTATGCCTGTGGAATTCTGTGGGTATTCCCAATCAGGTAAGAGACAGAATGTAAAATTATCTTGACAGTGGGGAAGATACACATTTTGGAAGCTATGCAAGTGTTATTAGTAATAATGAGCAAATACTAAAATTCTGGAGTGGTCGTTATTTGATTTGAGCAGGTTGGACGTTCTGATGGGCTCCACTCAAGTAACGAACATAACGGAAGTCAATAGTTTGTCTTTCCGCCCATATACAGCCAGCAATAAACAAAGCATTTCTGGGGGAGGGCAGGGTTTTGGGGTTTTTTTACACACTACATCCAAAAACTTTGTTTTTACCCCCAGTGAGAGCCATTCAGAGACTGAAAGCGACTCTCACGGGGGTGCTCGCTCCAATCATGTACTAAAGGGATCTGGCTCTTTTTGTTCGATGTTTCATGAACAACACATCCGAACACCCGCAATATTTGGCCAAGCACTGATTGTAAATGTCACATGTGGTTTTCCACAAACCTTGCTGGCTATCAGGTTCTGTTCACATTGCAGATCCTGACAATCTGCGTGATGGTTTCTCTGTTGCCTAGGATCAACACAGGCAGACTTAGGCGTCAACCTGCTGTGTGCTTATTCATAGGCAGGCTAGCAAGAATTAATCTCTGCTGGTCTACTTGATGGGTTTATTTTATCACAAGTGGTGGGGAAGCAAATCACATCTGCTCCCCTCCTATTTATGCTGGTTGAAGTTTTCTATCCATGCCAGCTAGTTTTCTATGTTGGTCTGTGAGCTTTAGTGTTCCAGTCTTTCTGCTGAAAGTGTTGCTTTTTACTTGGAGCAGTTGTGGAATTTACCCCTGTTGTCTTGTTGCTTCCTTTCTGCTCTTGTTTTTCTCCTACTCTCTTATTGTTTTACACGTGTGTGTGTGTGTGTGTGTGTGTGTGTGTGTGTGTGTATGGTTAGTGAAAGAGTTTTGGTTTCCCCTGTCTGTTTATTTCTGTGGGTTTCATCTCATTCCTGTCTCGCTCTTCCCTGGGGGAGGGTAAAAGGTATCAGATCTGGACTGGTTAGGATCAGGGTCGGGAAGGAGACTCAGGCATCTGCACCATCAGGAGTATCCCTGAGATTAGGAATAGTTTAAGTCCCCCTATCTTGAAGGGCAGCGTAGGAGGGTCATTGTGACAGTACCTGAACACCCCAATGCTATTTGTTAGATTGACTAGTTTTAGCTTGCTCCTGTTCACATTTGTCTTATTTTTGGAAGTGCTGGTCAGTTTTTTGATATGTGTCATATACTTACTTCTCCACCCATCAGCCTGGAGCATTTTAAATTATAGCTGGATTTTTCCTGCCCTTAAAATTGTAGGCTTACAGCCCCGGGAGAGGCATATAAGCTTAGAGTCTCAAGAAAGGCGTACACCTTGTTGATGGCTGTTGGGCTCTCGTGAATTGATCAATTTATGCACAAAGTACCTAATTTTTTAACATAATTTCTATAGCAGTAATGCAATTCCAATTTCATATATTCAGTGGTTACATATTATAGCATTTCAGAGTGCGGCTGTATACTTTTTGTTACACCTTAAGAATTAAACTGCCAGGATCGATGTTAGTCCTCCTGCTGCTGATCTCACAGGGGTACTGACGGCACCTACTAAATCAGCATTATAACAATGTACGTCACAGTGCGGGAACTAGAACTCAAAGAAGATGTTCATTCTCATCATGGGTCGTTATCAGGGGCACAACAATTGCGGTCACCGGGATCGCGACCAAGTCCAGGAGTGCAGAGGGCACACCTGCCTCAGTCCCTGCTTCAGGTGGTTGTGCGTCCGAGGCTGCACATCCAGCTGAAATGCATTGTGCTGCAGAGATCCATCGGGTCCCTACACTGTGATACACGCTGCTGGCCAAACAGAAACCGGAAGCTTTCATCTGTGTCCCAGAGAACGGCGCATGGCAATGATGTCATGTGTTGCAATAGCTCCGACACCAATGAAAATTGCCGGCCACTGTGCGCTGGCTACACAGGAGGAAACTGTGTGATGTGAAAGCCAGAGACAGAGCGTGCATTGTTGTAGTTTTTTGCATTAGACAGAATGTAGACATATTTACCAGGATGGGGACATATATACCAGAAAGGGGACAGTAGATAACAGGAGGGGGACAGTATATACCAGGAGGGAGACAGTATATACCAGGAGGGAGATAGTATATACCAGGAGGGGCCCAACAAGGGTATAGTATCCACCAGGAGGGGCCCCAGGAGGTAAACAGTATATACCAGGAGCGGGACAGTAGATACTAGAAGGGAGACAGTATATACCAGGAGGGGCCCAACAGGGGGACAGTATCCACCAGGAGGTGGATAGTATATACCAGGAGGGGGACATTAGATACCAGGAGGGGCCCAGGATGGGGACATATATACCAGGATGGGGTTATATATACAACAGATGCAGGCTAGAATGAGGAACATATATACTAGGATGGGGGACATATATCAGGATGGGGAGACATATATGCCAGGATAGGGGGCATATTTACGAGGAAGGAGCCAAGGATGGGGAACATTAGAACAGGGTGGGGGACATTACTACATAATGGATGGGGGGCAACTTGTATGGCTTTATAGAATTTAGAATGGTAAATGTTACATACATATACATACAGTACATCTGCCCAACATAAGTAGGGGGGCCAAGGCCCAAACTTTGCACTAGGGCCCATCAAACTCTAGTTACGCCACTGGTCATTATTCTCACCATAGGTCATTAAGGAGTTGTGGTCAATTGCTCATCAATTCCACATGTACAGTCTTCTATACACCAGATCTTGGCAAAGTGTGACCCAAGAGTCACATCCTGCCTTTTGGCTGTTCCAGTATCCACAAAAAGGAGAAGATTACTCCAGATTTTTTTTCACCAAGATCACTGGTCATTGTGTGGTCACCGTACAGTCCATGGTACCACATACCTAGAGCAATTGTGATGTCCCTGCAGTAACCAGGTGTCACAAAAAGCAGGCAACAACAAGGTAATAGCTTGGGTCCTACATGACTGTGCCAGTCAGTACACACACACTAGCACACCAGGACAAATACACTCACAACCAGGGCGGGAGACCCCTCTTAGAGCCAGATGACAGGGCTGGGTACTGTGAGCTAACAGGCAGCCAACTGGGAACGGAGGGACCAGACCTGGGGGAGGAGCGAGTGACCTGGGAAGTGTGGCTAGTCAGTCGGAGAAAGGAAGCGAAAGAGGAAGGGGTTGAGGAGAGGAGTGTGTGGTAGTAAAAGGAAAGGTGTCAAGACAGACAAAGGAATCTTGAGACACATTGAAAGTAGCAAAGACTCTGCAAAGATCTGAGTAGAAAGAACAGCCACTCAGAGGAGGAAATTAGCTGGAGAGTGAGAGAGCAAGCTCCAAGGATAAAGGGATTCTGTGGGGTGGACATCCAGGGCTCACAGTACTTTGCACACACGAGGTGCAGATCCCAGAACAGACCAGGACTTCAAGCCATCTATTAACTCTGCCAGGTGGGTTTCCAGGACTTATCTACCACCACTAATGTCCGATGCATCAGCAGCAAAGGGAGGACCGGAACATATTCCCTTAAATAGTCCAAGCTGCCTGCGGCAGGACCCAGACACCAGGAGGACCTCCAAGTGCTCCACACCAGGGAGGACCCACATACACCAGAGTGCAAAGGTGGGAGAGTGGCACCAGGTTGCTGGCACAGCCATAAGGCATACGGGCACACCTGGGATCCAGTACGTCCCCAGGGCATGGATCCAGTAAGTAAAGACAATCAAACTGCAGTCCCCTGTCTGGACTGCTTCATTGCGCTGCGCCTCCATGTTAACCCTTCACTTACCCCTGAGGAAAAGCCCTGCTCGCGATGGGCTCCACCATCAACGCTGCCCCCATCCATCATCCCCTGTGGGAACCCGCAGCGGTGGCCTACCATCCCTGGCCGCAAACCACTAGTGGCGTAGTCAGACTTTTTATTTTATTTTTATTTTTATTTAAAACTAGTTGACGGTGCCCCCAGATCCGGAACCACTCGATCCACGGACTGTTGAGATCAGAGCAGCCCGGCTGCCACGGAGCGCTACACGATTACTAAAAATATGTTTGCGAGAATATAACCAAAGCTACAATATTTGGCATTTTCTCTTTAGTATCTCGATGGTTTCATGTAGTACGGTGTGACACGTCTAGTCTGACCCACCACCTACATAATCCGGCTAGCAACAGTCAACACAACATAGCACTGTGGCTATTTACACATGTAAAGCCTTTGAGCAGAGCTGTCAGACTTCCAGGCTGACTTTATTCTCGGACAGGTGGGGTACATGATTTATGATGTTACCAAGATAAGCATTAATCAACAAGTGGCAAAACATTGATCCTTACATGAAAAATCAATGTTCCCGGTTTATACTTTGGGTCTCATATACTGAGCAAAAAAGTGACCTTGGTGCTTCCTTAATGATCATTTTACCAATCACAGTTGATGCTTCCAAACTTCTGCCAAGGTGAGGTTTTGTTGGTCTCACAGCACTGCCCATGTAAGAACGACAAGAAATTAATTTTTTTGCAAAATTTTCCTCTTTATTTGTAATTTTTCCCTGATATCTCATTTAGTTTACTTCCATTCTCCAAACATTCATACACACAACATTTTCTTCTCTTTCTTTCGATATGTTGTGAGGCCCCGAGGCTCGGTGTCGGTGCAGCGGTGCATTACCTTCAGGGACTCCACTCGGCTGGATCTTGTCACAGGTAGGAAATCTTCTATTTTGATTGTCGTGACGCCACTCTCAGAATTGCGGTCAATGGGGACCGCCACTGCAGGTTAGGGGTGCCTGGGGCTGATGGTAGGTGCAGTCAGTTGTAATAGCCTCCTGAGAGTGAGGCATGCCCCAGGGTCCCGTGTAGGTGTGTGGAACTACAAGTCGCAGAATGACTCACACGCACAAGCAGGATGTCTTTCAGGGATTTTACTCACTGATGGTGGCAGGGTGAGTAACCCGGGCGTAGCTGGGATGAACCAGGCTGGAACCAGGTGTCCTTCAGGCTGACTTATGAGGGTGGCTACCAACTCGCCTTCCTTAGCCCGTTGTGTTTTGGGGTAACCCCTGCTTGAAGCCCTGCTGGGGTCGCCCAGGGAAGTTGCTGGTGCCTCTCTCCCCTTCTTTTTGGCCCGTTTGCTTGTAGCCTGGACCAGGTCACTCCGGCTGCTTGCCTCCTGTGAGCTATGGGCCCCTCACTTTGGCTACGTGGCTGCGGACTCTGTGGTGTTGTCTTGGGGGTGTAAAGTGCCCCCTCATGCAGGTTTGGCAAAGGAAAGGTGAATCTATCCCTGCACTGGGACCTGCTACCCGTTTGGGCCTGGTATCTCCCTGACAGTCTCCTTACTTTCCACTCCATTGCTCTCTCTTTAGCTGTGTGTGGATTTCGGGCAGCACTCCCAGGTGACCGTTCTCCCCCGTCGGTAGTCACTGCGCGTACGTTGTCAGCCTTGTGTAGAGCTACAGGGTCTGCTTTTGCCCTCCCTGAACTTCACCACTCAACTGTCCTCGGCTCACTCTTCCCTCCTCTCCTGTTCTTGCCTACGTCACCTAGCAACCAGGCTCTCTACCACACCCCTCGAGTGGAGATGGAGGCTTCGCCCCCTCCTGGGATCCCCAGGGGTCCTCTCAAAGGTAAATGTGTGAGACCTGATCACTATGCGCCTGTGTAGTCACACCTCGGTCAGCCTTCTGGATTACCTGTTTTGTACTGTCCCCAGCATGGGTGCAGTACTCAGTGGTGCCTGACCAGGTCAGGGGCGCCACATTCCCCCTTAGTTATCACCAGCACGTCCTCGGGCTGCAAGACAACATTTTAAAATGCGTAAAACAGTAAAACATGGTAAAACGTTTTAAAACCATCAGGTACCATACATCACCTCCCTCCACCCACAAGTCCGTTAGCCCACCCTAAACCCTCTCAGGCGGCAGGTCACCGGTTTCTTTTGGTAACCAGGTCTGGGCCATCAGCTTCCCCAGACCTTTCTTCCCATCTGCCTCTCCCGTTGGCCGCGCCTTCAGCCACTTCTGGCAGGATGTAGAGGCGGCTTTCATGGTCTGGTGGTTTCAGGGTATACCTGGCCTGGTGGAGCCGCGCCTTCAGCCTCTTCTGGCAGGATGTAGAGGCGGCCTCCACAGTTGGTGCTGACCAGGTACCCTCTTTGTGGTGGAGAGCCAGGCCCCATAAACAGGCGTGCTCCCTGGTAGTGGTTGTACCTCTGGGGTAACTATAAACACTGCGAGAGTTTGTGGCTATAGCCAGTTCATAGCCTTAAGGTTCATGGGTTAAAGTGCAAAAGGGTTTTTCACATAAGTTCATGTGGGCACATGCTTGAACTTGTAAACGTTGCAAAACTGTACTTTAACTTGCTGTACTTCTTACTTTACTTTACATGGACTTTGCTCCTTCTTCCTCCTCGACAAAGTGGGCCTCTGACCTGCGATTTGGCCCTTCTCAGGGACCGCTTTTCCTCTAAGTCTCTGGCCGTGACCTCGTCCTTCTTCTCGGGAGACTGCGGTGCAGGTGGGTCCCTTGTCCTGCTGCGGCGCCGTGTCCTGCGGGCTGGGTTCTGCCTGGCTGCTATCTCACCGCTTGCAGGCTCCCAGGTGATGTAACTGGACAGATCTTCCTCAGCGGAGGATGTCGGGCCCTCTTCATCCCAGCGGGAGTACGGCAGCATCTCTGGCTCTTGGACTGGCGCTGCATCCACTGCTGATGGCTTTGGGGTCAACTTCTCAGCTTCCTGGCCTCCTCTCCCCCTTAGTTCTTCTGGGCACTCCTCTTGTGGCAGCGCTAGGGATGGATTTTCATCAGCAGGCCAGGGCGGGGGACCCTTTGGCATGAATGTTGCAGGAGTCTTCCTGTGAGTATGCGGAGGGAGCAGATACCGGTCCACCATCTCCTTTGGGAAGTGGGCCTCTAGATCAGCCTTCAGCTTCCAGTATTCGGGGTCCTCCCCCAGCAGGGACTTCCTAGCAGGGACTTCCTTGGGCTGGGGAGCGGTGTCTGCTCTGGCCTTGCAGGCCGGGGTAAATAGTTGTACGGTCTTGTCTTGGCGGGCCGAGCCTGGCGTGGCAGCGGCCTGGTCTTGGCAGGCCGAGCCTGGCGTGGCAGCGGCCTGGTCTTGGCGGGCCGAGCAGGGCATCGCTGCGGCGGCCTGGATTGGCGTCGCAGCTGCGATGGGATCTGTGCGGGCCGGGCTGGGCGCTTCTGCGGCCTGGATTGGCGTCGCAGCTGCAGCCGGTCCTTGGCGGGCCGCACCTGACGTGGCTGCGGCCTGGTTCAGCACCTCACTTGCGGCGCGGACGAGCGTCGCTGCTGCGGTGGGGTCTTGGCGGGCCGGGCCTAGCATGGCGGCGGCCTGGGTCAGCGTCACACCTGCGGCGTGGAGGAGGGTCGCGGCGGCAGCCGGATCTTTGCGGGCCGGGCTGGGCATCGTTGCGGCGGCCTGGGCTCGGCGGGCCGCACCTGGCGTGGCTGCGGCCTGATTCAGCGTCGCCGCGCCGGGCATCTCTCCAGGGACCGCGGGCATGGCAGCAGGGGTCGGGGCACTCGCGCTGACAGGGGCAACACAGGACTCACCCATCGGTAACATCGTCGGGGCCTGAGTCGTCGCCGCTCGGTCTGGCACTCGTCGTGCGGTTCCCCTCTCGTAGGCCTGAACCGCCGCAGCCATCTCCTGCAGCTCCGCACGTCCCTCTCGGATCTGCTGCACGATCCTCGCTTCCAGTCGGTTACTGAACTGGGCAAGCTCCCAGGACCACCAGGCAGCGGAACCCGGCTCTGCGCTCCTATCTTCAGACGCCATCTTCACCACGTCGTCGCCGCTCTGCAGATCTTTTCTCAGCAGCAGACCTCCGACTCTTCCTTGCAGTCTCAGTGCCAGTTCCTTCACTGCCTTGAACTCTTCTCCCAACAGCAGGTTTATCAGTTTCTGCTCTGCCTTTTCCAGCAGCAGGCTTCTGGCTCCCTTTCCTTCCCGACGTCTCTGAACGCCTCCGCTCTCATCACTTGCGAGACCAGGACCCTTCAGGGGATCTCTGGGTAGCCACACCTCTTCGTGGGCGGTAACTTCTCCCAGCGCGGGCTGCTGTTGTTTTTCAGCGCGCTTTTCATGGTGGCAATATGGCGGCGCTTCCAATTTTCCAAGCGGACCGCCCAGGCACATGGTCACCTGTCTGAACAGGTCTAGTCCTTATCCTGTTCGTGACGCCAGATGTGTGAGGCCCCGAGGCTCGGTGTCGGTGCAGCGGTGCATTACCTTCAGGGACTCCACTCGGCTGGATCTTGTCACAGGTAGGAAATCTTCTATTTTGATTGTCGTGACGCCACTCTCAGAATTGCGGTCAATGGGGACCGCCACTGCAGGTTAGGGGTGCCTGGGGCTGATGGTAGGTGCAGTCAGTTGTAATAGCCTCCTGAGAGTGAGGCATGCCCCAGGGTCCCGTGTAGGTGTGTGGAACTACAAGTCGCAGAATGACTCACACGCACAAGCAGGATGTCTTTCAGGGATTTTACTCACTGATGGTGGCAGGGTGAGTAACCCGGGCGTAGCTGGGATGAACCAGGCTGGAACCAGGTGTCCTTCAGGCTGACTTATGAGGGTGGCTACCAACTCGCCTTCCTTAGCCCGTTGTGTTTTGGGGTAACCCCTGCTTGAAGCCCTGCTGGGGTCGCCCAGGGAAGTTGCTGGTGCCTCTCTCCCCTTCTTTTTGGCCCGTTTGCTTGTAGCCTGGACCAGGTCACTCCGGCTGCTTGCCTCCTGTGAGCTATGGGCCCCTCACTTTGGCTACGTGGCTGCGGACTCTGTGGTGTTGTCTTGGGGGTGTAAAGTGCCCCCTCATGCAGGTTTGGCAAAGGAAAGGTGAATCTATCCCTGCACTGGGACCTGCTACCCGTTTGGGCCTGGTATCTCCCTGACAGTCTCCTTACTTTCCACTCCGTTGCTCTCTCTTTAGCTGTGTGTGGATTTCGGGCAGCACTCCCAGGTGACCGTTCTCCCCCGTCGGTAGTCACTGCGCGTACGTTGTCAGCCTTGTGTAGAGCTACAGGGTCTGCTTCTGCCCTCCCTGAACTTCACCACTCAACTGTCCTCGGCTCACTCTTCCCTCCTCTCCTGTTCTTGCCTACGTCACCTAGCAACCAGGCTCTCTACCACACCCCTCGAGTGGAGATGGAGGCTTCGCCCCCTCCTGGGATCCCCAGGGGTCCTCTCAAAGGTAAATGTGTGAGACCTGACCACTATGCGCCTGTGTAGTCACACCTCGGTCAGCCTTCTGGATTACCTGTTTTGTACTGTCCCCAGCATGGGTGCAGTACTCAGTGGTGCCTGACCAGGTCAGGGGCGCCACAATGTCATTAGGCGCGGAGGGACATTACTATGCGCTAAAAGGGATACAGTATTTGCAACTATTCATTACATAGTATGTATCACCCATCAGGTCTATTCTAATTCATAGGTGAAGAGGGCGATATTTTTAGCTGATAGATGATTGTCTTGGAAATGTTCCATCTGGCAAACAAGAGCATCTCTCCATACCCATATTCAGATGTCATGACTAGTGCTGAGCACTACCATCACTAACTAGTGATGAGCGGGCACTACCATGCTCCGGTGCTCGATACTCGTAACTAGTGATGAGCGGGCACTACCATACTCAGGTGCTCAGTACTCGTAACTAGTGATGAGCGAGCACTACCATGCTCGGGTGCTTGGTACTCGTAACTAGTGATGAGCGGGCACTACCATGCTCGGGTGCTTGGTACTCGTAACTAGTGATGAGCGGGCACTACCATGCTCGGGTGCTCAGTACTCATAACTAGTGATGAGCGGGCACTACCATGCTCGGGTGCTCGATACTCGTAACTAGTGATGAGCGGGCACTACCATGCTCGGGTGCTCAGAACTCATAACTAGTGATGAGCAGGCACTACCATGCTCGGGTGCTCGATACTCGTAATTAGTGATGAGCGGGCACTACCATACTCAGGTGCTCAGTACTCGTAACTAGTGATGAGCGAGCACTACCATGCTCGGGTGCTCAGTACTTGTAACTAGTGATGAGCGAGCACTACCATACTCAGGTGCTCAGTACTCGTAACTAGTGATGAGCGAGCACTACCATGCTCGGGTGCTTGGTACTCGTAACTAGTGATGAGCGGGCACTACCATGCTCGGGTGCTTGGTAGTCGTAACTAGTGATGAGTGGGCACTACCATGCTCGGGTGCTCAGAACTCATAACTAGTGATGAGCAGGCACTACCATGCTCGGGTGCTCGATACTCGTAACTAGTGATGAGCGGGCACTACCATACTCAGAATCTTAGAACAGAATGCGGCAACTCACTCCATGACGTGCAAAAGTATCCTTTATTCTGCGTTATTGCAGACAAAATACAGGAGCATGGGGAGAGAGGGAGTGCAGGGGACGGTGAGCGGACGACAGCCTGTTTCGCGCTGACACGCGCTTTGTCGAGTCCTAGAGAAAGCAACGAGCTGGTCGTCTTTAAGAGTCTTCCCAGCTGACGTGAGTGCTAGTTAAAAAGCAGCATCAGCCGCTGACATATACACACAAAATCAACAAACTGCAATGACATCGGAACAGTATAACAGACCAGTATATGTGCATGATATCAACCATTGTTAATGTTAACCCATTATTACACATTTTCAAAAAACGGTCAAAATTTCTTTTTCTGTGAATCATGCATATTTTTTTTTTTTTTCCCCCTAAATGTCTGAGCATACCGGTGGCTAGAGTGAAGCTAAAATATTCTGTAGTTATTCATGTTTATTTTCTATCCATGTACACTTGGGCTTATATGCAGCCAACAATACCCTGAGGAAAAAATGAGCCTCCTAACTCTGCAACGGGAATAAAGGGGAAGCATCTTTATTTTTTAATTTTTAATTTTATCCCCTAAGGTTTTTTTGTAACATATATTATATACCAAATAGCTCTTATTTTATGTCCTGGACTGGCAAAGGAGAATGACGAGCGCAGGTCATGGACTCCTGGACCTATTTAGAAAGGAAAATATTTTTTCTTTCTAATTACAACCGGAGAAAAGGCTTTAACCCTCATTGCTTCCATGGACGATCAGGGGCCATATAAGTTATAAAAGACAAAAAAGGCTGACAAAAAAAAAAATTTTTGAACAGAAAAATGGAAAAGAAGGAAAAAAGTATAGGAAAACAGAGAGACCCGAAATCCCAGTAAGGGCCCACTTATGTTCATTGCCACGTAACCAATGGCGGTGGGAAAATGAAAGATATCCTGTTTAGAAAGTTGAACTTTAGCGCTACCTTACATGTGACGTTGTCTGACTCCTAATTTTTTAATAGTGCACTGATTTTATTTTATTTTATTATAATTTTAATTTTAATTTTAAATTCCCCTTCTTGTTATCATAACCTGAGGTCATCTCATCAAAGGAATACAGCCATATCGTTGCGATCGTTAAGACCCAAAGGGCCCATTGCCCTTGTTCTTATAATCAATCGCGATTCTTTCTGTAATAGTGTCTTGTGGGTGTCCCCCCCTGTATCGGACGGAGACACCCTCAAGACACCAGCAAATCTCAGGGACTCGGGATTTCCCGCATGGCATTCCCTTATGTGTTGGATGAGTCTTGGTGACCCTTTACCAGAGGTAATAGAATTAAAATGCTCCCGAAAACGCACATATAAGCATCGGATGGTTTTACCGATGTAATATCGTAAACAAGGGCAATAGATGACATATACCACGTTCTTTGTTTTGCACGAGATAAAATCTGTTACATTAAGGGTGACATTGCCCATACGTAGTGTTTTTTCTATAAGATGGAAAGAACAGAACCTACAATTTCCACATTTGAAATTTCCCTTCATGGGAGTTTTTTCAAGCCATGTACCACTGCTGTCCCTCCACCTATTATGCACAAGGACATCTCCTAAATTCCTACTCCTCTTATACGTGATCAGAGGACCAAGTGCTACTCTATTTTTCAATACGGGATCGTTTTCTAACACGTGCCAGTGTTTCCTAATGCTTGCCTTTATCTGATGGTCCATAGGGCCAAATTTGAAAGTGAATGGGAAGTTTTTGTCATATACGTTCCTTCCACCTCTGCCCGTACCTATGACCCCCCTACTGGTTCTTTCACTATTACTAACGCCTTCCTCTGTTCTCAGTAGTGTGCGAATCTTTGCAGCCTCAATGACCGAGGACGGATATCCTCTCTCTCTGAGGCGACCAGTAAGCTCCAGGAACTGTTCATCTCGAATTTTTCTGTCATTATTAATTCTATTGGTTCGCAAAAATTGACCAAAGGGTAGCGATTTTTTTACATGCGGGGGATGAAAACTGCCGTAGTGTAAAAGCGTGTTTTTGGCCGTGGATTTTCTGAAGACCTCACGGGTAAGGGAACCATGATTCAAGGATAATTTTACGTCCAAAAATTCCAATTTTTTTATCCCCAAACACGTGGGTGAATCTCATGTTGTATACGTTGACCCTATTCAAGTATGCTACAAAATTTTCGAATTCCTCCTGTGACCCGTCCCATATAATGAAAATATCATCGACATATCTGAGATATGTTTTGATATGTCTCAAGAAAGGATTTTGCATACCATAAACTAATTCAGTTTCTATAGCCGCCAAAAATAGGTTAGCGAAAACGCATGCGACGGGGGTACCCATCGCGGTACCCCCGCGTTGCTTATACCACTGAGCTCCAAATTTGAAGGAATTATTTTTGAGTACCAACTTCAAAGCCTCTTCAATGAAGTCAATGGTTTTTTTCTCGACATGTACTTTTTCCAGCAAACCCCTTATTGTTTCTATCCCCAGATCCTGAGGGATTCTTGTATATAAACTTTCTATATCTATAGATGTTAAGTGAAAGTTATCCTGCCATTCAATAGTATCAATTACCTCTATGAACATTTTAGTGTCCCTTATAAAGGCTGGAATTTTTTCCAACAAGGGGTTTAACAGCCAGTCAAGGTACTGCGAGAGTGGTTCAAAAATCGAATTGATGCATGACACTATTGGTCGACCGGGCGGCATATTTTTATCTTTATGAATTTTTGGTATGCAATACCAATGTGGCGAGGACGGGTGCAGGGGGAGTAATTTTTCTGCTCTACTTTTTGAAATGAATCCTTCTGTGACTTTACGGTTCAAAAAACTACGTAGTTTTTCTTTATACTGACTTGTAGGGTCAAACAATTGCTTGGAATATGTGGACGTATCATCCAGTTGTTTTTTGGCTTCTGCCAAATATGAAGTTTTTGGCCAAATCACTGTCCCCCCGCCCTTATCGGGTCTCCTGAAAACCACATCATCCCATGCAGCTAGCTCCTTTAAGGCTCTCTTCTCGCCTGATGACAAATTATGCGGCGCTTCAGGATATATGAGCGCCTCAATATCTCGTTTAACCAGATCTTGGAAAAGATCTATGGTGTTGCCTGGAGTGGTTGGGGGATGAAAATTAGATTTTAACCCCCCCACAAAGGGGGCAGCTGAAGCCGCTATTTCTTCACCACTACACTGCTCAATAATGTTTGGTTCTGTAAGTTCCAGTAGCAGCAGGGCATCATCCTTAATGGCATCCATGGTTTCATTAATTTGAAAAAAACCTAAGGGTCCAATACTTATTGGATTCTTATCCATGGATACCTTTTTTTGTTGTTCAACGGATTTTTCCGTGCTGCCATAGAACTTAGCAAGATGCATTTTACGACACCCTTTATACAACTCAACAGAAAAATCACAAAAATCGAATTTCTCTGGGATACAGAAGTTCAGTCCCTTATTGAGGAGGGAGATCATATTATTGTCAAGGGCATGAGTTGACAAATTCCAGATGGTTTCTTTCTTTTGAATATTGGTCGCTAATCCCTCCATGACACCTGCTTTTCTTTGCTTGCCCCCACGGTTCTTTCTGCCCCTTCTGATTGCCTTTCTAAAGGGGCCGATCCTGAAGCCCCCTCTGTGAGGGAGAAGCTCATCTTTCTTTTCTGTGGGGGGGGGGAGGGGGAGGAAGCTCATCCACTCCACTTGAGTCTGAGTCTGTTGTCCAGGCTCCACGCTTTTGATGCAGGTTCTTTTTTTGGAATCTGTTCTTATTGTTAAAATTAGGTCTCCTGCGTCCCTGACCGCTGACATTGGCTGCATCTCCTCGAGGATTTTTTCTCCAAGAAAACACTTGATCTGTTTCATAGTCTATTTTGTCACGTATAAATTTTTCCTTCTTTCTCTCCTTAATAATTGTCTGTAGAGGAATACGTTTTTTGTCTAATCTGCCCAAAAATTGTGTCCATTGTTCAGATGACAACCTTTTCTCCAATTCCCGCCGTAAGCGGATAAGCTCTGCAGTGATGGAAGCATGTTCACTCTCATTTTTTGCCAGAACTACCTCCAAAAATCGGAGTGAACAGTCCTGCTGGGCTTGTTCCCAGGCCTTCTTAAAGGTAGAGTCATCCTGATAGAACGAGATATTTTTTTGTACTCCAAGACCTCTCGGCACCCTGTTGCAATCTTTGTAAGCTCTTAATGAATGGATTGTCCAAAACAGACTTATTTCTCTTTCGGCTAACTGATTAATTTTATGCTCCAAACTCTTGCTGCTGAGTACATCGGTATCCAGTGCGTCATTGCAGCTTGAAAAAAACGTCCCCGCGTTCTCTCTCCCCTGCAGGATGTTAGGATTGTCCAGGTCCATGCTAATGGAGTCCATGGCTTCCATGAAAACAGTGCTACGCTGTGTCAAAATCTCCTTATTGGCTATGAACTGCGTGCTCTACGATCAAAAATCAACAGGGTAATATATATAAAAAGTTATCAAGATCGGGCACTGCAGAGCAAAGTCTGCCAAACAGTGGAGCCGTACTCACAGTTGCGTGGAATCAATGTTTCTGGACTTTAACTGCTCCTGGATTGGAGATGCCTGGTGGAGCGGTGCTCAGCAACAACACAAGTCCATAACCATAAATCTTAGAACAGAATGCGGCAACTCACTCCATGACGTGCAAAAGTATCCTTTATTCTGCGTTATTGCAGACAAAATACAGGAGCATGGGGAGAGAGGGAGTGCAGGGGACGGTGAGCGGACGACAGCCTGTTTCGCGCTGACACGCGCTTTGTCGAGTCCTAGAGAAAACAACCAGCTGGTCGTCTTTAAGAGTCTTCCCAGCTGACGTGAGTGCTAGTTAAAAAGCAGCATCACCCGCTGACATATACACACAAAATCAACAAACTGCAATGACATTGGAACAGTATAACAGACCAGTATATGTGCATGATATCAACCATTGTTAATGTTAACCCATTATTACACATTTTCAAAAAACGGTCAAAATTTCTTTTTCTGTGAATCATGCATATTTTTTTTTTTTTTTCCCCCTAAATGTCTGAGCATACCGGTGGCTAGAGTGAAGCTAAAATATTCTGTAGTTATTCATGTTTATTTTCTATCCATGTACACTTGGGCTTATATGCAGCCAACAATACCCTGAGGAAAAAATGAGCCTCCTAACTCTGCAACAGGAATAAAGGGGAAGCATCTTTATTTTTTAATTTTTAATTTTTAATTTTATCCCCTAAGGTTTTTTTGTAACATATATTATATACCAAATAGCTCTTATTTTATGTCCTGGACTGGCAAAGGAGAATGACGAGCGCAGGTCATGGACTCCTTTCTAAATAGGTCCAGGAGTCCATGACCTGCGCTCGTCATTCTCCTTTGCCAGTCCAGGACATAAAATAAGAGCTATTTGGTATATAATATATGTTACAAAAAAACCTTAGGGGATAAAATTAAAAATTAAAAAATAAAGATGCTTCCCCTTTATTCCCGTTGCAGAGTTAGGAGGCTCATTTTTTCCTCAGGATATTGTTGGCTGCATATAAGCCCAAGTGTACATGGATAGAAAATAAACATGAATAACTACAGAATATTTTAGCTTCACTCTAGCCACCGGTATGCTCAGACATTTAGGGGGAAAAAAAAAAAAAAAAAAAAAAAATATGCATGATTCACAGAAAAAGAAATTTTGACCGTTTTTTGAAAATGTGTAATAATGGGTTAACATTAACAATGGTTGATATCATGCACATATACTGGTCTGTTATACTGTTCCAATGTCATTGCAGTTTGTTGATTTTGTGTGTATATGTCAGCGGCTGATGCTGCTTTTTAACTAGCACTCACGTCAGCTGGGAAGACTCTTAAAGACGACCAGCTGGTTGCTTTCTCTAGGACTCGACAAAGCGCGTGTCAGCGCGAAACAGGCTGTCGTCCGCTCACCGTCCCCTGCACTCCCTCTCTCCCCATGCTCCTGTATTTTGTCTGCAATAACGCAGAATAAAGGATACTTTTGCACGTCATGGAGTGAGTTGCCGCATTCTGTTCTAAGATTTATGGTTATGGACTTGTTTTGTTGCTGAGCACCGCTCCACCAGGCATCTCCAATCCAGGAGCAGTTAAAGTCCAGAAACATTGATTCCACGCAACTGTGAGTACGGCTCCACTGTTTGGCAGACTTTGCTCTGCAGTGCCCGATCTTGATAACTTTTTATATATACTACCATACTCAGGTGCTCAGTACTCGTAACTAGTGATGAGCGGGCACTACCATACTCAGGTGCTCGGTACTGATAAAAAGTGATGAGCGAGCACTACCATGCTCGGGTGCTCAGTACTGGTAACTAGTGATGAGCGGGCACTACCATGCTTGTATGCTCGGTACTCGTAACTAGTGATGAGCGAGAACTACCATGCTCGGGGTCTTGGTACTCGTAACTAGTGATGAGCGAGCACTACCATGCTCGGGGGCTCGGTACTAGTGATGAGCGAGCACTACCATGCTCTGGTGCTTGGTACTCATAACTAGTGATGAGCGGGCACTACCATATTCGGATGCTCGGTACTCATAAGTAGTGATGAGCGGGCACTACCATGCTTGGTGCTCGGTACTCATAACTAGTGATGAGCAAGAACTACCATGCTCGGGGTCTCGGTACTCATAACAAGTGATGACCAAGCACTACCATGCTCGGGTGCTCAGTACTTGTAACTAGTGATGAGCGAGCACCACCATGCTCGGGGTCTCGGTACTCATAACAAGTGATAACCAAGAACTATCATGCTCGGGTGCTCGGTACTCGTAACTAGTGATGAGCGGACACTACCATACTCGGATGCTCATTACTCATAAGTAGTGATGAGTGAGCACTACCATGCTTGGGTGCTCGGTACTCGTAACTAGTGATGAGCAAGAACTACCATGCTCGGGTGCTCGGTACTCGTAACTAGTAATGAGCGGACACTACCATACTCGGATGCTCATTACTCATAACTAGTGATGAGTGAGCACTACCATGCTCGGGTGCTCAGTACTCGTAACTAGTGATGAGCGAGCACCACCATGCTCGGGGTCTCGGTACTCATAGCAAGTGATGACCAAGCACTACCATGCTCGGTGGCTCGGTACTCGTAACTAGTGATGAGTGGGCACTACCATACTCAAGTGCTCGGTACTCGTAAGTAATGATGAGCGAGTACTACCATGCTCTTGGGCTCGGTACAAGTGATGAATGAGCACTACCATGCTCGGGTGCTTGGTACTCGTAACCAGTGATGAGTAAGAACTATGTGGCGCCCCTGAGGCTCCTGTCGCCACAGAGGTACTGCACCTCAGCCAGAGGTGTGGTATCCCATTCCCGAGTAAGGAGGAGGTCACAAATCTGTATACAAAAACACAGCCACACCCTTTAATTAGCGACACCCTATTAGACCACGGTTCTCTTTCACCTGGCTTGGGGGTGAGGTTTAGTTAGTGGGAGGACACTGTAGAAAGTTAGGGAGTCGAGAATTAGCAGCGGAGGAGTGAAGACCTAGACTAGAGGAGAATAACCAACGAACTCAACTAGTAAAAGAGGCTAAGGATACTGCAAGTACCGAAGCCGCATCCATACACATCCAGTAAAATGGTGACCACATAGGGCCATGGGACTGAGCTTCAAGCCACCCGATAGGGTCCGCAGACACCGGATCGGGGCTCTGTGTGCGTAGGCGTGGGTCAGGCAGGAGAGGCCAGCTCAGGAAGACGACCAGGGAAGGAACACAGAGGGGTGTACCGGGTTGTGCCTCCGAACTACCCGGGGATCGGCTTGAGCCCATCACAGCAGAACCCAACACTCCGGGGGCGGCATCTGAACGGTCATGTAAACCTGGAACTCTCAACAGTGAGTAGAATCTTGAGACTGGGTGCCTGTGTTGCCCAGTTATTTGCCTGCGCTTCCGACCCTGCACCCCACCTTTCCATCGCCATCATTTGTAACGACAACAACTCCCAACAGCCCTGGGGCCCAGCTCTACCTGTGGAGAGCTATACCAACTCTGCCCCAGCGGTCCCATCCCACAGCGTCGGATACAAGTGGCCTAGTACCACAGGTGGCGTCACGTACTATCATTCCCTGTAAATAATCCCCACCATCTTCCATTTTATAACGACACCGCCGGGGTCACGAAACCGGGCCTTGCTGCCGCGACACCCTACCCAGGACAAGACCGGCCCGATAACAAGTGCCCCACAGCCCCGGTGGGGGCGTCAACTACCATGCTCAAGTGCTCGGTACTGGTAACTAGTGATGAGCGGGCACTACCATGCTCGCGTGCTCAGTACTCGTAACTAGTGATGAGTGAGCACTACCATGCTCAGGTGCTCGGTACTTGTACCTAGTGATTAGCGGGCACTACCATGGTCGGGAGCTTGGTACTTGTAATTAGTGATGAGCCATCTCCAATCAATCCTGTAAAACTCAATAATCTGAATTGAGAACTGAGTGGTGTAAAAGGTCCTTGCTTTTGTCACCAGAGGAATATTCTATATGACCTCAGCTTAGGAGCTACGGTTCCAGCTGGACGATCATAGAACTGCTTCCACAAATATGTTTGAAGGTTGGGACAATTTGGTCACCTGGCTTTATAACTTGCTGTGCTCGGTTACCTTCCTAAGCTTGTTGCTATCTCTTCTAAGTAGATGCCCGCCAAAAGCCGGTTACTGCTTGCTTGGATAGTTGGCCCTGGAAGCCCTGAAGCCACGTAGACTCTAATCCTTCGTGGGCCAGGAAAGGTGTGAAACTCTGTTGCTTGTATCATCTTATGTTCTTGCTGGGAATGTACAATAGGCCTGTTGGTGTATAGCGCCCAGAGAAGGGGGTACTCGGTCCCGGGCGGTAACAAATGGGACTGTCACTCTGGTGGCCATTGCCCGGTCCCGTGCTCTGGGCTCCTTTTGTTAATTGGGGATATTTACAGGGGAGATAAGATTTTTTGTCATGTGACGCCACCTGCAGGTTGCGGTTAGGGATGGAGAACCGCTGCTTAACATAGGTACTCCAAGGGCTGGTGGTAAAGGCAGCTGGATGGTAGACCCTCCGCAGGTAGGGCTGTGCCTGGGAGATGTAGTGGGCCAATAATGGAGACCACACCAGGTTGTCTTTAACAGTCTCTACTCACTGTGGACCCAGGGGTTTCTGGTTCACATCCCAGGAGGACCAGTGCCAATGTAGTGACCCAGGTTGCTCTGTCCCTGGCACTCTCTGTAGATTGAGTCCCCGTAGCATGGAGCATTTGGAAACCCCGACTGTCCCTTGTGGGGTACAGTCTCCTTCTCCGTACGGCGGGCAGTGTGGACCCTGCGGGGAGGTAAGTGTGCGAACCCCGATCCTAGTTTACTGCTGATGCCCCCGGATTATTTGGTTCGGTGAAGTCCGTGGAGGTGTCCTTACCGGGCAGGTATTTGACAAACAGTCTAAAACTTGCGCTTGACCTGTGCATACTCCGGTCCCAGTGGTATCTCGGTACCCGTCCTGGCGACCTCTCTTCTTTGCCCCCGGGATCACCATTACATGGACCCAGCTCAGGCACATCCGCACACCTCTCCTTTGTGCTACTCCACTATCGACTACTCTCTGACTGACCGACCCCTCCCACCAGGCTGGTTATACCCAGAGACTCGTTCCCATGGTGACCATCCCCTTACGTGGTTAACCCTCTATGCCCAGTGTGGAGAGGAGAACTAGGATTTAGATTGTGTTTGGATGGAATCGGCACTGGTACTCCAGGTCCCAGGGGGTAGGTCCTGCATCTCCAAGAGGATGCAGTTCCCTGTAATGCCCTGAGGGTCTCAGGGGCGCTACAGGTGAACCAATAAAGTCTTACCAGTGTGTGGTTCCCTTACCCTGTGTTGTCTGAGTAGAGTTATGCCCATGGTGAAGGAGTGCGGGTGTTCAGTGGGATGAACCCTGGTCCGTGCGGTCCTTCTAAAGTCTTATGAGGTACAGGTACAATCAGCAACTGTAGCACCCCTGAGACACTCAGGGCACTACAGGGAACTGCATCCTCACGGGGATGCAGGGCCTACCCCCAGGAACCTGGAACACCAGTGCCAGCAACACCTAGACACGCCAAAATCCTAGTCACCACTCCACACCAGGGGGCACTGCCTAGTCAGACAAGGGGAAGGGCCACCTAGAGGGCGGAGCCTGACCAGGGAACTAGACAGCCTGGTGGGAGGGGACAGCAGTCAGTCTACAGACAGTCTGAGTTGAAGTGAAAGTGGAAAGACGTGCCTAGAGCTGGGTCATGTAACAGCGGCCCGGGGGCACAGGAGAGTGGTCGCCAGTGTGGGTACACCCAAGTACCGCTAGGTCCTGAGCATGCACGGGGCACAGGGCCCTAGGTGAGGCGACAATTTCAAACGGCCTGGCAAATACCTACACAGTGAGGGGACCTTCACGGACCTCACTGACCCACAAATTCGGGGGCACCAGCAGTAAAGCAAGAATCAGGGTTCAGGAGACAGACCAGCTCTACAGGGTCCACACTGCCCATGAACGGAGGAGGAGACTGCTACCGCAAAAGAGACAGTCGGACCCCAAACGCTCCACGCTATGGGACCCAACCACACAGAGTGCCGGGGACAGAGCAAATGAGTCATCAACTGGCACTGGAAATACAGGGACCTGAACCAGCCATCCAAGGGTCCAGAGTGAGTAGAGACTGTTAACTACAACCCACGGTGTGGCCTCCCTTATTACTCCATCATACATCTCCCAGGTTCAGCCCTACCTGCGGAGGGCCTACCACCACAGCTGCCATTAAAACCAGCCATGGGGAATAATAAACTCAGCAGCGGCGGTTCCACAACCTTAACTGCAACCCGCAGGTGGTGTCACACAAATGACTTTAATCTCCCCTGTAAATACTCCCCATTAAAAAGCACCCAGGGCACAGGACTGGGCAACAGCCACCAAAGTGGCATTCCCAAGTTATACACTGCCCGAGACCGAGTACCCCATTCCCTGGGTAACACACAACCCCTTTAAAATGTTGACGTTCCCCACTCACTCCTCTGTAAAATGTTTCAAGCCAACAGTAAAGGAGTTAGATTTTTGTAAACAAGTTTATCCACTTTGATTCCTTGCACCAGATTCCAGATCTGAGCACCTCCCCTGCCCGAATTACAGAAAGTACTCGAAAATGTGCACAAAAGGAGAAATATCAGAAACTTCATTGTCTTTGAAATGACTCCACGTAGTATTTTCTTGCTGATCTCAATCTTCCAATGGGGTAAGTCACTTAATATTTTATAATCGACACGTTGGGCCGATAGAAGGCTTCTGCTAATATTGTCAGCTATCAGAGTCAATGTCGTAGGGACAAGGACAATCTCTGACCATGTTTTCCACTCCAGTCTGGTTAAGTATATAGTGTGATGACAACTTATGCTGAGATCTTTGGGGGCTTTAGCTAACGGGCATCCTTATACGCTCTCTTAGGTATGAACAGTGCTGAGAAGGTCTGTAGCTTCTATGACTAAAGGTCCAGTCACACTAAGCAACTTACCAGCGATCCCAACAACGATAGGGATCGCTGGTAAGTTGCTAGGAGGTTGCTGGTGAGCTGTCACACTGCGACGCTCCAGCGATCCCACCAGCAACCTGACCTGGCAGGGATCGCTGGAGCGTGGCTACACGAGTTGCTGGTGAGCTCACCAGCAACCAGTGACCAGCCCCCAGTCTCCTAGTTACAGCACACATCAGGTTAATTAACCCGATGTGTGCTGCAGCTAAATGTGCACAGAGCAGGGAGCAGCGCACACTGAGCGCTGGCTCCTTGCTCTCCTAGTTACAGCACACATCGGGTTAATTGCCTGATGTGTGCTGCAGCTATCTGTGCACAGAGCAGGAGCCGGCACTGGCAGTGAGAGCGGAGGAGGCTGGTATCAAAGGTAAATATCGGGTAACCAAGGACAGGGCTTCTTGGTTACCCGATGTTTACATTAGTTACCAGCCTCAGCAGAAGCTGGCTCCCTGCTCACTGCACATTAGTTGTTGCTGTCTCGCTGTCACACACAGCGATCTGTGCTTCACAGCAGGACAGCAACAACTAAAAAATGGCCCAGGACATTCAGCAACAACCAACGACCTCACAGCAGGGGCCAGGTTGTTGCTGGATGTCACACACAGCAACATCGCTAACAACGTCACAAAAGTTGTTCGTTACCAGCGATGTTGCTAGCGATGTTGCTTAGTGTGACGGGGCCTTTAGCGCAAAACCTGGCTAATAATCAAGATATTCCCGGATCTTCAGTTCGTCCAGTTAAGAACTGGACAACTCCAACCACGGTGTATATTGACATGTCCTTGTACACGATCGTCAACATGGTAAGACACCACATGTGTAATTTTATATTTGTTTTGGTTCCTTAAAAGCTTTGATTTTTCAAGTTGACCCTTATCTTATTAATAAAATGAAGGGGCTACAATAATCTAGTGATAGCTATGTTGCCTTCATTTTTACAGAGGTTCAGTGGCTCAAACTTATGGTCATCTGTGCCTGGAATCCAGGTCGGACATTTCTTTGGTGCAACCTCGGGCCCAAGAGTAAAGGGAGTCCATTTCTAGCTCCAAAACTTGTGGAAATGTGCATTATGAAGATCTTTTGGACTGCAAATGGACCATATTGTGTCCTTGCACCACGGCCCTCTTCAGTCTGTGTCAGCCAGTGCATGGAATGACAGTACAAGTCTAACTCAATTGCTCTTATGGGGAATTTATCAAAAACTTTATATTCCCCTCCAACATTGTACATGGCTATGTAGTTCTTAAATACAAGATAATTGATACCTGTTTGGCCTAGAAGAGTTTCTCCAGCTTTAAGAATCCCATAGAGTATGCATTTGCTAATAAAGCTGAAAGTGCATTGGAGGAGGACCGACGTATGATAAGTGCATTGGGGAGGACCGACGTATGATAAGTGCATTGGGGAGGACTGAAGTATGATAAGGGCATTGGGAGAGGACCAACGTCTGAATCATACGTTGGTCCTCTCCCAATGCCCTTATCATACTTCAGCCCTCCCCAATGCACTTATCATACATTGGTCCTATCCCAATGCACTTATCATATAAGAAAAAACAAAAAGCCAGCACCAAATGTGCACTGCGGCACTAAACATTCCAAACTGTACTTATTTTAAAAATTTTGAGATTTTTGGCAAAAAATTGCAATTTCTTGAGCTGCTTCGCCACGTCACGGCAAATCTCATTTGAAGCAGTCCTACACTAAAATATTTTTATAAAATGTGCCATACGGCCTCACATATGAATAGTAGAACTGCTCTTAGCAGCACTCACCTGGTCTATTTCAATCCCGTACCCATGACTGAGTCATGGCTGTGGGCGGGACAGGTCCAAGCAAATGCTGCATGAAGTAAATAGCCTGTGGACAAAGCCTGATGACTTAATGTGAACAGTCACCAACCGCCAAAATCCAGACAGATGGAATACATCCCAAATTGGGGTGCATAGCAAGGTGGAGGTCAACCACCGACCAATTCAATGAAGAAAAAACAAAAAGCCAGCACCAAATGTGCACTGCGGCACTAAACATTCCAAACTGTACTTATTTTAAAAATTTTGAGATTTTTGGCAAAAAATTGCAATTTCTTGAGCTGCTTCGCCACGTCACGGCAAATCTCATTTGAAGCAGTCCTACACTAAAATATTTTTATAAAATGTGCCATACGGCCTCACATATGAATAGTAGAACTGCTCTTAGCAGCACTCACCTGGTCTATTTCAATCCCGTACCCATGACTGAGTCATGGCTGTGGGCGGGACAGGTCCAAGCAAATGCTGCATGAAGTAAATAGCCTGTGGACAAAGCCTGATGACTTAATGTGAACAGTCACCAACCGCCAAAATCCAGACAGATGGAATACATCCCAAATTGGGGTGCATAGCAAGGTGGAGGTCAACCACCAACCAATTCAATGAAGAAAAAACAAAAAGCCAGCACCAAATGTGCACTGCGGCACTAAACATTCCAAACTGTACTTATTTTAAAAATTTTGAGATTTTTGGCAAAAAATTGCAATTTCTTGAGCTGCTTCGCCACGTCACGGCAAATCTCATTTGAAGCAGTCCTACACTAAAATATTTTTATAAAATGTGCCATACGGCCTCACATATGAATAGTAGAACTGCTCTTAGCAGCACTCACCTGGTCTATTTCAATCCCGTACCCATGACTGAGTCATGGCTGTGGGCGGGACAGGTCCAAGCAAATGCTGCATGAAGTAAATAGCCTGTGGACAAAGCCTGATGACTTAATGTGAACAGTCACCAACCGCCAAAATCCAGACAGATGGAATACATCCCAAATTGGGGTGCATAGCAAGGTGGAGGTCAACCACCGACCAATTCAATGAAGAAAAAACAAAAAGCCAGCACCAAATGTGCACTGCGGCACTAAACATTCCAAACTGTACTTATTTTAAAAATTTTGAGATTTTTGGCAAAAAATTGCAATTTCTTGAGCTGCTTCGCCACGTCACGGCAAATCTCATTTGAAGCAGTCCTACACTAAAATATTTTTATAAAATGTGCCATACGGCCTCACATATGAATAGTAGAACTGCTCTTAGCAGCACTCACCTGGTCTATTTCAATCCCGTACCCATGACTGAGTCATGGCTGTGGGCGGGACAGGTCCAAGCAAATGCTGCATGAAGTAAATAGCCTGTGGACAAAGCCTGATGACTTAATGTGAACAGTCACCAACCGCCAAAATCCAGACAGATGGAATACATCCCAAATTGGGGTGCATAGCAAGGTGGAGGTCAACCACCGACCAATTCAATGAAGAAAAAACAAAAAGCCAGCACCAAATGTGCACTGCGGCACTAAACATTCCAAACTGTACTTATTTTAAAAATTTTGAGATTTTTGGCAAAAAATTGCAATTTCTTGAGCTGCTTCGCCACGTCACGGCAAATCTCATTTGAAGCAGTCCTACACTAAAATATTTTTATAAAATGTGCCATACGGCCTCACATATGAATAGTAGAACTGCTCTTAGCAGCACTCACCTGGTCTATTTCAATCCCGTACCCATGACTGAATCATGGCTGTGGGCGGGACAGGTCCAAGCAAATGCTGCATGAAGTAAATAGCCTGTGGACAAAGCCTGATGACTTAATGTGAACAGTCACCAACCGCCAAAATCCAGACAGATGGAATACATCCCAAATTGGGGTGCATAGCAAGGTGGAGGTCAACCACCGACCAATTCAATGAAGAAAAAACAAAAAGCCAGCACCAAATGTGCACTGCGGCACTAAACATTCCAAACTGTACTTATTTTAAAAATTTTGAGATTTTTGGCAAAAAATTGCAATTTCTTGAGCTGCTTCGCCACGTCACGGCAAATCTCATTTGAAGCAGTCCTACACTAAAATATTTTTATAAAATGTGCCATACGGCCTCACATATGAATAGTAGAACTGCTCTTAGCAGCACTCACCTGGTCTATTTCAATCCCGTACCCATGACTGAGTCATGGCTGTGGGCGGGACAGGTCCAAGCAAATGCTGCATGAAGTAAATAGCCTGTGGACAAAGCCTGATGACTTAATGTGAACAGTCACCAACCGCCAAAATCCAGACAGATGGAATACATCCCAAATTGGGGTGCATAGCAAGGTGGAGGTCAACCACCGACCAATTCAATGAAGAAAAAACAAAAAGCCAGCACCAAATGTGCACTGCGGCACTAAACATTCCAAACTGTACTTATTTTAAAAATTTTGAGATTTTTGGCAAAAAATTGCAATTTCTTGAGCTGCTTCGCCACGTCACGGCAAATCTCATTTGAAGCAGTCCTACACTAAAATATTTTTATAAAATGTGCCATACGGCCTCACATATGAATAGTAGAACTGCTCTTAGCAGCACTCACCTGGTCTATTTCAATCCCGTACCCATGACTGAGTCATGGCTGTGGGCGGGACAGGTCCAAGCAAATGCTGCATGAAGTAAATAGCCTGTGGACAAAGCCTGATGACTTAATGTGAACAGTCACCAACCGCCAAAATCCAGACAGATGGAATACATCCCAAATTGGGGTGCATAGCAAGGTGGAGGTCAACCACCGACCAATTCAATGAAGAAAAAACAAAAAGCCAGCACCAAATGTGCACTGCGGCACTAAACATTCCAAACTGTACTTATTTTAAAAATTTTGAGATTTTTGGCAAAAAATTGCAATTTCTTGAGCTGCTTCGCCACGTCACGGCAAATCTCATTTGAAGCAGTCCTACACTAAAATATTTTTATAAAATGTGCCATACGGCCTCACATATGAATAGTAGAACTGCTCTTAGCAGCAGTCACCTGGTCTATTTCAATCCCGTACCCATGACTGAGTCATGGCTGTGGGCGGGACAGGTCCAAGCAAATGCTGCATGAAGTAAATAGCCTGTGGACAAAGCCTGATGACTTAATGTGAACAGTCACCAACCGCCAAAATCCAGACAGATGGAATACATCCCAAATTGGGGTGCATAGCAAGGTGGAGGTCAACCACTGACCAATTCAATGAAGAAAAAACAAAAAGCCAGCACCAAATGTGCACTGCGGCACTAAACATTCCAAACTGTACTTATTTTAAAAATTTTGAGATTTTTGGCAAAAAATTGCAATTTCTTGAGCTGCTTCGCCACGTCACGGCAAATCTCATTTGAAGCAGTCCTACACTAAAATATTTTTATAAAATGTGCCATACGGCCTCACATATGAATAGTAGAACTGCTCTTAGCAGCACTCACCTGGTCTATTTCAATCCCGTACCCATGACTGAGTCATGGCTGTGGGCGGGACAGGTCCAAGCAAATGCTGCATGAAGTAAATAGCCTGTGGACAAAGCCTGATGACTTAATGTGAACAGTCACCAACCGCCAAAATCCAGACAGATGGAATACATCCCAAATTGGGGTGCATAGCAAGGTGGAGGTCAACCACCGACCAATTCAATGAAGAAAAAACAAAAAGCCAGCACCAAATGTGCACTGCGGCACTAAACATTCCAAACTGTACTTATTTTAAAAATTTTGAGATTTTTGGCAAAAAATTGCAATTTCTTGAGCTGCTTCGCCACGTCACGGCAAATCTCATTTGAAGCAGTCCTACACTAAAATATTTTTATAAAATGTGCCATACGGCCTCACATATGAATAGTAGAACTGCTCTTAGCAGCACTCACCTGGTCTATTTCAATCCCGTACCCATGACTGAGTCATGGCTGTGGGCGGGACAGGTCCAAGCAAATGCTGCATGAAGTAAATAGCCTGTGGACAAAGCCTGATGACTTAATGTGAACAGTCACCAACCGCCAAAATCCAGACAGATGGAATACATCCCAAATTGGGGTGCATAGCAAGGTGGAGGTCAACCACCGACCAATTCAATGAAGAAAAAACAAAAAGCCAGCACCAAATGTGCACTGCGGCACTAAACATTCCAAACTGTACTTATTTTAAAAATTTTGAGATTTTTGGCAAAAAATTGCAATTTCTTGAGCTGCTTCGCCACGTCACGGCAAATCTCATTTGAAGCAGTCCTACACTAAAATATTTTTATAAAATGTGCCATACGGCCTCACATATGAATAGTAGAACTGCTCTTAGCAGCACTCACCTGGTCTATTTCAATCCCGTACCCATGACTGAGTCATGGCTGTGGGCGGGACAGGTCCAAGCAAATGCTGCATGAAGTAAATAGCCTGTGGACAAAGCCTGATGACTTAATGTGAACAGTCACCAACCGCCAAAATCCAGACAGATGGAATACATCCCAAATTGGGGTGCATAGCAAGGTGGAGGTCAACCACCGACCAATTCAATGAAGAAAAAACAAAAAGCCAGCACCAAATGTGCACTGCGGCACTAAACATTCCAAACTGTACTTATTTTAAAAATTTTGAGATTTTTGGCAAAAAATTGCAATTTCTTGAGCTGCTTCGCCACGTCACGGCAAATCTCATTTGAAGCAGTCCTACACTAAAATATTTTTATAAAATGTGCCATACGGCCTCACATATGAATAGTAGAACTGCTCTTAGCAGCACTCACCTGGTCTATTTCAATCCCGTACCCATGACTGAGTCATGGCTGTGGGCGGGACAGGTCCAAGCAAATGCTGCATGAAGTAAATAGCCTGTGGACAAAGCCTGATGACTTAATGTGAACAGTCACCAACCGCCAAAATCCAGACAGATGGAATACATCCCAAATTGGGGTGCATAGCAAGGTGGAGGTCAACCACCGACCAATTCAATGAAGAAAAAACAAAAAGCCAGCACCAAATGTGCACTGCGGCACTAAACATTCCAAACTGTACTTATTTTAAAAATTTTGAGATTTTTGGCAAAAAATTGCAATTTCTTGAGCTGCTTCGCCACGTCACGGCAAATCTCATTTGAAGCAGTCCTACACTAAAATATTTTTATAAAATGTGCCATACGGCCTCACATATGAATAGTAGAACTGCTCTTAGGAGCACTCACCTGGTCTATTTCAATCCCGTACCCATGACTGAGTCATGGCTGTGGGCGGGACAGGTCCAAGCAAATGCTGCATGAAGTAAATAGCCTGTGGACAAAGCCTGATGACTTAATGTGAACAGTCACCAACCGCCAAAATCCAGACAGATGGAATACATCCCAAATTGGGGTGCATAGCAAGGTGGAGGTCAACCACCGACCAATTCAATGAAGAAAAAACAAAAAGCCAGCACCAAATGTGCACTGCGGCACTAAACATTCCAAACTGTACTTATTTTAAAAATTTTGAGATTTTTGGCAAAAAATTGCCAATAGCATTTCTACTATTCATATATGAGGCCGTATGGCACATTTTATAAAAATATTTTAGTGTAGGACTGCCTCTAATGAGATTTGCCGTGACGTGGCGAGGCAGCTCAAGAAATTGCAATTTTTTGCCAAAAATCTCCAAATTTTTATAATAAGTACAGTTTGGAATGTTTAGTGCTGAAGTGCACATTTGGTGCTGGCTTTTTGTTTTTTCTTCATTGAATTGGTCGGTGGTTGACCTCCACCTTGCTATGCACCCCAATTTGGGATGTATTCCATCTGTCTAGATTTTGGCGGTTGGTGACTGTTCACATTAAGTCATCAGGCTTTGTCCACAGGCTATTTACTTCATGCAGCATTTGCTTGGACCTGTCCCGCCCACAGCCATGACTCAGTCATGGGTACGGGATTGAAATAGACCAGGTGAGTGCTGCTGAGAGCAGTTCTACTATTCATATATGAGGCCGTATGGCACATTTTATAAAAATATTTTAGTGTAGGACTGCCTCTAATGAGATTTGCCGTGACGTGGCGAGGCAGCTCAAGAAATTGCAATTTTTTGCCAAAAATCTCCAAATTTTTATAATAAGTACAGTTTGGAATGTTTAGTGCTGAAGTGCACATTTGGTGCTGGCTTTTTGTTTTTTCTTCATTGAATTGGTCGGTGGTTGACCTCCACCTTGCTATGCACCCCAATTTGGGATGTATTCCATCTGTCTAGATTTTGGCGGTTGGTGACTGTTCACATTAAGTCATCAGGCTTTGTCCACAGGCTATTTACTTCATGCAGCATTTGCTTGGACCTGTCCCGCCCACAGCCATGACTCAGTCATGGGTACGGGATTGAAATAGACCAGGTGAGTGCTGCTGAGAGCAGTTCTACTATTCATATATGAGGCCGTATGGCACATTTTATAAAAATATTTTAGTGTAGGACTGCCTCTAATGAGATTTGCCGTGACGTGGCGAGGCAGCTCAAGAAATTGCAATTTTTTGCCAAAAATCTCCAAATTTTTATAATAAGTACAGTTTGGAATGTTTAGTGCTGAAGTGCACATTTGGTGCTGGCTTTTTGTTTTTTCTTCATTGAATTGGTCGGTGGTTGACCTCCACCTTGCTATGCACCCCAATTTGGGATGTATTCCATCTGTCTAGATTTTGGCGGTTGGTGACTGTTCACATTAAGTCATCAGGCTTTGTCCACAGGCTATTTACTTCATGCAGCATTTGCTTGGACCTGTCCCGCCCACAGCCATGACTCAGTCATGGGTACGGGATTGAAATAGACCAGGTGAGTGCTGCTGAGAGCAGTTCTACTATTCATATATGAGGCCGTATGGCACATTTTATAAAAATATTTTAGTGTAGGACTGCCTCTAATGAGATTTGCCGTGACGTGGCGAGGCAGCTCAAGAAATTGCAATTTTTTGCCAAAAATCTCCAAATTTTTATAATAAGTACAGTTTGGAATGTTTAGTGCTGAAGTGCACATTTGGTGCTGGCTTTTTGTTTTTTCTTCATTGAATTGGTCGGTGGTTGACCTCCACCTTGCTATGCACCCCAATTTGGGATGTATTCCATCTGTCTAGATTTTGGCGGTTGGTGACTGTTCACATTAAGTCATCAGGCTTTGTCCACAGGCTATTTACTTCATGCAGCATTTGCTTGGACCTGTCCCGCCCACAGCCATGACTCAGTCATGGGTACGGGATTGAAATAGACCAGGTGAGTGCTGCTGAGAGCAGTTCTACTATTCATATATGAGGCCGTATGGCACATTTTATAAAAATATTTTAGTGTAGGACTGCCTCTAATGAGATTTGCCGTGACGTGGCGAGGCAGCTCAAGAAATTGCAATTTTTTGCCAAAAATCTCCAAATTTTTATAATAAGTACAGTTTGGAATGTTTAGTGCTGAAGTGCACATTTGGTGCTGGCTTTTTGTTTTTTCTTCATTGAATTGGTCGGTGGTTGACCTCCACCTTGCTATGCACCCCAATTTGGGATGTATTCCATCTGTCTAGATTTTGGCGGTTGGTGACTGTTCACATTAAGTCATCAGGCTTTGTCCACAGGCTATTTACTTCATGCAGCATTTGCTTGGACCTGTCCCGCCCACAGCCATGACTCAGTCATGGGTACGGGATTGAAATAGACCAGGTGAGTGCTGCTGAGAGCAGTTCTACTATTCATATATGAGGCCGTATGGCACATTTTATAAAAATATTTTAGTGTAGGACTGCCTCTAATGAGATTTGCCGTGACGTGGCGAGGCAGCTCAAGAAATTGCAATTTTTTGCCAAAAATCTCCAAATTTTTATAATAAGTACAGTTTGGAATGTTTAGTGCTGAAGTGCACATTTGGTGCTGGCTTTTTGTTTTTTCTTCATTGAATTGGTCGGTGGTTGACCTCCACCTTGCTATGCACCCCAATTTGGGATGTATTCCATCTGTCTAGATTTTGGCGGTTGGTGACTGTTCACATTAAGTCATCAGGCTTTGTCCACAGGCTATTTACTTCATGCAGCATTTGCTTGGACCTGTCCCGCCCACAGCCATGACTCAGTCATGGGTACGGGATTGAAATAGACCAGGTGAGTGCTGCTGAGAGCAGTTCTACTATTCATATATGAGGCCGTATGGCACATTTTATAAAAATATTTTAGTGTAGGACTGCCTCTAATGAGATTTGCCGTGACGTGGCGAGGCAGCTCAAGAAATTGCAATTTTTTGCCAAAAATCTCCAAATTTTTATAATAAGTACAGTTTGGAATGTTTAGTGCTGAAGTGCACATTTGGTGCTGGCTTTTTGTTTTTTCTTCATTGAATTGGTCGGTGGTTGACCTCCACCTTGCTATGCACCCCAATTTGGGATGTATTCCATCTGTCTAGATTTTGGCGGTTGGTGACTGTTCACATTAAGTCATCAGGCTTTGTCCACAGGCTATTTACTTCATGCAGCATTTGCTTGGACCTGTCCCGCCCACAGCCATGACTCAGTCATGGGTACGGGATTGAAATAGACCAGGTGAGTGCTGCTGAGAGCAGTTCTACTATTCATATATGAGGCCGTATGGCACATTTTATAAAAATATTTTAGTGTAGGACTGCCTCTAATGAGATTTGCCGTGACGTGGCGAGGCAGCTCAAGAAATTGCAATTTTTTGCCAAAAATCTCCAAATTTTTATAATAAGTACAGTTTGGAATGTTTAGTGCTGAAGTGCACATTTGGTGCTGGCTTTTTGTTTTTTCTTCATTGAATTGGTCGGTGGTTGACCTCCACCTTGCTATGCACCCCAATTTGGGATGTATTCCATCTGTCTAGATTTTGGCGGTTGGTGACTGTTCACATTAAGTCATCAGGCTTTGTCCACAGGCTATTTACTTCATGCAGCATTTGCTTGGACCTGTCCCGCCCACAGCCATGACTCAGTCATGGGTACGGGATTGAAATAGACCAGGTGAGTGCTGCTGAGAGCAGTTCTACTATTCATATATGAGGCCGTATGGCACATTTTATAAAAATATTTTAGTGTAGGACTGCCTCTAATGAGATTTGCCGTGACGTGGCGAGGCAGCTCAAGAAATTGCAATTTTTTGCCAAAAATCTCCAAATTTTTATAATAAGTACAGTTTGGAATGTTTAGTGCTGAAGTGCACATTTGGTGCTGGCTTTTTGTTTTTTCTTCATTGAATTGGTCGGTGGTTGACCTCCACCTTGCTATGCACCCCAATTTGGGATGTATTCCATCTGTCTAGATTTTGGCGGTTGGTGACTGTTCACATTAAGTCATCAGGCTTTGTCCACAGGCTATTTACTTCATGCAGCATTTGCTTGGACCTGTCCCGCCCACAGCCATGACTCAGTCATGGGTACGGGATTGAAATAGACCAGGTGAGTGCTGCTGAGAGCAGTTCTACTATTCATATATGAGGCCGTATGGCACATTTTATAAAAATATTTTAGTGTAGGACTGCCTCTAATGAGATTTGCCGTGACGTGGCGAGGCAGCTCAAGAAATTGCAATTTTTTGCCAAAAATCTCCAAATTTTTATAATAAGTACAGTTTGGAATGTTTAGTGCTGAAGTGCACATTTGGTGCTGGCTTTTTGTTTTTTCTTCATTGAATTGGTCGGTGGTTGACCTCCACCTTGCTATGCACCCCAATTTGGGATGTATTCCATCTGTCTAGATTTTGGCGGTTGGTGACTGTTCACATTAAGTCATCAGGCTTTGTCCACAGGCTATTTACTTCATGCAGCATTTGCTTGGACCTGTCCCGCCCACAGCCATGACTCAGTCATGGGTACGGGATTGAAATAGACCAGGTGAGTGCTGCTGAGAGCAGTTCTACTATTCATATATGAGGCCGTATGGCACATTTTATAAAAATATTTTAGTGTAGGACTGCCTCTAATGAGATTTGCCGTGACGTGGCGAGGCAGCTCAAGAAATTGCAATTTTTTGCCAAAAATCTCCAAATTTTTATAATAAGTACAGTTTGGAATGTTTAGTGCTGAAGTGCACATTTGGTGCTGGCTTTTTGTTTTTTCTTCACTTATCATATAGTATGATAAGTGCATTAGGGAGGACTGAAGTATGATAAGTGCATTGTGGATGACTGACGAATGATAAGTGCATTGGAGGAGGACGAACGTCTCTGAAGTGCATATGGAGAGGACCAACGTATAAGTGCATTGGAAGAGGACCAACATATGATAAGTGCATTGGGAGAGGACCGACGTCTGATAAGTGCATTGGGAGAGAACCAACATATGATAAGTGCATTGGGGGAGGACCGACGTATGATAAGTGTGTGTCGCCCTGGGCAAGCCAGGGGACACAGATAACAACACCACCACACCCCACACTCCAGGTAGGCACACCTGCTAACCAGAAATCCTTGTTGCCTTCCTCCAGAGGTTGATGATGCACACCAGGGGGTGGGCCAGGCGGTTGGCTCCGCCCACCAAGGAGCTCACAACTCTGGAGGCAGGAAGTAAACCAGGCAGATTAGCCCGGGCAGGGCAAGAGAGCAGATAGCTCAGGGGAGAGCTGGAGAGAGGAGTTCTGTCAGGGAGGAGGAAGTGGAAGGAGTGAGGAGTAGCCCAGGCAGGGGCTAGAGTAAACAGAGAAGTGAAAGTGGTGAAAGTAAAGAAGCAAGCAAAGTGACAGAAGGACAGAAAGCCTGAGAGCCCAGCTGTGTGTAGGGCTAGAACAGCAAGGTCAGCGACGGCGGTGACTGTCCGGAGTGGGACAGTTCGGAAGTTCCTGGAAGGACCCCGTTGGCTGTGTGCCCGGTGGTCTGGAGCAGTGTTCCGAAGGACAGTCAGCACCAGGGCAGGGGCCTCTCGGACCCCGGCAAGGCTAGGAGTCGCCCAATTTGCCGAATCCGTCAGTGACGGGGACGCAGATCCCCCAACAACAAAGTCCCGATTGACGGCAACAGCCCGACCATTAACGGGGAGACACCGCCACCGCCAAGGCACCAGTTTCCCCAGGGCCAGCGCCTGCGGGCAAAGTGTAGAGCTCCTCCGGCCCAGATTGCAGTCGGGGAGCGGGTAACCGGAGGGAATCCACCGATACCACGAGATCACACAGGTGCAAGGAAGAGAGAAGTCACCGCCACCTACCGGGAGTGCAGGTGCAGCCGTCTGTGGGACCGTCCTACCAGCCGTTGGTTTACCGTACAAACTGTGTCCGCGTCAGGCTGAGTGAGTACCATAGTGCCGCAAGGCACAGCGCTGCCCCCGCGTCCCTGCGCCCTCCAGGCCCTACACTTTACATCTCCTCACCGGGCCCCGGGATCACCAACCCCTACCCACGGAGGGGCAACACAACATCTGGCTGCTCCCATCACCATCCCCGGGACCCTCACACTGAGCAGCGGTGGTGCCATCACCACAACCGTGGGTGGCGTCACGAACTATAATCCCAACAAACAACCCCCTTTTCACTCACGGGCGAGGAGTGCCGCTCGAGACACCCCGGGATCCGGCCCGCAGCTCGAGCCACCAGGAGCAACTGCCGGACCCGAGCAGAAGGGGTGAGCGCGGTGTGCTGACACCCTCCTCCCCGCCCGCGACAACTTGGCGTCACGAACAGGATCTTACCGCTCTGCCGTCTGGTAGAGGTGCGCCTTGTTACCGCCGGAGGTATCCGGCAGAAAAATTTCAGAAGTCGCCATCTTTGGCGCGAAAGTTCCCGCTCGAGCGTCTTCTCGAGCAGTAGAAGCGTGAAGGCCAAAACCCCGCCCCGAGAGAGGAGGGGCCGGAAAGAGCTAAGGGGGACGGAAACAAGATGTCTGCGCCCGACGGAGCCGCTGGAGGAGCGGTGGTCGCAGCCGCAGCGGCACCCGCGGATGGGAATGGGCCTGCCCAGGTCCCGGCCGTACTGGCGGGAGGTGCCGCGGCCCCCGCGCTTGCTCAGGTCATGCCGTTTTCCTTGCCCTATGCGCCCGGAGCTGCCTGGCTACCGCAGTATGACGGGAAACCGGATGCCCTACAGGCCTTCCGGAAAAAGCTTAACCCGTTGCTAGAGCTGTACCCCCTGACTGATAAGCAACGTGCAGCGATAGTGCTAGGCCAGTTAACCGGTGCGGCGGAGCAGGAAGCGGAGACCTGGGCCGAGGGGGACCGGCTCTCTGTAGCCACCATCTTCGAGAAGCTACAGACTGCCTTCGAGACCCGGACAGAAGCTGAGCTGAGGATGCAGTTTTACCAGTGCCGGCAACGAGCTGGGGATAGCATTCGGGACTATGCTCTACGTCTGCAGACCGCCCTCCGCACGCTGAAGCGGGTGAACTCTATTAATGAGGCGGATAGCAACAAGATGTTGGTGGAGCAATTTGCGTAGGGGATGAGGTCCCCTGAGGATCGTAAACAGCTCCGGCTGTGGGCCCTGGAACACCCTGATGTGGACTTTGCTGTGTTAAAGGAGCGGGCTATCAAAGCACTACAGCCCCCAGCTGCTGAAGTTCTGGAACCCGTCCCGTGGCCCGTCGAGACAGCTCCCGTTGTGGCGGCTCCAGCCAAACCAACCTCCTTACTACCTGCAGCCTCAAGCAGCACAGTGGAAGAACTGGCAGCCCAGGTCCGTCGCCTGGACGGAGACCTTGCCAAAATCCTTGCTGCACTACAACCCCTGACCAGATCTCAGCCCCAAGCGCAGATACAGCTTGCTGACAGTCCCGAAGATGTTCCCTGGATGCAGCGGAGAAGCGCTAACAACCCGCGGAGCAGACCTCCAATCTGCTACAAGTGCCGTAAGCCGGGCCATGTTTACCGACAGTGCCCGTTAAACGAGCAACCCCTGGGGCCCCGGGCCAATCCTCAGGAGTAGAACACCGTGGCCCCCCGGACTGGCGAGACCGATATGTCGGGGCCCGCCCTATCATCCCTGTGGCTGTGGACGGCATACCCGTGATGGCTCTCCTGGACACTGGATCACAGGTAACTACCATACCGTATACCTTGTACCAGCAGTATTGGGCCACAGACGAGCTGGCGCCTCCAGACCCTAGTATAAATTTGATTGCCGCTAATGGACTTCCATTGACCCAGGTGGGGTATAAAGAAGTGGCTATGACAGTGGGGCAAGCTGAACTGCAACATCAGGGCATGATTGTGATCATGAATGAACCTAGTGATCATAACCCGAAAATAGTGCTGGGAACCAATGTGATGGAACACTGCATGGCTGATGTGTTGAACCTTTTGCAACGGCTAGCCGCCACGGCGGCGGGGAGCCGGCAGAGGGCTGTGCAGCGTGAGATCCGCGCCCTGATGTACCGCCAGCATGTAAGCTCAACCGGAGGGGAGATTGGTGGAGTGCGAGTGATGGATGTTGCTCCATTGACTGTGCCCCCTAGGAGTGAGATGATGATCTGGTGTAGGGCAGCAGTAGGGCCTCAGGGGCGTGACTACCCTGCGATGATGGAGCCCATGCCTTCCGAGCACTGGCCCACTGTAGTGGCCGCCCGAGGGGTGGTAGATGTGAAGAAAGGGAGAGTGCCTGTGAGAGTGTTGAACTGTGGGGAGGAGGAAGTCAGGCTCCCCCGGTATGCCACCATTGCCAAACTACTCACCCTGGACCCTCACACTATCCAGGAAGCCCGTCCATCCACACTCCCACCTACCACCAGCACTTCCCCACCCCAGGGGGACACCAAGGAGTGGCACCAACAGCTACATGTGGGCACTGATGATACCCCTACACATCACAGGGCAGGGGTACACAGGGTAGTGCAGGAGTACGAACAGGTTTTCAGTAAGCACCCCCTAGACTTTGGGCAGATCAAGGGGGTCCAACACCACATTCCCACGGGTGAACATCCCCCTATCAAAGAGAGGTATAGACCTATTCCCCCTGCACATTACCAGTGTGCCAAAGATATGTTGAAGAATATGAAGGAGGCAGGGGTTATTCGGGACAGTTGTAGTCCCTGGGCCGCTCCGTTGGTACTGGTCAAGAAGAAGGATGGTACCATGCGGATGTGTGTGGACTACCGGAAGATCAACCAGATAACCCATAAAGATGCCTATCCATTGCCTCGTATTGAAGAATCTTTGGCTGCACTGAGAACTGCAAACTACTTCTCGACCCTTGACCTCACCAGCGGATACTGGCAAGTGGCCGTGGCCCCCGAGGACCGGGAGAAGACCGCCTTCACCACCCCGATGGGGCTCTGCGAATTCAATAGCATGCCGTTTGGGCTGTGCAATGCCCCCGGGACCTTCCAACGGTTGATGGAGTGCTGTTTGGGACATTTAAACTTCGAGACCGTCCTGCTGTATTTGGATGATGTGATTGTTTATTCCCAGACGTATGAAGCCCATCTGGAGCACCTGGCCGAGGTGTTCGCGTCCCTTGCCAAGTTCGGGATGAAGTTGAAGCCCTCGAAGTACCATCTGCTGAAACCCAGGGTGCAGTATCTAGGACATGTGGTGAGTGCGGATGGTGTTGCCCCCGACCCTGAGAAGATCACTGCCATCCAGAGCTGGCCGAGACCAACCACAGTGAGGGAAGTACGGCAGTTCCTGGGGCTGGTAGGGTACTATCGGCGTTTTATAAAGGGGTACACGAAGATGGCTGCCCCCATGCAAGATCTCCTCGTGGGACAGACCAAAGGTGGTAGACCCATTGGAGCCCCACTGTTGTGGGAGGACCAGCATGAGGAGTCCTTTGGCCAGTTGAAGGCGGCCTTGACCGGAGAAGAGGTCTTGGCGTACCCTGACTATGGGCGCCCGTTCATTCTCCACACGGACGCCAGTAACGTGGGGCTAGGAGCGGTCTTGTCCCAGGTCCAGGATGGAAAGGAGAAGGTGATTGCCTACGCCAGCCGAAAACTCCGGCCGACCGAAAGGAACCCTGAGAACTATAGCTCCTTCAAGCTCGAGCTATTGGCGTTGGTGTGGGCTATCACAGAGCGGTTCCGCCACTACCTGGCGGCAGCAAAATTCACCGCGTTTACGGACAACAATCCGTTAACTCACCTGAACACGGCCAAGTTGGGCGCGCTGGAGCAGCGGTGGGTAGCCCGGTTAGCCAACTATGATTTCACCATAAAGTACCGAGCTGGTCGTGTCAACATCAATGCAGATGCACTCTCCCGGATGCCCCATTTGTCAGAAGAGGGGTGGGAGGACGACGACCTCGAGGAGATTGAGTTGCCTGCGTTTCACCAGCCGCCTACTGAGAGGGTACAGGTATGTCAGCAAAGGGTGGATCTGGACCCGCGGGCCAGTCAAGAGTGGCAGGACGCCCAGGACCAAGCGCCGGCTGTCCGCCTTGTCAAGACTCTGGTGGAACAAGGCGCCATGGGAATGGACCCCAGCGCTCCAGCCGAAGCCCAACGCTTGTGGAAAGAACGGAAACGGCTTTACCTACACCAAGGGAGGCTGTACCGTGAGCTGATCAACCCGAAGACCCATGAGAAAATATGCCAGTTAATCGTTCCTCAGGCTGATGTCGCTACTGTACTGCGGGCATACCATGATGGTGCTGGCCACTTCGGGTGGAAGAAGCTGGAGATGCTGTTGAGAGAGCGGTTCTATTGGAGTGGGATGCGTGAATCGGTGGAAGCCTGGTGCCGAGAGTGCGGTCCTTGTACGCTGAGGAGAAAGGACGAGACTAGCCAGAGGGCACCGTTACATCCCATCGTCACCCATCAGCCGCTGGAACTGGTCGCCCTAGACCATGTTAAGCTCACCCCTAGCCGAAGTGGGTACACCTACGCATTGACCATGGTAGACCACTACTCCAGATTTATGGTGGTAGTCCCCGTCAAGGACCTGACTGGTCGAACTGCTGCTCGTGCGTTCCAGGCTTATTTCTGCCGACCTCATGGGTACCCCGAGAAGGTGCTGACTGACCAAGGCCCGGCTTTTGAAGCAGAGGTGTTTCACGAATTCTGCCAGTTGTACGGCTGCAAGAAGATCCGGACCACTCCGTACCACGCCCAAACCAACGGCATGTGCGAGAAAATGAATCATTTGGTCCTGGGGCTCCTCAAGACGCTACCGCTGGAAGAACGGAACATGTGGCCGGAAAAGTTACCCGACTTGGTCGACATGTACAATAATATCCCAACCAGCTCGACGAAGTGCACCCCAGCGTATCTGATGAGGGCTCGGCCTGGCCGCCTGCCGGTGGATCTGGAGATGGGGTTGGAAGCTCCGGAAGCACTCCCTTCAACGGCAGAGTGGGAGAGTCGGAGGAGGGCCCAGTACCGGCAAATCCAGGAGTATGTAGAGAAAAACCTCAGTCGAAGTCGAGAACAGCAAGAGCACCGGTTCAACCAGAAGGCGCCTGCAGGTCCTTTCCAGCCAGGAGATGTGGTGCTGAAACGGAAGAGAAAAGCCCACAAACTGGATGACCAGTGGGAGCAAGTCCCTTACGTCGTACAACCCACCGAGTGGGACAATGGGAAAACCTACCAGATCAGTCGTGACCAAGGGGGCACCCTGGCCACAGTTTCTCGGGACCATTTGAAAAAATGCCCCCCAGTATTGAAAGCAGAAGCTGAAGTACCGGTTTCTCCACCAGTGGAAAAGGCAGCAGAGGTAATCCACACTGTAATGGGTGACTTCCCAGCAAACTGGCCTACACAGAACGGCGCGGTGATACTTCCAGTGATACTGTTCCCACAACCCGTGGATGAAGAAGTAGTGGAAGCGGTTAACCGTGAGCCAGAACCAGTGCCAGTGCCCAGGGATGAACCTGTACCCAGCCCCCCTGCACCTCCGCCTGCCCCACACTGTAGCAGGGAGGAGGAACCGATTGTTCCCTCTACCCCACTGTCTAGCACCACCGACACCGGGCCCCGAAGGTCCACCCTTCCAACCTAGGTAGACCCCCACTTAGGTACAGGGAGACCGTTCTATGAGTGAAAGGGGTCCGCAAATGTAAAAGGTTGTTGTGTGTGTGTTTGAAAAAGTTGAAAGTTTTGAAAAATGAAAAACAATGATTAACCGAAGTTTACCTGATTGTCTGCAGTGATTAGCAACCGGCAGGAGCCGGCACCGTTGTCCCCGTGGGGACCGTTTAAAATGCATGGGAACTAGCCATGGACAAGCCCGTGAACTCTGCAGGGCAACCACAAACGTTAGTGGCTTGTAAATATGTTGGGTACCGTTACCGTTTCCGCAGGCCGCCTCCGGAGAGGCAGGTTGGAGGGAGGGCCCTGAGCAGAGCAGGCCAGGGCCCAGCCACCAAAGGAACCGGTGGCTACCCTCTGGAGGGCAAGGACAGATCCCGCTCGGGTGACTTGTGCTGGACTGTGGGTCAAGGGGTGCTGCCTGGGTTTTAGGGGCAGCATCAGGGCCAGGTTGCTTGGGTGGGAGAGAGCGGAAACCGTGACCGTACACCGTTGAAACGTTAAAGTAAATGTGCCTCCCGTCTTGGGAAGAGTTTATGATTAAAAATGTTATTTATGTTTGATTAACCCTTGTTATCCCCTTTTACAGAAAAATAAAACCGGTGTAGGACGGCAGCCCGCGGACGGTCTGCATTTTGCTAAGGGGGAATGTGTCGCCCTGGGCAAGCCAGGGGACACAGATAACAACACCACCACACCCCACACTCCAGGTAGGCACACCTGCTAACCAGAAATCCTTGTTGCCTTCCTCCAGAGGTTGATGATGCACACCAGGGGGTGGGCCAGGCGGTTGGCTCCGCCCACCAAGGAGCTCACAACTCTGGAGGCAGGAAGTAAACCAGGCAGATTAGCCCGGGCAGGGCAAGAGAGCAGATAGCTCAGGGGAGAGCTGGAGAGAGGAGTTCTGTCAGGGAGGAGGAAGTGGAAGGAGTGAGGAGTAGCCCAGGCAGGGGCTAGAGTAAACAGAGAAGTGAAAGTGGTGAAAGTAAAGAAGCAAGCAAAGTGACAGAAGGACAGAAAGCCTGAGAGCCCAGCTGTGTGTAGGGCTAGAACAGCAAGGTCAGCGACGGCGGTGACTGTCCGGAGTGGGACAGTTCGGAAGTTCCTGGAAGGACCCCGTTGGCTGTGTGCCCGGTGGTCTGGAGCAGTGTTCCGAAGGACAGTCAGCACCAGGGCAGGGGCCTCTCGGACCCCGGCAAGGCTAGGAGTCGCCCAATTTGCCGAATCCGTCAGTGACGGGGACACAGATCCCCCAACAACAAAGTCCCGATTGACGGCAACAGCCCGACCATTAACGGGGAGACACCGCCACCGCCAAGGCACCAGTTTCCCCAGGGCCAGCGCCTGCGGGCAAAGTGTAGAGCTCCTCCGGCCCAGATTGCAGTCGGGGAGCGGGTAACCGGAGGGAATCCACCGATACCACGAGATCACACAAGTGCAAGGAAGAGAGAAGTCACCGCCACCTACCGGGAGTGCAGGTGCAGCCGTCTGTGGGACCGTCCTACCAGCCGTTGGTTTACCGTACAAACTGTGTCCGCGTCAGGCTGAGTGAGTACCATAGTGCCGCAAGGCACAGCGCTGCCCCCGCGTCCCTGCGCCCTCCAGGCCCTACACTTTACATCTCCTCACCGGGCCCCGGGATCACCAACCCCTACCCACGGAGGGGCAACACAACATCTGGCTGCTCCCATCACCATCCCCGGGACCCTCACACTGAGCAGCGGTGGTGCCATCACCACAACCGTGGGTGGCGTCACGAACTATAATCCCAACAAACAACCCCCTTTTCACTCACGGGCGAGGAGTGCCGCTCGAGACACCCCGGGATCCGGCCCGCAGCTCGAGCCACCAGGAGCAACTGCCGGACCCGAGCAGAAGGGGTGAGCGCGGTGTGCTGACACCCTCCTCCCCGCCCGCGACAACTGCATTGGGGGAGGACCAATGTATAAGTGCATTGGGGGAGTACCGACATCTGATAAGTGTATTGGGAGAGGACCGACATATGATAAGTGTGTGGCGTCCTTGACCTGGTCAGGCACCACTGAGTACTGCACCCATGCTGGGGGCAGTACAATACAGGTAATCCAGAAGGCTGACCGAGGTGTGACTACACAGGCGCATAGTAATCAGGTCTCACACATCTACCTTTGGGAGGACCCCTGGGGAATCCAGGAGGGGGCGTAGCCTCCATGTCCACTCAAGGGGTGTGGTAGAGAGCCTGGTTGCTAGATTACGTAGGCAAGAACAGGAGAGGAGGAAGCAGTGAGCCAGTTTAGTGTGCAGCTCAGGGAGAGCAGACGTGAGGAGCAGACCCTGGAGCTGTTGCAGTCTAACAACGTCTGCGCAGTGACTACCGACGGGGGAGATTGGTCGCCTGGTAGTGCCACCTGAAATCCACCCAAGGCTAGAGAGAGCAAAGGGGTGGCAGAGTAAGGGGACTGCCAGGGAGGTACCAGGCCCGCAAGGGTAACAGGTCCCAGTGTAGAGATAGATCCAGCTTTCTTCTGCCAAACCTGCCTGAGGGAGCACTTCAGACCTCCAAGACAACACCACAGAGTCCGCAGCCACGTAGCAAAGAGAGGGCCCATAGTTCACAGGAGGCAAGCAGCCGGAGTGACCTGGTCCAGGCTACAAGCAAACGGGCCGAAACAAGGGGAGAACAGGCAGCAGCAACTTCCCTGGGTGACCCCCATAGGGACTTCAAGTTGGGGTCACCACAAAAACCCCCAGGGCTAAGGAAGGCGAGTTGGTAGTCACCCTCATCAGCCAGCCGGAAGGATACCTGGTTCCAGCCTGGTTCATCCCAGCTACACCTGGGTTACTCACCCTACCATCAACAGTGAGTAAAAACCCTGAAAAACTGTTTGGACTGTGCCTGAGTCATTCTGCGACCTGTGGTTCCACACACTTACACAGGGCCCTGGGGCTTGCTTCACTCTTGGGAGGCCACTACAACTGACTGCACCCACCATCAGCCCCAGGCACCCCTTAACCTGCAGTGGCGGTCACCCTGACTGCAATACCAAGAGTGGCGTCACGACAATCCTAAAGAGAAGGTCCCCTACCTGTGACCAGACTGTTCCTCCACATGGAGTCCCTGAAGGTAATGCACCGACACAACACCTGTGGGGCTTCACAAGTGCATTGGGAGAGGACCGACGTATGATAAGTGCATTGGGGGAGGACCGACGTATGAAAAGTGCATTGGGGGAGGACCAACGTATGATAAGTGCAAAAGTCTTCTCCATTACTCCTCACTGGTGCCACAATCCTTGTGCACCAGATCTGCTCTTTGCTGGCCAGACGCCTAACGCTGCCGAAGGCAGTGCCATCAAGCAAGTGAAAATGGGTGGCGGAGAACAGAAGACTGATGCACTTTCTATTTAGGTGGCCATGTTATACATTTTTTTATTATGGTCCAGGAGCTTCAATCTGCACCTCCAGATGCCACAGTAATCTTTATTATATAATTTGTATATTATATTTGTTTTAGGATACAAGCCTTCAATCTCTAACAACCTACATCTGGTTCGTCATGGTAAGAGACTAAACCTTTCACTTATCACATCAAGTCCTATTTGCATTGATACTTATACATATTTAACCACAGAATCATTTTCACCTTAATAACTGTACACTGTGTGCAGAATTATTAGGCAAATGAGTATTTTGATCACATGATACTTTTTATACATGTTTTCCTACTCCAAGCTGTATAGGCTTCTCTGTAATGAGGAGGGGTGCGGTGTAATGACATCAACACCCTATATAAGGTGTGCGTAATTATTAGGCAACTTCCTTCCTTTGGCAAAATGGGTCAGAAGAGAGATTTGACGAGCTCTGAAAAGTCCAAAATTGTGAGATATCTTGTAGAGGGATGCAGTAGTCTTGAGATTGCCAAACCTTTGAAGCGTGATCACCGAACAATGAAGCGTTTCATGGCAAGTAGCCAACAGGGTCGCAAGAAGCATGTTGGGGAAAAAAGGCACAAAAAAACTACCCATTAATTGAGGAAAATCAAGTGTGAAGCTGCCAAGAGGCCATTTGCCACCAGTTTGGCCATATTTCAGAGCTGCAGTATCAAAAAGCACAAGGTGTGCCATACTCAGGGACATGGCCAAGGTGAGGAAGGCTGAAAAATGATCACATTTGAACAAGAAACATAAGATAAAACGTCAAGTCTGGGCCAAGAAATATCTTAAGACTGATTTTTCAAAGGTTTTATGGACTGATGAAATGAGCGTGACTCTTGATGGGCCAGATGGATGGGCCAGAGGCTGGATCAGTAAAGGGCATAGAGCTCCACTCCGACTCAGACGCCAGCAAGGTGGAGGTGGGGTACTTGTATGGGCTGGTATCATCAATGAACTTGTGGGACCTTTTCGGGTTGAGGATGGAGTGAAGATCAATTCCCAGACCTACTGCCAGTTTCTGGAAGACAACTTCTTCAAGCAGTGGTACAGATAGAAGTTGGTATCGTTCAAGAAAAAGATGATTTTCATGTAGGACAATATTCCATCACATGCATCCAACTACTCCACAGCGTGGCTGGCCAGTAAAGGTCTAAAAGATGAAAAAATAATGACATGGCCCCCTTGTTCACCTGATCTGAACCCCATAGAGAACCTGTGGTCCCTCATAAAATGTAAGATCTACAGGGAGAGAAAACAGTACACCTCTCGGAGCAGTGTCTGGAGGCTGTGGTGGCTGCTGCGTGCAATGTTGATCGTAAACAGATCAAGCAATGACAGAGTCTATGGATGGTCGGCTGCTGAGTGTCATCAGAAAGAAAGGGGGCTATATTGGTCACTAATTTTTTGGGGTTTGTTTTTGCATGTCAGAAATGTTTATTTCTAAGTTTTGTGCAGTTATATTGGTTTTCCTGGTGAAAATAAACAAGTGAGATGGGAATATATTTGGTTTTTATTAAGTTGCCTAATAATTCTGCACGGTAATAGTTACCTGCACAAACAGATATCCTCCTAAGATAGCCAAATCTAAAAAAAAACAAAACACTCCAACTTCCAAAAATATTAATCTTTGATATTTATGAGTCTTTTGGGTTGATTGAGAACATAGTTGTTGATCAATAATAAAAAAAAATCCTCTAAAATACAACTTGCCTAATAATTCTGCACACATTGTACACAAAGTTGAGTAAGAAATTACTAACAGGCATTTCAATTTAGGAATGGAAAAATGAATATGTGAACTGGATGCCAGAGGACTATTGTGGAATTGAAAAAATTGTGTCTCCTGGTGAAAATCTTTGGCTTCCAGACCTCTATATCTATGAAATGTAAGTGTACAAATCTTAAAACAGGAGTTATTACTATCCAGTACTTTTGGTAGGGGTGTAACAAAGAAACAAAAAAGATCAGATACATGGATTTCACAAGGACATTGTATGTGACGCCCTGGCCTATCAGGTCGTCACAGGGTATTGTGCAATCTGCCCTTCAGCAAAGTATCAACCCTCCTTGGTTACGGATCCTGGTCCTTTGGTGTTGCTAACAGCTGAGCCAATCCAAATCCTAGAGACACTTTACACTGTACCCACCAGACACACCATTGGGGGGCCTGAAGGGAATAGGGCCGCCCAGATGGGGGGTTAGTAGGGGAGAGTGGAAAAGTGACAGTGGAGCAGATGAGAGTGAAAGGAGAGGTGGTGGAGTAGTGACCCTCGCGGGGAGAGGTCAGGGAGCAGGGCTCCTGTAGTTACTAGGTGGCAGACTGGGCCTGGTAGGAGCTGGAACCCCGGTCGCAGGGGATTGTGTCAAGGGGCACGGACTTCGAGGAGGGCAGCCGGCGGCCTTGAGTTATCACCGGGCAGGAGCCAGGGCAAGACGGGGTACGTGGACCCTAGGCCGGCAAGTAGCTTCACGTGTCCTGGTAATTTACCCGACGGGGGTGAAGACTTCAAGTGTCATCCCCAACCCGCTCCAAAATCGGGGTACTAGCGCACCGATGGGATAGCACTTTCCCAATACAGTCCAAAGAAATCCTACGCGTGAACCCTGAGAGCAAACTCACCCCGTTAGCTATACGGGTGAGCGGGACCCAAAAAGTTTCAGACTTGAGGGTCGAAAGAGTAACACAGGTGCCAAGGAAAGGGCCACAGACTAACCGCAACACCAAGGACATGGACCCAAGCGTGCTCCCTCTAAGCTGCAGTGGTGCTCAGAACTCTGGTTTACAAGCTGTCGATGTGGTTATTTCTGGACTGAGTGAGTACGCGGAAAACCCTTCTTCTATCCCCAACGGCACCCCAAATGCCAACAACCCCAACGGGCCCCGGGACACTAGACCCCCTACCCACGGAGGGGTTAAACATCCTGCTGCTTCAACATCGTCACCAGGCTCCCCAACAGCAGCGGTGGTCTCTCACATTACCACGCACCGTGGGTGGCACCACAAACTTTTAATCCCTTGTATATATCCCCCCTTTTCTTTTGATATTCGAGTGTCCACGCGAACCCCCCGGGTCCGGAGACCCCTCGAGCCACCACGGCTCCGGATCCGAGCGGCTCGGCCGCTGGTACGGGGGCGGTACATGTGCACACCCAGATAATTTGAATATACAGATATAAAACTCTAAAGATAGAGATAAACTGTATACACAGAGACACAGTGTACATAAACATACACTATACAGAATAAATTTGGAGCCAATCAGATGCCTCCCCGATGGTATTACATAATGATATCTGTCAGTACTTCTAAGCATTGAGGGCACCATTACTTCTGATTAGTGATGAGCAAGCACTAAGTATCATGGGTGTGTCACAGTTGACAGACAGTCCTGTGGTGTCCGGCTGTAGAAGGTCGCAGCGCTTGGCTACACAAACTGCTCCCTGACATTCTATCTTCTTGCTTTGGTGTAAATGGTATCCTATGTCGTATATTCCATGCATGGGGTCAATCCCTTATTTTTAGGACCCTGCGGATATCCTCATTTTTCAGCTGTTAATCATCATCGTGTCCTTAAATAACCAGATTTCCCCTTGGTGTTTGCTAGTGACAGAGTTATATTCCTATACAGGCCTTGGATGCAAGCAGTCGGATTTGCTGTTCCTCTCCCTGAGTCTTGTTGAAGATAAGTTATTTTTTCACTTCCCCCCTGTGTCTCCATTAGAGCTTAGTGGGATTGACTAAGCACTCATCCCATCCATTCCTTACCTAGATCCCAGTGCAGGGTTAGTCAGGGTCAGGTATCCTGTTCTGCGTATAGGTGCGGAACCTATATAGGGTGGTTAGGAGAGCCAGGGGCCAGCGGAAGGTTTGATCAGGGGTCACCATCTCCCCCTTCCTTAGACACATGGTTTCACTTCGCTGTCACTGTACGTGTGTTATTTCCCCATACCTAGCATGACACTAAGATGCTCGAGTACTCGGTACTCGTAAGGAGCAGTTGGACGCTCGGATGGGCTTGACTTAATTACCGAGTATAAAGGAAGTCAATGGGGAATTCAAGCATTTTTCCAGAAGAGTCTTCCAGAAAAAGCTCGAGTTTCGCATTGACTTCCATTTTACTCCTTAATTGAGTCGTGCCCCCTGAGAGTCTGGCCTGCTTGTTTTGGGAACCAAGAACTTGAACATCTTAGTGCTCACTCATTAATACTAATGACCAAGTTCCCAACTTCCTACCAGGTTCCTTCAAAAACTGTGTGCAAGTGACAAGTGTACTCAGAAGTGATGAAGTCAAAGAGTGATCACCAAATATTTATCTGATTTAGATTTCTCTTTTTTTCATTCACTGTGGATTTTGTTAATTGATAAAAAAACTATTACTTTTTTATTTTTTTTAAAGCATCCGAACTTTGCAGCATTTTTCCCACAGCTGCCTAAGACTCTATACCAGGGGTCTCAAACTCGGCTGGGTGTATGGGCCGCACAGAGGAAAAAAATAATTTGGGGGGCCACATTCTTTGCGGGACAAAGTGACATTTTTATTGGTACCATATATTGGATGACTGATTTTCAACATTTTTCACTTGTTTATTATAACAAATGTGCACATTCTTTGGTTAAATATATAAAAAAAAAAATTTGATGGTAAAAAAAAAGTCATGCCTTATTTTATTTTTTTTACATTTTATCCCTTTCTTGTAACTAATAGTGTTACAATTATCACTATATAGAAATTTTGGCCAACATCTTTCAGTAATGTTTCCCATCCTATAGTAATGTGCCCACCTTGTCCCCATCCTATAGTAATGACCCCAGCCTTGTCCCTATTCTATAGTAATGTCCCCATCCAATAGTATTATGCCCATCCTTGTAATGTCCCCATCTTTTAGTAATGTGCCCACCTTGTCCCCATCCTATAGACATGTGCCCACCTTGTCCCTATTCTATAGTAAGGTGCCCACCTTGTCCCCATCCTATAGACATGTGCCTACCTTGTCCCTATTCTATAGTAAGGTGCCCACCTTGTCCCTATTCTATAGACATGTGCCCACCTTGTCCCTATTCTATAGTAAGGTGCCCACCTTGTCCCTATCCTATAGACATGTGCCCACCTTGTCCCTATTCTATAGACATGTGCCCACCTTGTCCCCATCCTATAGACATGTGCCCACCTTGTCCCTATTCTATAGACATGTGCCCACCTTGTCCCTATTCTATAGACATGTGCCCACCTTGTCCCCATCCTATAGACATGTGCCCACCTTGTCCCCATCCTATAGACATGTGCCCACCTTGTCCCTATTCTATAGTAATGTGCCCACCTTGTCCCCATCCTATAGTCATGTGCCCACCTTGTCCCCATCCTATAGACATGTGCCCACCTTGTCCCTATTTTATAGTAAGGTGCCCACCTTGTCCCCATCCTATAGTCATGTGCTCACCTTGTCCCCATCCTATAGTCATGTGCCCACCTTGTCCCCATCCTATAGTCATGTGCCCACCTTGTCCCCATCCTATAGTCATGTGCCCACCTTGTCCCTATTCTATAGACATGTGCCCACCTTGTCCCTATTCTATAGACCTGTGCCCACCTTGTCCCCATCCTATAGACATGTGCCCACCTTGTCCCCATCCTATAGACATGTGCCCACCTTGTCCCTATTCTATAGTAATGTGCCCACCTTGTCCCCATCCTATAGACATGTGCCCACCTTGTCCCTATTCTATAGTAAGGTGCCCACCTTGCCCCCATCCTATAGTCATGTGCTCACCTTGTCCCTATTCTATAGTCATGTGCCCACCTTGTCCCCATCCTATAGTCATGTGCCCACCTTGTCCCTATTCTATAGACATGTGCCCACCTTGTTCCCATCCTATAGACATGTGCCCACCTTGTCCCTATTCTATAGTCACGTGCCCACCCTGTCCCTATTCTATAGTAATGTCCCCATCCTGTAGTAATGGGGGGGGGGCAGTGGCGGCGGGTGAAAGGGGGCGCTATAATTTACCGATCGCTCTCGGCTTCCTTCCACCCACAGACGCCGGAGTAAAGGTGAGGGGGCGGTCTCCGGCCCCAGATCCACAGTGATTGGACAGGTCGGTCACAAGGCCGGTCTCTCCAATCAGAGCTGGGGGCGGGTGAAACAGAGGTCACCCAGCTCCAGCCAATGATCGGTGCTACAGCTGCACTGATCAGGGCTGGATTTCAATGTTACAGCCATTTTCAATGGCTGTAACATTACAGTGGCTGACGAATGTCGCACAGCCAATCACAGCCTCCGTAGGTCCGGGGAGGAGACACCACCCCTCCTGAGGTCCCCTCCTCCCCGAATCTAAGGTATTTGCTATTGGCAATGCAAACGGCGATCGCAGCCACCGGGGCCACGATCTCGCCATGACGTACTGGGTATGTCATGGGTCCTTAAGTACCAGGGAGCCATGATGTACCCAGTACGTCATAGGTCGCTAAGGGGTTAATGTGCTGTCCTTCACATACACAAAAAATAAACAAACACCATTCTTCTCACCTGTCCCGCGTTCCCTCGGCTCCTCACCTCTGCTTCTTGCTGTCTGCAGGCCGTGCCCCGGTGACTATCGCGGCCGGTGCAGGGACCACAGCCACTGGCAGTGATTTATGTCAGATGAATGTTTTGCCGGCGCTGCGTGCGCACAGTCCTTGCTTCTGAGAGCGCAGCGCCGGTAAAACACTCATCTAACAAAGTGCAGACAGTGGCTGCGGCCCCTGCACCGGCTGCGATAGTGAACAGGGGCACAGGCCTGGAGGCCGCACGAAGCAGCCTGACAAGCCGCATGCGGCCTACGGCCCGCGTGTTTGAGACCCCTGCTCTATACAGTACAGTACAGTACTCTATATAATGATATTTTCATCTATGTCTCATACAGGACTGATGGTGATAGCAGTTCTCCAGTGATTCCTTACTTCTTTATCTACAATGACGGTTTAATTGTAGACTCCAAACCAATGCGAATTGTCAGCACCTGTAATCTAGACGTTTACAAGTTTCCATTCGACACACAGTCCTGTCCTTTGACCTTCGGTCCTTACATACACTCAGGTATGTTAAATGTTTAAACAGACCTCATATCCAAACTCTTTCCTCCATGTATTCTTCTGTGGCCCACCGTTATCAGACATTTAAAATTAAAGTTGACTTTTCTTGTGCTTTTGGGTCAGTAGAGGTTACAATTTTGAGTTCCGGCAGTAAGACTCTTGAAGGAAGGTGCGGACGCCGGGCCGTGAGGGCTCTGCACTCTTTCACAAAAGAGAGCCAGTGCTTGTAGACCGCTTTGGGCAAGGTGTGCAACACTTACTGTACTCCTCAGGGCAGTGTCCACCACCCCACAACTGGTCACCATCGTGGATGTAGTAGATAGCACTGGACACTGGAGAACTCTTTGCAAAATAACTGTAAAGTGTTTATTAAAGAAGTTGTCCAGTTACCAAAACTGATTTTTTTTTTTCTGATAAATCTTGCTATTATGTGCCTCTCCACACATCTATCACGTTATTTTACCAATATTACCTTTTATCATGCTCTAGCATAACATCTTCATTTGATGGAGTTAATCTCTCTCTTGACTTCCTGGGTTCAGTTACTACAACTTCCATAATCCTTTGCAGTAACTAGCAATCTCTCACACCCACTCTGATCTCCATCCAAACTGTTCTCTCCCCTCAGATCTCCACCACAACAGTTTCCTCCCCTCCTTCCTGAGTGCACTGCCTAATCATGGTAATAGAGCTTTTATCATTGCTACACTCTCACCTGCACAAGTCTCAGAGTGGAGACAGTTAGTGACATGTAGCATCCGGTCACCTGCACAACAAGTCCCAGAGTGGTGAAAGATAGTGACATGCAGCACACTATGTGTCAGAGCAGAGAATGTCACTGTCTCCACTCTGGGACTTGTTGTGCAGGTGACCGGATGATACGTGTCACTGACTTGCTCCACTCTGTGACTTCTGCTGCATTGTTCCAACTGTATATACTCTCACCTGCACAACAAGTCCCAGAGTGGTGAAAGATAGTGACATGCATGCAGCACACTATGTGTCAGAGCAGAGCATGTCACTGTCTCCACTCTGGGACTTGTTGTGCAGGTGACCGGATGCTACATGTCACTAACTGTCTCCACAGTGGAGCAGATTGGTCCCATGCAGCGTCCGGTCACCTGTGCTGCTGGTAGGAGCACATGATCACACTGCCGACACCACCCGCTCTCCTGACAACTGAGCACAGCGGGCGGGTGGACAGTGTGATCACATACTTGCGTGACAGGGGGGATTTCAGCGGAGGAAACCCCCCCTGTACGCCACACTGGAGCCCATACCTCCCACAGCTGACCGATGGTAAGCGGCGCGCTCTGCCTTCACCGCTCCACACTGGCGTCCTCCGGATCCTCCCCTCGATGCTGGGCTGTGACGTGCGGTAGTCACCGCCCACAGCCCAGTCAATCAGTGTGAGTGGCGCCGGCATCCTCTGACGTAAGCGTCAAGTTTAAGAGCCCGGAAATGCCGGGACGTCAGAGGATGCTGGCGGCTGTAAGGGGTGGGTAGACCCCTCACCAGGAAGTCTAGTTAACCCGGAAACGTTATTAATAAAAATGTTTTATATTGTATTCATGTATGTTGTTGTCAGGGTACCCCCTAGTGGCCGGGTGGGACGGCTGTCACCACAGTAGGGAGGAGGAGCCGGCAGTTTAGGAGGGAAGAAAGTGTGTGAGGGAGTCAGTTGTCTCTGGGACAGGAAAGAAGAAGGAACAGCCAGGGGCAGAGTGTGGCAGCTGAAGTACAGGGGAGCCGGAGAAGACAGGAGCGGGCGGAACCTCGTAGGGTGAAGCAGTCCGGTGTGGGTCCGGGCTGTGGGTAGCCAGAAGTGGGAGCCGGGCGAAGTGAAGTAGTCAGGCACGTCGCCCACTTGAGGGAACGCTATAGTAGACTCCCCCTCAGCTGAAGGAAGCGCCATAGCATTGTGCTTTATTACTGCCAAGTGTGAAGAACTGTGAAGAATAAAAGATGTTTGTTGTTTGCATTGACCCACGCCTGAAGAGTATTTGTGCGCCGGACAACACCTGCACCACCACACTCTGCCCCACAAAGGCACCTCCTGTCCCCCCAGTGACGGCGACGCCAGGGGTAAGCCTGTCAGCAAGGGCCACGACTACAAGGCCGGAGGCACCCCTGGCACCCCGTTACAATTGGCGTAGTCGGCAGGATCCGGATCATATGCAAGGGGACCCGCTCCAAGAAGATGGAGACCAAGTGGTGCCATGGGCCCCTGACCCGGACTCTCAGCGAAGATTTACAGTCCCATGGTGGGAAGAAGAAACAGTGCCTGAGGTGAAGGACCGGGCACAAGATGGCGGCAAGGTGGCCGTCGTCTGGGAAGAAACAGAAAGCGCGCGAAGTATTGGCGCCAAAAGAAGAGCCTGGGGCTGGCCGGTGCCGAAAAAGAAGTTCGGAGTACTCCGCCCAAAGAGGGGAGGTGCCGGTCCCAGGGCACGAACAGAGACATGTACAGTGGGCGGCGTTGTAAGAAGAAAGAAGTGCCGTCGCGGAGGGGTCGAGCTGTAGTGCGAGGCTAAGGGTGGAGTATCCTCAAGAGCGGGAAAAGTGAGCCCGCCTCCACTTCCTCTAGTCTCGCCACTGACCCAGACGCCATTACTGAGTACTGGTGTTGCCGAGAACATGGAGAAATTGGACGAGAGCCGTCTGAAGCAGGTGGTGTCTGCGGAGGGATTCCCTACCTACTTGCCGGCTGTACCCGGAGGACCGGGGCAAGCCAGTAGGGTGACGTGGCTCACAACATGGGACGCGGAGACCGGTGCGACCACAACCAAGGTCCGGGCGACCTACGCCGCCCAGTTGCCGTCGGGGAGCCGGATGTTGGGAGCCCCATATCCCTGCCCAGAGAGACCCCCGCCAGCTGCGGTGGGGTCTGGAGCACCTAGCCAAACTCCGGCAGAAACCTACGCCCCGAAACTAGAGAGAGACGACTGGGGTTTCTATTGGGACCCGGTGCTGCCGTCTCCCCTACCAACCCGAAGATCCCCGTCACCCGAGCCGGACCCAGTGCAAGAGCGGCTGCTCGTTGAAACCGTCGCCCGGGAGATCATGGCGGGTCCCCATGGCGAAGAGCTTGAGCGTCAGTATACCACTGGAGTGGTCGTCAAGTTTTTTTTTTTCCAATTTAAAAGTTTTATTGAGTTTATAATAAGAAAATAAAGAAAATATACATCCATGCTTTGACAAATGAAATAGATCAAAGGTCTAAACGACACAACACCATCGTAGACCTGAAGGCAGAATGTAAATGATTAACATAGTACATGGGAATTCAATTGAAACCATGAGAGAAATAAAAAGAAATAATGAAACAGAAAGGGAAGGTGAAGAAGAGCAGCAGTCATGATATTTAGAGAAGGAGGGATAAGACAGCAAAAGAAGAAGAGATAGAGGAAGAAAAAGTGTGTCGGCCGGGTCTGATACATAGTCCGTTGGACCAAAATATGTCGGATGGGAGGAGTATGATAACAAGGGGAAAAGGGCCAGAGTACCCAGTCACCGGAGATTAAATTAGGTCAAGAAATTTTCCGCCAGACAGGAATGATTCCCACTGAAACCATTTAGTGGCCATCCCTACTGTCTGTCCACGTGACTGGGCCATCACCATCTCCATACGGTGAATCACATTCACTTCCAATACCCACTCATCTAACGTGGGGGGAGCAGAGTCCTTCCAACGCCTCGGGATCACCGTCTTGGCTGCCTGAAGGAGGTGACCCAGGAGGGATTTTTTGTAGATCTTTTCTGGTACATTAAAGATGTACAATAAGACTGCCTCTGGACGACCAGGGACTGTGATCCCGGTGACCTCCCGTATGGCTGTTAGTACTTTGTTCCAAAAGACCGCTAGGCTCGGGCAATACCACCAGATGTGGGACATGGTGCCCCCCTGCGCTCCACAACGCCAGCAGGTATCAGGTACTTCTGGACACCAAGCATGCAAAAATGCTGGGACCCTGTACCACCTGGAAAGTATTTTATAACTAGTTTCTTGCATCCTGGTGGCAACCACGGACCTGTGTGTCAGACGGAAACAGCGCTCCCACTGATCCCCCCCGAACGTCTGATTGAGCTCCTCCTCCCAAGCCGTACAAAAGCGGGGAAGAGATACCTCTGTCGCGCTTGTCATGAGTTTGTACACTTTTGATATTGCATGACGTGTATCGGAGGAAACCGCGCAGAGGTTTTCAAAACATGTCGGAAGCGAGGGATGGGCCATAACACTGTCTTGTGAGGTTATAAAATGTTTAAGTTGACCGTATTCAAAATGGAACCGCAATTTAAAAGTACGATTCTCTACAATCTTCAAGAGTGGTAGGAGGGAACCCTCCGGGGCTACCTGGTTCAGTCTCAAAGGGTTTTGTTTTGAGCTGCCCAGAAAGTTGTTGGATGATGCCCCTGGTATAAACTCTGGGTTATCCGTTAGGGGCATGAGGGGACCCCTGGGCTGGATCAGGCGATCGCGAAGTGGTGTAGCGTGTATAGATTTCAGTGTTTGTTTGGTGCTATAAGACATGTTAATCTTATGTTTAGTAAGGAGTGGCCAGGTCCACGGCAGGGTCGGCACTGATAAAGGGCATAGATCCTGTGCCAGACTAACCCAAAGCTTGGAACTAGAGTTATGTAACAGGTCTAAAACTCTGGCGTAAGCGGTTGCCAGATAATACCGCCTACAGTCGGGCAACCCTGCCCCACCCGCGTTCTTGGTCCTAGTCAGGACGCTACTCCTTAGACGGGCGCGTTTCTTCGACCAAACAAATTGATTGAATAAGCGCTGTATCCTGGCCCAATATGCCGCCGGAACATAAACCGGGACCGTTTGTATCAAATATAACAGTCTTGGCAGGGCCGTCATCCGGAGAGCACTAATCCTGCCGAACCAATAAAGAGTACCCCTTTGCCAGGAAACTAAGTCTCCCTCAAGTTTTGAAAGAAAATTTTGATAATTCAGTGCGAAGAGCCTGGTCAGATCGGATGGGATATGAATGCCCAAGTAACCAATACTGCCGTGGGGTGGCCATCTAAAGGGGAAATTTGGTTTTATAGCATCTATAGTTGTTTGAGGCAAGGAAATATTTAGGGCCTCTGATTTTTCAAAATTGATTTTGAAGTTGGACCACCTGCTAAAGCGGTTTAGTTCCAACATTAGTGACGGGAGAGATTTAAGGGGATTGCACAGATAAACGAGGAGATCGTCGGCAAAAGCGGCACACTTATGCTCCCAATTGGCGATATTGATTCCCTGTATATCTGGATTATTCCTAATGGCGGATAGCAAATGTTCCATGACCAGGATGTACAACAAAGGTGACAGAGGACACCCCTGTCGGGTCCCATTATGGATGGAGAAGGGTCTCGACAGAGTGCCATTGATCTTAAGGTGTGCCGTCGGAGAATGGTATAAGGCCATAATCCTGGACGAGAACACCGGCCCCAAGCCTATATGCTCCAGTGTCTGAGAAAGTGACTGCCAGGAGACTCTGTCGAAAGCCTTCTCAGCATCCAGAGACAACAACATCAGGGAAAGCTTTTTGGTGTGTGCATGATGGATCAGGTCCAGGGTCTTTATGGTGTTATCCCTTGCCTCCCTACCCGGGACAAAACCGACCTGATCCAAATGAATCAGGTCAGGCAGCAGAGGGCTAAGTCTGTTTGCCAGGAGCTTGGCATAAATTTTTAAATCTACGTTAAGGAGAGATATAGGTCTAAAGCTACTACACGCCGTGGGGTCTTTTCCAGTCTTAAGGAGTAGAGAAATATGGGCCGTGGTGGAGTGGGGTGGGAAAGGGACTAAATCTGAAATCGAGTTAAAGGAGAGAAGCATTAAGGGTGCTAGCTGTTCTGAAAAGGATTTGTAAAACTTGGCGGGAAACCCGTCGGGACCAGGGCTCTTGTTGCCAGGTGTGTTGCGGATCACCGCCAATAAATCCTCCAATGAAAAAGGACTCTCCAGGTCTTCAACTACAGAGCTGTCGAGTTGCCTAAATGGCGAGGGCATGGGGGGGCGCCCCTCACCTAACTCAGGAGGTCTAACAGGTAAATTGTATAGTCTAGAATAAAAGTCGTGGAAAGTATTTGAGATGTCGGGGGTGGCATAAAGTAGTTCATCATGTGAGTTCTTGATGCATGGAATGAGAGTATGAGCTCTCCTTTCTCTCAGTGCATTGGCCAGCAGTCTGCCTGGCTTATCCCCAAACTTATAAAACCTCCCCTTCCCCACCTGTAATAGTCGTTTATAAGAAGAGTCCAGCAGCTTTTTAACCTCAATCCTAGCGTGTAATAGGGCCTGTAGAATAGGGGCCGATAAGGCACGTTTGTGGATGAGCTCCAGTTCAGAAACCCTATGAAGAGCTTTTACTATGTCTTGGGCCCTTTCTTTTTTAATGCGGGACCCATGTTTAATAAAAATGCCTCGTAGAACGCACTTCAATGCTTCCCACTTATAGGTGGGGGCAGTGTAGTCCACTGAGTGGTCCTCTATGAACCTAGTAATAGAGGTCTGAACATCCGTAACACAGAGCTCATCCAGCAGCAACGACTCGTTCAGCCGCCATGACCCTCTAGGGGTCGAGAGAGAGGGAATTTCGATCGTACAATAGACCGGCGCGTGATCAGACCATAGTATGTTACCCATCCCGGTATGTCGTATCCAAGGGAGGGCATTATGCTGTAGAAATATATAGTCGATACGACTATATGAGTCCTGCGTGTGGGAATAGAAACTATAATCTCTGTCGGATGGGTGTTGTAGTCTCCAAGTATCGAACATTTGGATACGAAATAAAGCTTTTTTGATACGTTTAATGGTAGAGTAAGCAATGCTGGATTTCCCCCTGGAGTTATCCAATGTGGGGTCCAGGGTGACATTAAGGTCGCCGCATAAAATTACGGTACCTTGTATCAAAGGGATCGCAACGTCTACCAGCCGTGCAACAAAGCTATCCTGCCTTAAATTTGGGGCGTATGCATTGATTATTGTAAGTGTTTGGTCCCCCACCTTCAGTGACAGGATAATATATCTTCCAAGACTATCCGTCGTGCACTTTAAGATTTGATGGGGAAGGGATTTATGAATGGCTATCGCTACACCTTTAGAACGGGAGTCCGGATTATCTGAGGTTACCCATGTCTGATAGTATTTATTCTTGAGGGTTGGGGAGTGTCCCTGTTTGAAATGGGTCTCCTGGAAACATACTATTCTCACCTTTCGTTTATGAAGGTGGTAAAGTATCTGCGACCTTTTCTCCGGGACATTGAGGCCTTTGGCGTTGAGAGAAGCTATGGTGAGGTCCGCCATCTATAGGGGAATGAGACATTAGAAATATATGAAAAAAGAAATCGGGCGTGATCAGCCCGGCCGCCAAAGACAGAAAGAAGAAAAGTCTTGAGATTAGAAGAAGAATGTAGAAGGGAGAGGAAAAAAAATAACAGCAGGCATAAAAACCTTGCACAATAAACTAAGACCGAACAAACGTTCCTAGGGAACATATCCGCCATTACTCGGCAGGACAGGGGATCCCAACCTATTTGGGGAAAAAAGCTGTCAGACATAACCGAACAGAGCTCCATATATACTTGCAACAATAAAGTTAACCATAAACACTGGCAAAAGTATCAGATGTTTGTGCAATACGGGCGATAACTAGACTTGAGGTCAGAATGGAAAAGACCTTTATCTCAGGTAACGGAAAGTAATGCAGGTCCTGGAGGCATGCACGACCTCCAAGCTTGTCTATGTCTGCTGCCGAGGGCGGCCCGATCTGCGGCCCCTATCTCCTCTAGGTGGCAGCCCTCTACTGGAATCACTATGTAGGATCGGCCTGGTGGTGCTGGCTTTTCCCCTAGGAACCCAAGGCTGTAGTAGCGTTGTAGGCCATTCTGAGATGGAAATGGTGGGAAGGCCAAGGTTCGCGACGAATGCCGGAAAGTCCTCAGGGGAACGTAAGATCCACCACCGTGAGTCCTTCTGTACCGATAGGGAGAAGGGGAATCCCCATCGGAACGGCAGGCCCTTCTCTTTTAAGACATCCAGAAGAGGCTTAAGGGTAGCACGCTGGGCCAGAGTGTGCCGCGAGAGGTCAGGCATTATGCGGATGGCTGAACCATTATATGATAAGTTCTGTTTCCTCCGAGCGGCAAGCAAGATGGCCTCCTTGGCGGCAAAAAAATGCACCCTACATACAACATCTCTTGGCCGAGGGTCCTTTGGGTCTGGGGGACGTAGGGCCCGATGAGCTCTGTCAAGTTCAAGAGAAGCTCCTGGTGGTCTCTTTAGTAAGCTATTAAAGATTGAACAGAGAACTACAGGGATATCCGGGGCGGCAATGGACTCAGGCAATCCCCTAACCCGTAGATTGTTTCGTCTGTTTCTGTTCTCCAGATCATCTACATGCTGTTGGAGGGCAAATAATTGTTTGGACTGGATCTTCACTGTCTCTTGGATAGATTGAATAGAGACCTGAGAATTTGATTGACGCTCATCAAGGGTATCTACCCTATGGGAGAGTGAGGAAAGTTCAGACCGCAATTGGGTGAATTCCTGTTTACATTCCGCCACTACTTGGTTGGCTAATGCTGCAATATCATTCTTGGTGGGCATCGCTTGTAACAGCAAGCGCAAATCTGCTAAGGATGCCGGACGATCCTCACCCATCGGGGCATCAGTATGGGGTATGTTGGCATATGCCCGAAAAGAGTCCTGAAACGCCGGACCATATATCACTTTCTGAGTACCCTGGGGGTTAGTCATGCCTCCCCACGCTTGTGGCATTAATGCATGTTGGAGTGGGGGAGATCCCAGCACCTGTAGCCCACTATTCATGGGCATCAGAGTGCCCCTCCTTGATTCTTCACCTGGGCTTGCCAGGCTTTCTGCCCAGGAGGAACCTGTGGACCAGCTCTCTGAATGGGTGGGGGATGTCTCCCCCTGGGGAATTCCCCAGGATTCATTTGCAGCCACCAGGGGATTATATGGACCCTCTCCTTCCCCAATGCTCTCCAGGGGCCCTTTAATCTCTGGTAGGGGAGAGGTGCATGTAATACCACCGCAGTCTCTGGTTAGGGCTCCCCTTGCTGAGCCCTCACGCAGACCCAGCATCTGTGAACTGCAGGCAGGCAACTTATCAGGGTTAGCAGAGTGAATTGCAGCCGTTTTCAACCCCCCCTCCACAGCACCTGTGTGCAAGGATGGTGTGTTCATCTCCTCCGCTACACAACGCGGCGACATCTTCTCCCGTGCACGGGCCTGCAGTGGTGAGTCACCGCTTGAGCCAGGATGCACGTGCGCCCCGCTCTCCTCGGCCGCAGCTCCCAGCTTCCCATGTGCACCGACCACACGCGAGCTGTGTGAACTCACCGGATCCTGCAGCTTTGCAATGGGACGCGTAGCAGGTAAGGCACTGGCTGTGGGTGTCCTGACCTCCACTACTGAACCGCCGGTTTGTTCCCTCCGTGCGCGGCCGCCATCTTGAAATGGCGCCGCAGGCTTTGCTATCTCTCTCAGCGTCGGGCTTCCCCTGTTAGCCACCGCAGTTGTGGCTCCCGCTGTGGGTTCTTCTATGGCACGGGAACTCCCGGCCGCTGCTCCCATCTTCCGGGCTTCTGAAGGTGCCGTGATTTTAGGCAACGAGCCTGGTAAAGGATCATGGTCTGCAGGCCTCAGCTCCCGTCCTGGCTGTGGTGCTGTCCCAGGCTCCCGGGAGCGGGTGAGGTAGGATCCAATATTGCTCTGGGATGAAGGTGGCCGCTTCATGGTGCTGGGCTTAGCCTTTTTGTTAGAGGATTTGCCCATTTTAGCAGTAAAAACCAGTTTTATGGGGGATTGCAGTGAGGAGCTCAGAGAGAAAGCGTCCTTACACAGTCATGTCCGGCTCCGCCCCCCGTGGTCGTCAAGTTTAACCAGAGAGAAGGGTACGGCTTCATCCGGGATGGCGAAACCGGCGACGACTACTTTTATATTCGCGTCAACTTGGATACGGAAGGCCTCCCGCAGCGGTTGCATACCCTATACCCGGGAGAAAAAGTACGATTCCTGAGAGAAGTGGGCTGCCGGGGCTTGTTTGCGGTGGGGGTGCACCGTACGCCTACTGAGCAGGAGGCTGCCCAATGGCAGCAGGAGGTAGAGTGGGAAGAACACCAGGCCCGGCAACAAGCGCAACGAAGACCGGTGCTGGCTGAAGCCTCCCGACCCCGACATACCGTAGCCGTAGCTCCGGCAGTCATGCCCGTGCAAAGTACCGACCCGGAGAAGGGAACCTCGCCGGTACTGGCGATTAACCAGAACATTATTACTCACCCGACGATTGTTATGGGCAGTCCGCCACCGTCCCGCGCAGCGACCCCCTCACCTCCGTCAGAGCCTGAGGAGCCCAAGCCAGGGGCTGCAGCAGCGGAGCAACTCACCAGTCAGGAGCCTTTCCGGCGGCTGCGCCGACTACCCGGGCAGTCCATTTCGGAATACATCCAGGCGCAGAGGGCTGAGTGGCAACGGGCCTTCCACCCGGAGTGAGTATCGAGACCGGAGGAGGGCTGGACTGTTCTGTTTGAAGCCGGCGTGTTTATGCCGGAGAAAGTTTGTTGTTTGAGTTGCATATTCCGGAGTGTGCCTGCTTGCTGGACTGAGCCAGGGGCTCCTTCGTGTTATTGAGAAGAAAGCTTCCGTGTTCCTGCGGTGACCGACAAAGACCGGGAGCGCTGCCAAGCCTCCGGGCATACCAAAGACCGGGAGTGCTGCTAAGCCTCCGGGCACACCAAAGACCGGGAGCGCTGCTAAGCCTCCGGGCGCTGGACAGGTTCGCAAGTTGATTGAACATGTTTTATGTGGTTTTAACAGTTGTAATTTAAGATTGGAGCCTGGCCGGGAGGCTCAGGTTAAAGAGGGGAGGAGTGTAAGGGGTGGGTAGACCCCTCACCAGGAAGTCTAGTTAACCCGGAAACGTTATTAATAAAAATGTTTTATATTGTATTCATGTATGTTGTTGTCAGGGTACCCCCTAGTGGCCGGGTGGGACGGCTGTCACCACAGTAGGGAGGAGGAGCCGGCAGTTTAGGAGGGAAGAAAGTGTGTGAGGGAGTCAGTTGTCTCTGGGACAGGAAAGAAGAAAAACAGCCAGGGGCAGAGTGTGGCAGCTGAAGTACAGGGGAGCCGGAGAAGACAGGAGCGGGCGGAACCTCGTAGGGTGAAGCAGTCCGGTGTGGGTCCGGGCTGTGGGTAGCCAGAAGTGGGAGCCGGGCGAAGTGAAGTAGTCAGGCACGTCGCCCACTTGAGGGAACGCTATAGTAGACTCCCCCTCAGCTGAAGGAAGCGCCATAGCATTGTGCTTTATTACTGCCAAGTGTGAAGAACTGTGAAGAATAAAAGATGTTTGTTGTTTGCATTGACCCACGCCTGAAGAGTATTTGTGCGCCGGACAACACCTGCACCACCACACTCTGCCCCACAAAGGCACCTCCTGTCCCCCCAGTGACGGCGACGCCAGGGGTAAGCCTGTCAGCAAGGGCCACGACTACAAGGCCGGAGGCACCCCTGGCACCCCGTTACACGGCCACAGCTCCAGGGGGTCATGTGACCGGCACTGAGCGTGCAGGATAGCGCCGCTCAGTGCCAGAACTGGAAATACAAGCCAATGGAGAAGATTAATGGTAAGTGACACTCATTGGGAAAATAAAAACAATGGGTGAACCACCCCTTTAATTCTTCCACCTTCATGACAGACATGGCTACCCTTATATGGATCAGCTGTCACTGTTTTCCGGGGTACTCCATCTGCCCCATCCAACTGGACTGGGACCTAGTCCTCCAACTGCCGGGCCTAAGCCTCTGCCTCCCCCTTGTTCTGCTCTCACTGCTTCTAGTCACTTGACATTCTTAGGCCCATCTCTAGTAACTTTTGCTCTGGACGTCCGCCTAGTACCTGGACTTTTTTAGGCCCGTCCCGAGGTGAGTCGTAGGCTCAGGACCCTTGGTGAATACCTCCGGGTTCTCGGATGGACCCAATATACAAGGTCATGTCTTTACTCCAGGAACCCCACTGTAGAACTGACTCTCTAGAGACCCATCTCTCTAGCCAACCCTCTGGCCATCTGTCACTTCTCCCACCTTTGTTCCTAGTGTGCCGCCCCTGCAGCGGATCGAAGATCGAACCGCTCGGACCCATGCGATGACTTGTGGCTCGAGGATCTTCGGACCCGGGGGCTTGGGGCCACTTCTAAACGTAAAGGGGGGAGTGATTTACAGGGGAGGTATAGTTTGTGACGCCAACTGTGGTGTACGGTAAGGAGGGGATACCGCCGCTGCCGTTGGGAGTACCCGGGGTGATGGAGTGGGGCAGCAAGGTGTCGTTGCCCTCCACGGGTAGAGTAAGGCCCCCGGTGTGATGCCATGGGATGCAGGGGTCACTCAGGTACTCACTCAGTCAATAAGCAGACGCTGACAACCGAGTAAACCAAATCTTGGGGTATCGCTGCCGCTTGAGGGGAGCTCATCTGGATCCCGTCCCCTACAGTGTTGCCTGGTGATCCGTGACCTGCCTCCTGGCACTAAATTTAACTACAACTTGGTGGCCCAGTAGTCTGAAACTTGCCGGGCCCCGCTCCCCACTGTGGCTAAGTGTGGGAGCCTGCTCTCAGGGCTCATGCTTAGGATTTTGTGGACCATTTGTTTGGAAGGCCCTATTTCCCTTGTGGCGCTAGTGCCCCGATTCTGGAGCGGATGGGAACAGATCATAAAGGCTCCGTTCTCCTCAGATTAATTACCGGGTTGCTTGAAGCTTCTCCCCGACCTAGGGTCCGTGTACCCCGCCGTGCCTTTGGTCCCGGACCGGTGATAGTGCAAGGCTGCTGACCGTCCTCCTTGACAGGTCCAGGCACCTAGCCGCAATCCCCTGCGACCGGGGGTCCAACTCCTCTAGGTCCAAACCACAATCTGCAAACTAGACAGCTTCTCTTGGGAGCCACCACTACTGACCTCTTCTGAGATCCTCACAGCTCGAGGGCTACTTCACTCCACTCCTCTCACTGACCAACTACAGACTGACTACACTACTCACCTCCCCTCCCTGACCCCCAGGTGGGCGACTCTATTCCACTCAAGCCGTCCACTGGTATGCCTGGTGGGTATGGTGCAGGGTGTATCTAGGATTTGATTTGCTGTTGGAGGCAACACTATAAGATAGGGACCCCTGAACCATGAGGGACTTGCAATACTGCATGGAAGGGCAGTTTGTACAGTACCCTGTGAAGACCTGATAGTCCAGGGGCGTCACATTAGCTCCCTCCATTCCCATGGAACCTAGCTTCACTGCTACAGCTACTCATTATCAAAGTATACCTACATAACATACTGTTTGAACAGTATAGAATTCGATAGGCGTGAGGGCAACACGACCACTTCGTACACCTTCCGCATTTAGCGTGCACTCCACCATGTAACTTGAAACCTAAGTGTCTATTGCCAACAAAACCTACCATACATTTTACCATATCATGTACTGGAAATCGGGAAAAAAATTCCAAGTACGGCAAAATTGCAAAAAAGTTCAATTTCCCAACCCATCAAGACCCAACAATCAGGTCACAGGGCTGAGGACGGGCGCGGGGAATGACGCACTTGTGTCGCCAGGGGTTAAGGGGATACCCAGAACCGGGCCAAGGGGTTGCTTCTGGAAAGGGGATCACGGTGTCGTGGCCCGGTCCGTGCTCCCTGGTTCCACAATAAAAAGGGGGGTTATGTTCGTGACGCCACCCGTGGAATGTGATCAGAGATGACCACCGCTGCTGCAGAACCTCCGGGGTGATGGAAGGCAGCTTGAGATGGGACGGCTCCCCACGGGTAGAGCCTTTTCCCCGGGGCAGTGTGTTAGTCTATGGGGGGAGTGCAGGACACGAGCACAATAAACAGGCAGACTCACGGTTTTGCAGTTTCTTTGTCCTTTACTGTAGATGGCATTCAGCAGAGTACTGTCCACGGAGTCTGTGAGGGGTTCAGGGCTTCTCCCACCCAGCCGGGCCGTTTTGGCTTCCTTGCCTGCACTGTGTGTCTGTGGCCCCGCTGCTGAGTGAACTATGCAGCTGGCTCTGCTCTGCTCTGCTCCTAGGTACCGACCTGACAGGCAACTCGAGTCCTTACTAGTATGTTCCTGAACTCTGCGTTTGTTGCTTGTGTCTGTGGTACAGGTGAAAGATCTGGAATCTTCACTTCTCTGGTGGTAACTGTGCAGCATGTAACCTGCAGTCTCGGATCCAGCATCCGTTCTGTGTGCTCCACTGGGGATGAGCTCAGCAATGCTCTGTCTCCCAGGAATGTTCTCTGTGTAATCTGTCTCCTTTCCTCAGACCCTCAGCTAGGCCTGGAATTGGTCAGTGGATCCTGAGGTGAGCTAAAGCCAGCTTCCAACCTGCAGAGATCTTGTCTCCTCAGTGCTCTGCACTGAACTTCCAAACTGAAACTACTCCTGACCATTTCCTCCCTCCACCAGAATATACAGGGAAGCAGCTTGGTCTCCCCCTTCTGGCCAGGAGGTCTTGGTGTTGTGTGTGGGGAGTTAACCCTTTGTGTTGTTACTGTGGCAACCCTGGGGTGCCACATTCCCCCTTAGTGAAGAACAGTACTCCGGGACTGTGAAACAAACAAACAAGTTATCACAACAATTATATATATACAGAGTCTCAAAGGGAAAAAAATACAAAAACCTTAAAGTTCAAAAAGAGTCCAAAATGTTCAAAAATATATAAGTGTTCATACAGTATAGTCTCTGTAGGTACTGGGCTTTTGGTCTTAACGTTGCAATTAAATAAACATTTCAATCAACAAACACTTCTTAAAGGTGTCTCTACTCTGGTCATAAGTGCAGTAGGCCTCACGGCCCTCGGGCCACCAACAATGTGATCAAGTTGTAACTCTCCGTGCTGCCACCTTACACCACTCTTCTCTCACCTTTACTGTACACTAAACTGTTACGGTTTTTCATATAAACATTATAACATATGTACATTTTATATGCAATTCCACATTAGTCTTTATATCTTGCTGGTATCTGACCCTGAGTACTACGCTGTGATCTGCGTACTGTTGGTGTACTGGGTGTACTTAGCATAATGGTGTGGGTGGAAGTGTACCTATTTGGTGTTTCTGGTACTTGTGAGGATGGGGGGCTGACTGTAGGACTGGCAAGCTCACTGGGACCAGGAATCTGTTCTTCCTCTACGGTTTCGACTTCCAGTTCTTCTTGTCTTGAGACTTCTTGTGGAATGGGTTCTGATTGTGGTTCCACCACTTGAGGGAAGGCGATCATTGGGACTACTACTGCTCCATAGTAATTTGGCCATGTTTTTGGGAAATCTCCTAAGACTGTATGGAATACATCTTCTTCCTTCTTGACAGGTTGTACCTGTATGGGTAAGGTGACTTCTGGTGTCTTCAGGGTTTCAGGACACGGTTTGAGTTGATCTCTTGACACGACAGCTGATGTCCTTCCTTCATCCTTACTGATGAGACACACTTTGGGATTATCCATACTTGATGGTAAGACTGTATATGGGGTGGTTTCCCACTGATTATCCAATTTGTTTGTGCGTCGTTTCCTCTTGAGAACTTGGTCACCAGGTTGCAATGGGGTTGCTAGAGCATGCTGGTTGAAGTTTCTCTCCTGTCTTCCCCTAGCTTGTTGGAGACTTTTCTCTACGCACTCTTGTACTTGGCGATACTGCTGCTGACGTAGGGTATCCCAATTGGATTCTTGAACTTCTGCATCTGGCTTCAGAATTCCCATATCTAAATCAATTGGCAGTTTACCGGGCCTTGCACGCATGAGGTAAGCGGGGGTGCAGTTTGTAGAACTCACCGGGACATGATTGTACAAGTCCACCAAGTCTGGCAATTTCTCTGGCCATTGATTTCTTTCTGACTCTGGTAAGGTCTTCAACAGGTCAATCACAATATGGTTCATCTTCTCACATAAGCCATTTGTTTGGGGATGGTATGCTGTTGTGCGGATCTTTTTACAGCCATACATGTTGCAGAATTCTTGGAAAATCTGTGATTCAAAAGCTGGACCTTGATCTGCAAGGACTTGTTCTGGGTAACCATGGGGTCTGCAAAAGTACGTCTGGAATGCTTTAGCTGCTGTTCTAGCTGTAAGGTCTTTCACGGGTACCACCACTAAGAAGCGTGAGTAATGGTCCACGATGGTTAAGGCATAGACATAGCCGGACCGGCTTGGTGACAACTTGACGTGGTCTAATGCGACTAGCTCGAGTGGTTGCTTGGTTACTATGGACTGGAGTGGAGCTCTCTGGTTCTGTTGATCCTTTCTTCTGAGGTTGCACGGTCCGCATTTTCTACACCAATCTTCAATTGATTTTCTCATGCCAACCCAGTAGAATCTTTCTCTTAAGAGCACTTCCAACTTTTTCCAACCAAAATGACCAGCACCGTTGTGGTAAGCTTCCAGAACCATCTTGACATCTCTCTTGGGCACGATGATCTGCCAGACCAACTCATGTGTTTTTGGATTGGTGTGCCTTCTACAGAGCTTCCCTTGGTACAGGAACAATTTACCTCTCTCCTTCCAGAGATGTTGCGTCTCAGCTGGGGCATTCTGATTAGGGTAAGCACCTTGTTGTGTAAGCAGTTCTTTCACTAGCTTCACAGCTGGATCGCTGTCTTGTGTGTCAGCCCATCCGTGGTGTGCTAATGGGTTGAGAGTTGCCTGCTGTTGTTTTTGGTAGACACTCGGTTGATACTGTCCCACCTTAGGACGGTGAAAGGCCGGCAGCTCAATTTCTTCCAGACCCTCCGGTTCCTCTTCCACGTTCCCCGAGTGTGGCATCCGGGATAAGGCATCTGCATTCCCATTCTTGTGGCCTGCCCTGTACTTGATGACAAAGTTGTAGTTTGACAGTCGGGCTATCCACCGCTGTTCCAGTGCACCTAGTTTTGCAGAGTCCAGGTGGGTCAACGGATTGTTGTCAGTAAAGATGGTAAATTCTGCAGCTGCCAGGTAGTGTTTGAAACGCTCTGTTACAGCCCAAACTACTGCCAGTAGTTCTAACTTGAAGGAGCTGTAATTCTCTGGGTTTCTTTCTGTAGGCCGGAGCTTCCTGCTTGCAAAGGCAATAACTTTCTCCTTGCCTTCCTGCCTTTGAGACAATACTGCTCCCAGTCCCACGTTGCTGGCATCCGTGTACAAAATGAAGGGTTGATGGTAATCTGGATATGCCAGGATCTCTTCTCCTGTCAGTGCCCACTTCAACTTCTTAAAGGACTCTTCTCTCTCATCACTCCACTGGAAAGGAGGATTTCGGGCTGCAGACTTCTTTGACTGTCCTACCAGGATGTCTTGTAGGGGAGCTGCTAGCTTCGTGAACCCTTTTATAAATCTTCTATAGTAGCCTACCAGTCCCAGGAATTGCCTCACCTCTTTCACGCTGGTGGGTCTCGGCCAATCTCTGATCACGGTAACTTTTTCAGGATCTGGTGCTACCCCTTCTGAGCTCACGACATGTCCCAGGTACTGTACCCTTGGCTTTAGAAGGTGACACTTGGATGGCTTGATTTTCATGCCGTATCAGGATAAGGCTTCAAACACTTCTGCCAGGTCTTGTAGATGCTGTTCATAGGTCTTGGAGTAGACTATGACGTCATCCAGGTACAGGAGGACAGTTTCAAAGTTCTTATGTCCTAGGCAGCACTCCATCATTCGCTGGAAGGTTCCAGGTGCGTTGCAGAGTCCAAACGGCATACAATTGAACTCACAGAGGCCCATCGGCGTGGTGAATGCTGTCTTCTCCTTATCAGCCTCTGCCACAGGAACTTGCCAATACCCACTAGTCAGATCTAGGGTGGAAAAGTAAGTAGCGGATTTTAATGCAGCCAATGACTCTTCTATCCTAGGTAATGGGTATGCATCCTTGTGTGTAATGCGGTTGATCTGTCGGTAGTCTACACACATCCTCATGGTCCCATCTTTTTTCTTAACTAGCACTAGTGGGGCTGCCCAGGGGCTACAACTGTCTCTTATTACCCCTGCTTCTTTCATTTCTTTGAGCATGTCTTTGGCGCATTGGTAGTGAGCTGGTGGCACTGGTCTATACCTCTCCTTTATGGGTGGATGGTTACCTGTGGGTATAGTGTGCTCTACCCCTTTGATCTGCCCAAAGTCTAATGGGTGTTTGCTGAATATTTGTTCATATTCATTCACTACCCTGTATACTCCATGCTTTTGATGGGATGGTGTAGAATCGGTACCTACATGTAGCTTTTGGCACCAATCCTCCAGCTTTCCCTCTGAGCCATTGTCCTCCGCCTGATTTGACGGCTTCAAGGGCTCAACGGTGGTGATGGCGTTGTTATCAACCGTATATAGCTTAGCCATGGTAGCATACTTAGGTAGGGTGACCTCATCTTCCCCACAATTTAGAAGGCGTATTGGCACTCTCCCCCTGTGTACCTCAACTATTCCTCTGGCCGTCAGTACAGTGGGCCTACTGTCTGAGTACACGGGTTCTACCAGGGCCTGATAGTCTCGCCCTCTGATGCCTATTGCGGCTCTACACCAGACCAGCATTTCTGTTTTGGGAGGAATTACAATAGGTATTGGGTCACTTACCCTTGCACTGCCAATTTCACCTCCTGACATTTCTACCTGCTGCTTCAGCATTAAGGCTTTAATTTCCTTCTGCAGGAGTCTCTGTTGCCCAGGTTTGGCAGTCTCGACGATCTGCTGCAAGACAGTAATTACCTCTGCAAAACAATTTTCAATTACATTCATTCCTAGCAGCATAGTTGGTTCACGTTCTCGTCGGTCAACATCAACAATGATAATACCCTGATTCTGCAATTCTACTCTCCCAATCTTAATGGTCATTTCTCTGAAACCAACCTGTGGTACTAATTCACCATTGCTAGCCCATATATTCAATGCAACATTAGATGGACCACTGCTAACGTCTGAATCAGCCCAGTACCTCTTATAAAGGACATGCGGAATTGATGATATTTGGGAACCAGTGTCCAGCAAGGCGTTGAGCGGAATGCCATCCAGCACGATGGGGATGACTGGACGTCCCCCCACATACTTGTCGTGCCAGGGTGAAGGACCTTGAGAGTTCATTCCTGAGGAGCGGCCCGCCTCCCCAGGGAATCCCCATTTAAAGCACATTCACGGGCAAAGTGACCTGGCTCCTTGCAACGGCGGCAAATGGGCTGTCCATCCGGCTGGTAGCGGTCGCTGGGTCGTCCTCTCGTCGCTTGGTATCTCCTAGGCCTCATCCACGGGACATCCTCCTTGCTGGTCGCCATCTCAATCTTGGGTGCAGACTTGGATCCACGCAGCTCCTGGACGATTCTAGCCATGGAAGCAACAGTGTCTGTCAGGGCATCAAGCCTTTGATGGAGAGCCTCATTAGTGATCGGCTCCAGGTGGTTAGCAGCAGCCGCTGACATGGCCGATGTCACCGGTACTACTGGCTGCTGGGGTGCCGCTGTAAGGTGTTGAACAGAGTCTATATCCTGCGGCTCCTCCACCTGCTGGAGGCGGATGGCTCTATCCTTTAGCTGGGCAAATGTTAGTCCTGGATCCTGGATCACCATCATGCTCAGTTGTCCCCGGTGGGAAGGGGATGAGAGTCCATCCAGGAATTGGTCTATCAGCAGCTTATCTGCTCCAGGGGCTAAGGCAGGTTCTGCTAATTTAAGTGCTCTGAGCGCCTCCTGTAAGTTTAAGGCAAAGTCTCTTGCGCTCTCTCTAGGTTTTTGCTTGCATCCAAAGAACCTCATTTTAGCTCGGCTGCCAGCAGTGGATTCAAAAGCTGCTTTTAGTCCAGCTACTATATGCTCTACAGTGTCCTTTGCATCGTCCGGCCAGGATGTAGCCTCCCGTTGGGCATTGCCAGTTAACTGTCCCATAAGCATACCAACACGCTGGGTTTCTGTCAGGGGGTACATGCTGTAGTAGATTTTTAGCTTTCCGATAAAGTCAGTAAGTGTGTTGGGCTCACCTGAATACTGCGGCAGCCACACTGCACCCGGGGTGTACGGCATCAGGAACGGCATGATAGGTGCCGCTGCCCCTCCGGGTACAACAGCGTCTCCCTGCTGCGACATCTTTGCGCCCCCTTAGTTAATTTCACCAGTCTTCTTGACAGCAAGCCTGGGACACTTTTCTGCGTTTTCGTTCGGGTCGCAGCACCGAGCGCACCTCCTCCGCAAGCAGTGGGCGGAGTCTTAGTTTAGGCGCGCTGTTCTCCCGCGCGTAGCAGCTAATGGCGTGATTAAAGATGGCGCCTGGAAAATTTTACCAATGATGTTTTTGGATTTTTCCAGGTATCTTTGCAAAGTTTAAAGTCCGTTCTTTGTTGCAACAATTCACAGTGCAAGTCTTTTATGCGATGCAATAAGTCTTTACAGGCGCACGTCACCCGGGTTGCAGCCGGGTCCAGTCCGCATCCTGTTCGTGACGCCAAAGTTGTGTCGCCAGGGGTTAAGGGGATACCCAGAACCGGGCCAAGGGGTTGCTTCTGGAAAGGGGATCACGGTGTCGTGGCCCGGTCCGTGCTCCCTGGTTCCACAATAAAAAGGGGGGTTATGTTCGTGACGCCACCCGTGGAATGTGATCAGAGATGACCACCGCTGCTGCACAACCTCCGGGGTGATGGAAGGCAGCTTGAGATGGGACGGCTCCCCACGGGTAGAGCCTTTTCCCCGGGGCAGTGTGTTAGTCTATGGGGGGAGTGCAGGACACGAGCACAATAAACAGGCAGACTCACGGTTTTGCAGTTTCTTTGTCCTTTACTGTAGATGGCATTCAGCAGAGTACTGTCCACGGAGTCTGTGAGGGGTTCAGGGCTTCTCCCACCCAGCCGGGCCGTTTTGGCTTCCTTGCCTGCACTGTGTGTCTGTGGCCCCGCTGCTGAGTGAACTATGCAGCTGGCTCTGCTCTGCTCTGCTCCTAGGTACCGACCTGACAGGCAACTCGAGTCCTTACTAGTATGTTCCTGAACTCTGCGTTTGTTGCTTGTGTCTGTGGTACAGGTGAAAGATCTGGAATCTTCACTTCTCTGGTGGTAACTGTGCAGCATGTAACCTGCAGTCTCGGATCCAGCATCCGTTCTGTGTGCTCCACTGGGGATGAGCTCAGCAATGCTCTGTCTCCCAGGAATGTTCTCTGTGTAATCTGTCTCCTTTCCTCAGACCCTCAGCTAGGCCTGGAATTGGTCAGTGGATCCTGAGGTGAGCTAAAGCCAGCTTCCAACCTGCAGAGATCTTGTCTCCTCAGTGCTCTGCACTGAACTTCCAAACTGAAACTACTCCTGACCATTTCCTCCCTCCACCAGAATATACAGGGAAGCAGCTTGGTCTCCCCCTTCTGGCCAGGAGGTCTTGGTGTTGTGTGTGGGGAGTTAACCCTTTGTGTTGTTACTGTGGCAACCCTGGGGTGCCACACACTCCCTACCAACGCGCTTTAAATCCTTCTGTCAAAAATCGACAGTGGTTATAAATGGCAATCTCTGATCCACCCGCGGCTGTTAGAGGCACATGATGGCTGATCAGATCAGCTGACATGCAGGGAAAGATGTGAGCTCGTCGTGCATGCCCGCATCAAAGTCAGGGACATGACCTTTGATGTAAATATATGTCAAAGGTTGTGAAGGGGTTAACTTTTTGGACCACTCTCTTAACAACCCATGAATTATAGTAAACTGGAGGCCAAATTGCATAGAAAATGTGCTAAGATCCCTCATGAACGCCGCCAAAAGCTGGTGTCACCATTACATTTACAGCAGGTCATAACAGCCAAAGGGTTTTCTACTAACTACTGAAGATAGTTGAGGGAATTAATCATCTTGAGACTGCAGTTGTCAGTAAAGGTGACAATTTCTGCTAAATTTGGAGAAAACACGTTACATTAGTTATGTTTTGTATGGATTTGTTGCTGATTTACCCATATTTTGTTGTTTTTTTAATTAATGTAGATCACATTTGGATATAACCTACATGAACATATATGTGTATATATATATATGTTAACCTCATAACGACGGCCGTACGACTTAAAGCGGCGGCAAAACAGGGTACTTATTCTGTTCCGCCGCTTTAAAGCGGCGGCCCGAAAAAACCCTGTAGCGCCCCCCAGCGACCGAAAATCTCGGGGGTTTCAGCTACCGGGGGTAGCTGAGACCCCCCAGATTATGAATCGGGGTGTTTTTTTTGGACCCCGATCATGTGATCGGCGGTATACACCGTATACCGACGAACACATGAAAAAAAAAGAAATGGCCGGTAAAACTGATTTCTTTTTCATCTGACATGATCAAACATGTCAGATGAGAAAGAAATCTAACCCCCTAGTGCCCCCAAAGCCCCCGGTACCGGAGAGTCCCCCCACCCCCACCCCTACCCCCACCGGACATCCAAAATGGCGCCGAAGCGCACAGAAAACTGCCGCCGGCGCCGGCTCTGCAGTCATTTCCCTCCGATCTGAAATGATCAAACATTTCAGATCGGAGGGAAATGTCCTCCCCCTGACCCCTCCTCCGGTCCACCGGAGCCCTCTGGTCACCGGAGCCCCCTCCGGTTCTCCAGAGCCACCACCCCCCTCCCCCCTCCGGAGCGTGGAAGATGGCGGCGCACAGCGCGCGGCCGCCTTCATTCTGCTCTTTCTGCCGCATGTGACACGTCACATGCGGCAGAAAGGTGTCCCCAGGTCCCACTAGGTCACCCCCCGTCACCACCCCCCCCCCCAAGCCCCCGGTTATACGTTACCTGTCTGCCGCTCCGGGCCCGCGATCGCCGCCTCCTTCTTCAATGCTGGCGGCGCATGCGCAGACAGCGGCTGTCAGCTGGATCCCTGCAAGCAGGGATCCTGCTGACGTCGCTGATGCACAGGCTCCACTGTGGACCGGGGGAGGGTGAGTGCAGTGATCTGCAGCCACACTCCTCACATGGAGAGGCTGCTGTTCCAGAAAATGGGGGGTACGTTCTGTGAGCGTGCCCCTCATATTCTGGAATGAGGTTACTGCAGGTCACTCTGCCCTAGGTTGGACCGGGGCAGTGTGAGTGCAGTATTCTCAGATTACTGCACCCACACTGCTCATGGAGAGCTTGCTCTTCCAGAAAATGGGGGATACGTTCCCTGAACGTGCCCCCCATATTCTAGAAGATCCAGAGTCGGCGCGGGACCTCCAAAATGGATTACAGCGACCGGAATTTCTTTATTTTCAATAAATTGGTAAAAGAGGAATGTTTCGGGGAGTGTTTTTTCAAATAAATTTTTTTTTTGTCTTTTTTTTTTCTATTACTGACTGGGTTAGTGATGTCGGGTATCTGTTCAGATGCCGTGACATCACTAACCCCAGGGCTTGATGCCAGGTGACATTACAGCTGGTATCAACCCCATATATTACCCCGTCTGCCACCGCACCAGGGCGCGGGATGAGCTGGGGCGAAGCGCCAGGATTGGCGCATCTAATGGATGCGCCACTTCTGGGGCGGCTGCGGCCTGCTATTTTTAGGCTGGGAAGAGTCCAATAACCATGGCTCTTCCCACCCTGAGAATACCAGACCCCAGCTGTCCGCTTCACCTTGGCTGGTGATCTAATTTGGGGGGGACCCCACGTTTTTTTTTTTTTTTTAAAAAACGCCTGGGGAGCCCTCCAAATTGATCACCAGCCAAGGTGAAGCTGTCAGCTGTGGTTTGCAGGCTACAGCTGTCTGCTTTACCCTAGCTGGCTATCAAAAATAGGGGGGACCCCACGTCGTTTATTTTAATTATTAATTTTTTGGGGGGCTAAATACAAGGCTAGGCACCCTTTAGTGCCACATGAAAGGCACTAAAGGGCGCCAGCTTAGAATATGCAGGGGAATGGGACGTTATATTTGTTTGACATCTATCCATTCATCCATTGTAGCATTTTACGCTGTGTGCCCACAATCAGGGTTTGCAGCGTTTTGGGCGCAGAGTGTTTTCCCTGCGTCCATAGCGCTGCGTTGTGCAGTAGAAGCACAGTGGAAGGATTTTTAGAAATCCCATGCCCAATGTGCTTCTTTTCTCCGCAGCATAAACCGACCTGTGGCGCAGCTTCCCGAGCCTCAGCATGTCAATTTATGCTGCGGAGATGAGTGTTCTCTGCAGGTAGCATAGAGCTCCACAGCGGCCTGAACCCAAATCGTGGGCTTGGGCAGCTGCGTTCTCCCGTGGACAACACTCACATCTCTGCAGGAGGCTGACACTGTGTACTAGATGCCGTGTCGCTGGATCATGGCCACAGAGCCTAACAGTGAGACATTTGTTGCTACAGCAACATTTTTGTGAAGTACCTGTGGATTCAAAATGCTTACTATACTCCTGAATAAAATCCAGTTTCCAAAATGGGGTCACTTGTGGGGGTTTTCTGATGTATAGGTACCCAAGGGGCCCTGCTAATGTGACATGGTGCGCGCAATTTATTTCAACTTTTCCAGAATTCAAATGGTGCTCCCTCCATTCCAAGCCCTCCCATTTATCCAAACAGAGGTTTTTGGCCACATGTGGGGTATCCCTGTGCTCATAAGACATTGGATAACAACCTGTGGGGTCCACGGTTTGTTGTTGTCTCTTGAAAAAGTGAGAAATTTGATGCTAAAGCAACAGTTTTGTGAAAAAAATGAAAATTTTCAATATGGCAACCTAAGCTTATCAAATTCTGTGAAGTACTCGTGGATTCAAA